>NC_087251.1:30766666-31090000 GCF_037042905.1 Lytechinus pictus
ACGGTTGTACAAGTAGTTTTATTATAATTCTTAATTGACCATGCAGTGTTCCAACTTACCCCATACCATGTTCCAACTTACCCGTATACCCCCCAAGTTGGAACGCTTGCGATGGTATTGTTCAAGGTGGATTTTTTCAGTAACCATCATAGAGTAAAAAATTTTATGGGGTACATTTGAAGCCCTTAGATATATGCTTCAAGGTGATATATTGATTATTTCTCAAATAAAATCTATTTGGATTTTACAGCCATTTTTGTCAAAAATGTTCCAACTATTAAACCCCGATCTCCCTATGTTTGGTTGTAACCATGTGAGTGACATGTCACTAGGCCTACCTTTTGGAATTCTTGTAACAAGGGAATGACAGTTTTTATGAGGTGAAAATATGTTTGCATCATTTACAAATAAATGATTAATATTTCAAATCCTAGAGAGCAAGAGCAAGACGACATAATTATTTCTTAGGAAAAGTAATGTCACAAGCACTGATCCATGCAGTACGCTGTGCGTGATGTATCTTGTCGCAGATCCCTTAGGGCAAGTTTCACACCACCTCAGTTACAAAACTCCCTGTTGAATTATAAGAATTTTTTCAGACTCAAAGGTATCCGATATTTATTCCCACATTCACACTCCCCAAAACATATCCTTCGGGGAAATTTCTCAAAGTTACGAGCATGCTCAGTAAAAGGCAAGGTACTAGATTCTAAATTGCTAGCTCAGCAGCCACTCACGGCACCTGCACCCAACTACACGCTGGGCTAAGAAAGTTCCTATAAGTTGCTTTCACACTGAAGTACATGCGACCTTGGAAAAATCTGTGCGAAAGTAATTTCGTAATTTTGACAAGTACCTACTAGCGGATATTTTCTTTTGGGGATATTACGCGTAATTTGCTTTCACACCGCCCAAATTGCCCAGTATTTTTTGATCGGGGAAGATCAGGGCAAATTACCCGATCAGAAAATACCTGGTGGGTGTTTCATAAAGCTGTTCGTAAGTTAAGAACGACTTTAAGAACGACTGGTGAACCTTTCTTGTGGTGAATGGTATATTGAATTGGCGATGGTTTAGCGCGTAAGAAGGGTTCACCAGTCGCTCTTAAAGTCGCTCTTAACTTACGAACAGCTTTATGAAACGGCCCCCCGTAACTGACGAACATTGAGGCGGTCTGTACTATGGAACCACCTTTTGGTGTCAAAGGCATCGATTCTCCGTGACACAGTAAAGTGTCACTTTTTATCAATTTTCTATTTTCTTGCATTTATGCATTCAATAAAGAGCCAAATTGTTGTGGAAAAAAGAAGAAGAAGAAGGGGGAGAAGAAGAAGAAGAAGAAGGGGAAGAAGAAGGAGAAGAAGAAGAGGAAGAAGAAGGAGGAGGATAAGGATAAGGAGAAGGGGGAGGAGACTGTGAGGAGAAGGGGGTGGAGAAGAAGAAGAAGAAGAAGAAAGAGAAGAACAAGAAGTAGAAGAAGAAGGAGGAGAAGAAGGAAAAGAAGGAGAAGATGGAGGAGAAGGGGTGGAGAAAAAGAAGGAGGAGAAGGAGAAGAAGAAGAAGGAGGAGGATAGAAGGACAGGAAGGAGAAGGGAAGAAAAGAAAATAGCCATGTGTGAACATTTTTCTTTTTTTTCAATCTATACACAACGAAAAAAGTAAGTCCCCCCTAAATCAAATTGCTGTAACTTTTGAACGGAATTATTGTGAGATATGATATTTCGTAGGTGGTTTTCTACACTCATTAAGCAACTCCTGGGGGAAAATGAGATTGATCAGTTGATTCATGCATTAGTAATTAAAGATTGAATTTAAAATGACAACTTTTGAAAGTCACAAGAGTCGTTTTTCAGATTGTGCAAATACAAAGTTGGGCAAAAGTTCTTTTTGGGTGAATTTTATGGTGTTATGCTATTTTACTATCCATCATTTAGCAACTCCACACACAATTTTTATATCGTATGTTCATGGTTGAGTGAGCACAATGTATTGCAGGGGCCGTGGAAGCGGGGGAGGGGGTTTCAGCCCCCCCACTTTTTTTACCAAAAGCATGTACAAAAATGTAAAAATGACCAATACGATTGTGATTTTTTGCATGATCAGCCCCCCCACACTTTTTGCTCAGCCCCCCCCCCCTCCCCTTTGAAAACCGTTCCGCGGCCCCTGTATTGTGACGTATCATCATAGGGGTTTATGGTAGTATCCTCTACAACTTGTTAGATCATGTTAAAATTCGAAAATGTTGGTGGCTCCCCCGATTATAGGCCCCTCCCCCATTTCAAAATTCTGGATGCACCACTGATTTGTCCATAAATTAAACTGATCATGAGAAATTGTTAGGAAAAGAATACATTTGTGCAGTATAAAGAGTATTCATTCCTAAGTTTTCGAATGTGCTCGCTCAACCATGAAAATGTTTAAAGTTCGGAAAGTGTGTGGTGATAGAAATGATGGATGATAAAAACAGCAATTAAAGTCTCATTTGAAACCGAATTTGCCCCCAGAATTCACTTTATTACCCTTTAAAATGAGAATGTGACATTGAAAATACCAATTTTCCCACTTTGATGCGTGCTCACTCATCCATAAATAAACAAATCGATTTCATTTTTGTACTGAATTCTGCCCATAGGTTGATAAACATTCCTGCCAAATGACATTGCTAAAGACAGCCTTGAAAAAAAGTTCCACCATATAGAATAAGGGGTTACTTATTCTTAAACATATGCACCCATAATGTATACAAGTCTATGAGAGAGGAAGTCAAAATTTTAACAAATATGAAATGAGGGTTTGTTTCAAGGACGGTTTTTGTTAATTCTGCCAACATTTATTTCATGAAACTTCGCACATGGCTTCAGAGTAACACTATCCAAAAGGCGCGCACACCAAAATAACAATTCAATACGGCACAGAGTGGGGCCAAGGCCTTGAACTTTCTTCTCATTTGCATATTTTTCGAATATTGTGTGCTCACTGATGCATTAAACATCAGGATTTTCATAAAACAGGGGTGTGAGAGTTCAGATTTTTATCTGATTTCAGATTTTTTTGTTTTGATTTTCAGCTTAATTTCAGCTTATTTTTGGCCTTCCTCTGTACAAAAAGTATTGGAGCTCTTTCTATTTCAGACTTTTTCAACACTTCAGCTTTTTTCAGACCTTTTTATTTGTGACCACTCACACCCCTGATAAAAATCAAATCAAATGAACTATGCAAGGAGGTTTGTGACAGATATCCATAGTTACAAATTGCATTTTTTCCAATATCGTAAAAAAGAGCTAATCACATTCCATGTGTTCATTCAAGCGTGAATGTTTAAGTAAACGCCTTTGAATCATTGAAGCATGTTAATTGGTTATGAACATAACGAAAAAGTTGAGAAAATATCATTTCCAGTTACCAAAATTAAACAATACTTGCCTATGATATTTGAAAATCTTATTTTTTGTTTTCAATAAATGTTCATTGAACCGTGAAACGATGAATATTGTTGAAGATACTCTTCCCAAAAATAACTGTCATCATATATTATCATTTTATTGATAGAAATGTGTAAATAATCAAATTATAGCAAGTTTGGACTTGTGTTTATTCAACCGTGAATTTAGCCCAAAAAGTTCTATCGTCTTTTAGAAAGTACCTTTTACAAGCCTTCTGACTATTTTTCATGATGAAAAGGTGGAATTAGTTCCAATAAAATGGAATCAAAGTCATGATATTTCGCTTGTGACTTTTGAAAAGTGACATTTTTGCCTTCTGACGGTGCTCACTGAAGCATCACGTAAAATACGTCCATAACATTAAATCGGAGGGTAGCTTATGTAAAAATATATTAAAAACTCGCATTGGTTCAGAAATTATTGATGTTTGTTTAAGGGGGGACTTACTTTTTTTGTTGTGTATACATGTAGTTAGATTTAATTGAATAGTGTTGCTTAATATAGTGAGATCTTGAACTGATCATGGACCTGGAAAAGATTGACCTTTAGATATATCTCAAGTACTCCAAGGTTGTTGGAAGACAGGTTACTGACATTTTTCTGGATTTTTCATTAACTAAGACAGAATACTGAGGACTCTACCAACCTATTTATATGTAACTCATAAATCAAGGTTTTAAATAAAGATTTGCCAGTGGACTTTAAGTTTGTACCTTGGTGTTATCTGCTTGAGTATACAATTGTAGAAATGGTCTGATTCTAATTATACCTGTAGATAATCTTCTCTAGCGGCTGTCGGTACATGCTACTACATCTTTGCATAAGCCTGTAATGCACTGACAGCTAGACGGGAGATTAACTGGTACATGGGAAAATTTTACTTCACTGATAAGTTACTTTCTGGAGCTATTACAGTGTATCTCTCAACAGGATTAACAGTTTGGAGAGTTACATGTACATGTAAGGCATTAATTAACAGGATTAACATTTTTTTTTATAGTTTTTTTTTTGGAAGGGGAGTGGTCATGGATTGGAATTTCTGATCATGGAGAGTGCACCTCACTAGCTCATTTTAAACCTTCTTTGGACAAATCTTTATAATTGAACAGAAAATAAGCATATTTTCAAAATACCAGTGAAGTTCAATTTGGAAAGTGTATTGTAGCTTTGATATATTATCATATTTCACTTTCACCCAATTTACAGAGAGAGAGAGACGGAGAGGGGGAGCTTCTGAACTGCCTTGAGTGCTGTTTATATAGTTTCTTATATGTGTCTGAAGAAATCAACAAAGCTCTTTGAAATTGTGATTTGTAAGGAGCTTGTTTGAGGTTGCCATAAATCAGGTCTTTTATAAAGTAAACATCCTTGAATCAATCCAACAAACTTTTCCCTTTGTCCATCAATGTAGAATGTTCATGGATTTCAACAGTTTAAATTCTCATCCTAAAGTAATACTATGATCCAACTTCTTATTTGATGTTATTTAATATATGTATGTTTGTCATTGCTTGTGTGTATGTGTACCGAATAAAACTATCAAATGTAATAATATTAAGATCATAATTCTGTATCTGTATCTATCTGTATTGTTGAGTCAGCAAAATACCAGGATTGACACATCATGCTAACTTGAAGAGCACGCTACGTGTTGACTGTGGAGTGGCTCAAAGTATTAATTGATATTTAATTTATTTTTGAAGGAGTCCAAAGATAATGAATTTACCATATCTGCAGGGATTTTATTTCCAGTCGAATATGGTTGATACAAAGAAAGAGTCCTGGGGGCCGTTTCGTAAAGCTGTTCGTAAGTTTAAAGTTAAGAGCGACTTTAAGAACGACTGGAGATCCTTTCTTACGCGCTAAACCATCGCCTATGGTGTATACTATTTACCAAAAGAAAGGATCACCAGTCGTTCTTAAAGTCGTTCTTATCTTACGAACAGCTGTATGAAACACCCACCTGGAAGGCACTAGCTTTGTGACAGATCTGTTTGAGCTTTGTTGGGTTGTGTCTTGTAGATCTCTCATTCAGTTGGACATAGTCCTGAATAGATATTGAGACTAGTCTATTTACCATCTTGAACATCATGCAAAGCACCCGATTGGTTCTTCTGGTTTTGAGTGTGGCCCAGCCTAAATCCTTCAGGGCCCCGGCCTGTTACAATACCATCTTCTCTTTTATAGTTGTTTGTGCAGAATCTCGCTGCTTGTCTTTGAATCCGTTCGAGTGAGTTGATGTTTTACTTGAGTGCTGGATCCCATGCTGCAATGGTGTATTCTAGGATGGGCCTTACCAAGGATTTGTATGCTGTGGATTTGACCTCCTTGGTAAATCCCCAAAGATTTCGTCTGATCACATTCTGTACCCTCTATGCCTTGTTGCAGACATTTTTGGTATGTAGGTTCCATTTCAGGGTGTTCAAATGATGGAGTCCCAAGTAAGGGATGTGTGTATTTGTGGTGAGGTGGGTTTCTTCTCCCAATGGTCATCGTACAGCATTTGCTTGGGTTAAAATTCATCAGCCACAAGTCCTGCCATTTCTCAAGCAGCTTTTAATCACTCTGGAGCACACTTGACTGCTGGTCTGCTGTCCGTGGGCGTATACAATATACATTTATCAGCAAACAACCTTGTGTGCAGGATAGGTTCTTCGGTAGATTATTGATGTAGAGGAGGAAACAAAGTGGGCCAGTGGCGGTCCCTTGTGGTACGCCAGATAATGCAGGCACCAATGGTGAGGCCTTGCCGTTAATAATCACTTGCTGAGACCGTCTGCTAAGGAAGTTCTTGACCCAGGCTGAGTCTAGACTTTATTTAATCTGTTACAGAACAATTATGTTTCCATTCTATTAAGACCATCCATATTCCTGTACATCTCGTATCAAGTATCAAGCATTTCATTAATGAATGTACATGTATGACAGTCATTTTTCATTATTTATTTTAGTAGGCATTTTCACTTTTATGAAGGGTTACCGACTCACGCGCCATATGATACTCCCTCCTTCCACTTCTCTTTGTCTTGAGCTTCCCCCTTTTTATGTCTTTGATTGGGTCTCTGCTCGAAAGACCGCCTTGTCGAATAACCACAGGGCTGATGACCGTAGGTCAATGCAAGCTTTCAACAGGCTACATGCAAATGTCCAACCAGACTTTTCATGAATAATTTATTTGAGAAAAATTAATATTATGAGTATAAAAAGAGGAAGAGGAATCATGCACAATTCTATATCAGTTTGCCTAGATGAAGTCCTGTTTTCTAGCCTTTCACCTTCCTGAGTGACAGGGTCTGTTTCCTCATTTCCTTCAATATGAAGGTTAGGCCTATTTCACAAGTGGAGCTAATATTTGTGTTATAAATATAAGGGTACCATGAGTCCAGCATGACTCACAGCATGAGAGTTGGAATCATTAGTTGGCATCTAACATGTAGAGAGGAAAGTTATTAGTGTATGAATTTTGTCCCATGATTATTCACAATGCAGAACTCTAAAGCTGTGAATCCTATCCTCCCATGCATGCTTTCTGGTACAAATTTATGAAATATCAAACAAATAATGCACAGTTTTAGTGGCGATGCAGGACATCTACAATTTCCTTTAATTGCAACATTGTGAATACCTGAGATCCCTGTTAATTATTTACCATCAAAATATAAAGAATGCACATGTACATCTTTGTTAGCGATTTTCAGCATTTTGGTTTTTATACTTTGTGTATAAAGCATGATCATTCAAAATTTGTCTTTTTATTGCATGTTTATGAACATGATATGTACGTAACTTGGGCTTATGCGTTTAAAAGAAAAAAAAGAAAAACTTTGAGATTGTACTCCAAATTGACAATTTTTTTTCCCTTGGTCCTAGACTCATGCAATTTTCAGTTTTGACTTCAATACAAATAGGGGTAGTCTCGCGAAAAGTGTTTGGGATGCAAAGAGGGGTGCTTCATTGAGGCCAATTATCTGTTAAGTGTAATTAGTATTTTTCAGTTTGGTCATTTTGCCTCCGACGAAGATTCTGCTAGGATCGAAAGCTTAGGCCCCTTTTCGACTTTCTAGTAAAATATGGGTTAAAATAGCAGAAAATCTGCTTGAACACTGCTAATCAGGTCAAATTCTGAGTTGCAGAGTCATCATAGTCATGTAAATTGACAGCACCGGTTGAGTATACTGGTACTGTGTTTTAAGCCTAAATTTCATATTTCACAATGATCAGGGAACATGAATGAATAATGTCAGAACTTAAAAACATAAAATTTTTATCTATAATTATACTTTATTTTTTTTTTTTTTTACTTTCTTATTGCCTGTTGCAACTACTCATGCAGTCATCAAGATTTCATCTCTGATTAATTAAAAAAAAATTGATTCGTTTCTCTGTCTTTCTCTCTCCTGGGAAAGGGGGGGGGGGTGTCTTTTAATACCCTTTCACTTTACAATGTATAAAGTGCATGCATTGCCCTATCATGAAAAAAAAATCCCTTATTATAGTGCGTGTGTTTTTCTACTATGGCACCCACCTTGTTATGGCAGTGGCTCTTGAACTCTCTCTCTCTCTTTCTCTCTTTCATTCACTGAACGTAGTTTAACACTTGTAGAGTATGTGTCGCTCAATAACATGAAAGTCTGTCATATGCTTTGAATATTATCAACATGGTAGAGTGGAGGTTTCCTTTCAAATTTTGAGTGTTTTCCTAAGAAAATTAGTTTTTCATGTATTTAACCCGAGATTTCTGACAATGGCTCAGATCCTACTGGTTTCCTGATGTAGTCAGCTTTGTTGTACAATGGTTAGCTTTGACCCCCAGAGGTCATGGTGGATAATACAACCTTTTTTTTTCTCTCTCTCCTTGGTAGCATGAAAATAGAAAGGAAATAGTCATCTGCACGTGATTATGCATTATACTACATTTAGTGTATCCTGTGCACAGATTGTTACTGGTTTCATGTGTCATTGATTAAAATAATGTTGGATTTTATTGCTGTGCTAATTACAAGTACACTGTATCATGAAGCTAGTGTAGTACATACATGCAGGTAAACTGCCTACCGGTAAGTCACCACAGATATGTGCTTGACTGACTTGAAACTTTTATAGAACACATGTTTTGCATGGTCTGATAATTCTTGTCTCAAAAATTGCTTTGATTTGGGCAAATATTTGACTTGGTACAATGGCATTTCATTACATGTAGGCCTATACTTGCATTATAGGGCCTATATCTGTAACAAAGAAATAGTGAAATACATATAGAGTAATAAGTGAAGAATATAAAAGCAGTACCCCCCCCCCCTTATCACTTTAATATCAAGATGATTTTCGAAACTCTAGGAATAGGGTGTACTTGTACATGTTATAAATCTAGAACTAAGATGTCAAGATGCAAATTTGTAAACAGTGAATTTTATACTGTGTGCTTTAATAGCTGCAGGCAAAAGATTTAAAATGAAAAAAATATATATGTACAGGTATGGAATACTGCTTGAAAATTTTTCTTTTCCCCAAAGATGAATTTTATGATATTTTTAAAAGCCTTTTTTCCATCAAAAAAAAAAAAAAAAATTCTGAACCATGATGTAGAGGATTCATTGTCCTAATTCTGTTGACAGTATATATGCCTCTTGACAAAGTTTGTTGTGACTTTTGTGAATAGAAATCTGCATGTTTATCAGTACATATTACCAATCTATATGTACATGTATTTTTTGTTATATCATTCCTTGTTTGGAGATGAAATGTTCTTGTCTTTTTCAATGACCTTGAAAAGTCAAAGCAGATCGAACTGTTTTATCTGATTATAATAAATATTTACTCATTGACTGGATGTTTATCTGTGACTTTGGAGTAGGCTTCTCCGTGACGTGTAGCTATCTCATCATTTTCTATTGTACATGTAAAGTGCCTTTTTTGTGACTGTAACCCTGGCCTTATGCCAGTTATTCATGATGTTGAATGCAATTGAATGTGTTGAGTAGGTTATGTGCCAGGCAGCTGATAACCTAAACTAGCAAATTAGCTACATTGTATGTATACTAGAAAAAGCAGTACCGGTATGTATTCTTCCACAAATTCATTGTATGAGCTACAATATACAGTTGTATAAGGTGTCAAGAACATAATTCTTAAAGTAATGTTCTGGCAATATAAGTGTTTGCGGAATAAGATCATTAAAAGACACAATTGAAAAAACTATGTATACTCCATGATTGGGTATTACGTTCTACATGAAGACATGTACATAAGGGGTGTCACCATCCTACATATAAAGCTATTCTCACCTTTTGCAATAATATTGTGATACATGATGTATATAATACAAGTACATACATGTTTTAAAACACGTGTACATCAAGTGAGGTCAATCCATACATGTATGTAGCTTTATGAATTGTATTCCAGTCTTTCCAGAATATGCAGACTTCCTTTTGATTTTCGATGTAAAGCAAAAAATGTACACTTGTATTCATAGCCTATGATATAGGCAGATGCTGCAGAGCAGCCTCCGTTTATATAGTTAATTATACCCTCCTTATTGTTTGTTTTCTTTTAATCAACTTCATGTACTGTATGATGCAGTGCAGATTTTTTTGTTCTAAAGACTGCCATGTTGTTTCATGAAGACTTCATTCAAATTTCAAGTTCAAGACATTGAGAATGATGAACATAATGCCATTTACATGTATATCTATGCCAACGTTACCCAGGTACAATTTGAACTTTGAAGTTACCATAATGGTGTCAGATTGGAATCAAATTCTCGATGTCTGAGGTCTTTGAATTTGAAAACTTACTGTTCTTAACTTTATATATGCCTTTATTCCAAACCAATATTTCTGTTGCTTGAATAGTGTTTTATCCCACAATGTGTTCCCAGCAGTATAACACAAAAAATAAATGGACAGTTTTGAAGCATGAAGCATTGTACTTGTGCTTGTTTCTTTTTAGAAACAACAGTGATGTTAATAATTCTGTTGTAAACTTTTAAAAACCCACATTTTATTCATTTTCTTTTTTAAAGAACAAATGAGGAATTATATTTTAATTCTTATAGTTCCAAACTCACATTTTACTGTTTTTCCATTGTTGGCTTTTTTTTTGTAGAACCCAAAATTATGTTTTATTTCGAATTATCCTTTATTATTTTGTAGTTCTAAACTCAGAGAACTAACAAGGAATTACATAGTATGTTGTAAAATTCTTTTATATTTTGTGTCTTTTATTATGATTTTCAGTTGGGAGGTCTACGTGTCAGAAATTTATCTGTGTGTGTATAACCTTTGACCTGATGCACTGAGAGTAGCAGTAAAGTGATAAATCTAACCAAAGAATTTTGTAAAGGAGCCGTGTTCATCAATGTGAGGTAAGTTCGTCTATCAATGCATTAAGATAGGGGCTGATGGGCATATTGCACTTTTGTATTAAGAGTGTACAAGATTTTTTTTTGGGGGGGGGCATTTTGATTTTTCTCGTGTTCATTATCTTAAAAACATATACAACAAATTCAACCTACTGTAGTGTGATTGGGATATAGTCTGCCAGCACAGAGAAGGGAAAAGCTTGCAATATATACCTGAGGATGTGTTCAATGTCGGTTTCCAAATTTAAAACAGCAACATGAAACGTGATTGAAAACGTGATTAAAAAACGCGGATATAATGAGAAACGAAGGTTGTGTTCAATGTCCTCCATTCCCGGCCGTCAAAGTAAATCTCTTTCAAATCATGATTCTGAGGAAAATTTAAACGTCAAAAAAGATGCGGTTGTAAACGTGATTAGCTCAAATTTTACGACCTTGAGCATCGAGAATGTGACGTTGAACACGATTGAGTTTTTAAACATCTTTAAATTTGCTCTCGCAGTGGAAGCCTACACAAACAGGTGCCAGAACTGACCTTTCTTGTGATGGGTCAAAGTGCGCAAGTGCGCACTAAAGCTGCGCTAATGAAAGTGGGAAATTTAAAGACGATCAACATATAAACGCCTTTATATTTTCGACACTGAACGGTGCACCGCTGATTGTGTTTGCGTTCGGTATTTTGTAATTGAGTTTTCAATCATGATTCATGTTGCTGTTTAAATTTGAAAATCGACATTGAACACACCCCTAGTCTGCTCACATCTACCTGAGGGTGCCCAGATTTACCTTGCCCTCACAGAGGCCACCCTCATCCATTCCCTCCATTTTGCTCGATTCATTGCATCCTGCTCCCTCATCCCAACCCTCCTACACTTGCTTCTTCCATGTCTGGTTCGCTCATCTCCCCCCTTCCACTCTGACCACACAGGTCTATCAATTAGTGATGATCACATATCCTGGGGCCTAACTGTGAGTGGAAGATGTCAACTTAAGATGACATAACATGAGGGAGGAAATTCTTTTCATACAGTGCTTTACCTTCAAATTGATAGTACAAGTGGTTGATCTAGCCGGATTAGAAACAGTACTTTGAAAGATCAATCCATTGTGCATGAATGCTGACTGTGAAATAGATATTGTACCTATTACTACAGCCGCCACTTGGTTGAACTACATTTCTACTTTGATGGAATAATGTTCCTCTTGATCTTACCTGTGATCTAGTTGTCAACCGGTGTGAAGATGGAGGCCCCCCAGGGAGTGCTTAATGATAAGACTGTGACATTTGTCCAGGTACTCACAGTATCTGATATGGCGGAGGCGGCAGCCTTAGTAGCCTCGGAGATGAACCAGAACTCCTCTATTGCCAATCCGATCATGCAGATCGTGGTGAGTAAACATACATGCTTGATTTCAGCTCCTACTGTGGTGTTGGTATTCATAGCAAAACACAAGATGATGAACAGGGGGTGGTTTCGAAAAGATTGTAGTCGGACTAAGAATCGCTTTTAAATTCCCAGTTGCTTGTGGCATATAAGCCCACTACCGCATTGGTCAGATCATGCCAATTGGGCATGTGGTAATCAACAACGAAATCGTGTGTAAATTTTTATGGGTATTTTGGCACTTAAGCATGATTTTTTCGTCGGTCAAACTTTGTGAAACTCCCCCATGGACATTGGCTAGAAAAACTTAATATATTACTAAAAGCTCAACGCAGAGTGATTTTAATTGTAATGCTAGTTTCACTTCAAGTTCGATGTTGTGGCTGATGAAATTTGCCCCAACAGCAACACTCAACACCATATGTGATACCACCAGTGACGATCTTGAGATGTTGGTAAAGGCTAGGGTTAACATTGTTATTCTAACTTAAATGTTAAGTCTACCCTAACAACAAGATTTAAGGAAAAAATATATATATAATGAACATAACTGAAAATTTCATAAATATCAGATCCAAAATAAGAAAAAGATAAAATTTGACATTGTAATTTTTTGCCAAGTTTTACAACACTTGTGATAAAATTGAAATATCTGATATTTCATAACATAAAATGCAAAACAAATAGTCAATGACACCACACACTGACTATTTGTTTTGCATTTTTATATTTTGATTTTTGTAGAATTGACAATAAATAAGCTTCTGGGCGAATCATAATAAATTACAACATTGGCAATTTTACATGTTCATGCACCATTCAAACAGTATATGTCACAATTCACTTTAATACAAAAATAGTGACTGTGAAATCATTGGCTCCCTCATTTGCGTTTTGTCTTTGTTGTGTATATCACTGTTTTTTTTATTAAGTTAAACTGCAAAATGTCATAATTTTTTTTTATAGGATTTGATGATTTGAAGAAAATCAATTGTTTTGTTGGGGTGGACTCAGCCTTTAAACTGTCATATCTTGCTCTTATTATCGGTAGCTAAATGTGACAACTCTGTCTATGTTGCTTGATTTACTGGACTTTAGTCTTTTACTCAGTCATACAATTTCTCTTTCAATACACAATCAATAAAATTAGGTTATTACATGTGCCTCAGACTTCTGCCTACGACATTGATATGATTGACTGTAGATCTAGAAGAATTTGTTTTTAAGTATTCAAAGAAAAGAAAGTATGGT
Organism: Lytechinus pictus; assembly: GCF_037042905.1. Classification (NCBI taxonomy): domain Eukaryota; kingdom Metazoa; phylum Echinodermata; class Echinoidea; order Temnopleuroida; family Toxopneustidae; genus Lytechinus; species Lytechinus pictus. Next base: position 30,780,109 of record NC_087251.1, read on the forward strand.
TTGTAGTGACAAGAAATCAAATTACATTACACTTTAATGGATATCCAAACTTAGCTATGTCAGCACTCTAGAATTCTGATGACCGATTCAATCAGATTCTGGTATTATCTCATTCCAGTGATTGATGTACAAATTTGTCAGCAGAACAACTAATGTTCTCTGATCCTAAAGCTGTTCGTGTTACATGCTGTTATTTGCGATTTCCCATGATATTGACATTTAAACCTCAAATTCATTGTTGGTTGATTTCTGTGTTTACTACATGTAGGTGCAAACACCGGATTCTGCTGCTGCTCTTGCTGGTGAAGAAAGAGTAGTAATTTCTTCACATGACCCCTCTGCCACACCTAATATTGAAACCATTACAATGGCAACATCTGAAAGCCCGGCAGATCTGAAGGCCAATGTGATCCCAAGCAACAGCACAACAGCCACACCACCCAACGCCTCATCGGGTGAAGAAAGGCTCTGCTTGATCTGCGGTGATAAGGCTAATGGCGTACACTACAATGTACTATCTTGTGAAGGTTGCAAGAGCTTCTTCCTACGTAGCAACAGATCAGGAGCCACGTTCACATGTGCTTCAGGAGGCAACTGCAACATGGATTTGTACACAAGACGACACTGTCCTGCCTGTAGGATGAAGCGTTGCTTAGAGTGCGGCATGAAGGTGGAAAGTGAGTGACATTAAGATATTTACAAATATTCTAGGAGGGCCACAATGGTAGCAAATAAAATTACACCTGAGAAATTATATCATTAGGAGATGAGTTTGTATAAGTCCAAAAAAAGAAAGGGAAATCCAACTCTGCTTTGTTCCAGTTTCCTTTTTTCTTTTTTGGTTTATAAGTTACCCAATCAATAGCTTTGTCATTAAATTCAGATCAAAATTTTGCAGGTACACTACCTAAATGTCATACTTATTATAATAGATTAACTTAATATAATGTTTGAGAAAAATCAACTGTACTTCTATGAATTTAAATAAAAACTGTATTCAAACTTTAAATGATTCATGATGAAGCAGTTAATCACAGGGAGTGTGGCATTACATCTGTCTCTTTTTTTTTTGTCTGATAGGAGTCTGGGACAAAGGTCGCCTGAAAACGAGAAAACCTCTCATACGAGTGAAGCGAAAGAAGAAGGTGCCGGGCATACACGCAGATTCAGCGACCTCTCCCACGGTTGCTCCTCCCACTCCAGGTGCCCCTCCCACTCCAGCACCGGCAGCAGCTCCACCCAACCCAGCATCATCTTCCATCCTACCCCAGCAGTTACCAATTGAAACTTCTCTGAGTTCGACCCCTTCAAGCTCACGCTCCAGCAGTCCTTCAGCCTATAGGTCTTCATTAACAGTCACCCCCAACATGTCCACCAACCCCATCCCTTCAGCTGTTCAGATGGACAAAGATATGCTACCATTTTCAGACCCTTCCCAGCAAATGGCCGGTGACAGTGGGATGTTGACGATCGATTTGGACACTCCGGGAACATCCACACAGACGCTGCTGACCTTTGGTTCAACGTATCCTCAGCTTACTCTGGCGCAGGAACAACTGATGATCACATTGGAAAAAGGATATAATGCTTCAACGGAAGTCCTCAAGCATTTATCAGTAAGGAATATTTGTTCATAACATTCTTCTTAAAATTCTGAAGAATAAGTGTCACGTTGGAAATTGTATACCTTACCTAACCACTGTTCTTTCTCTTTAAAGAGGTTGGATGTCATGGTTTTCCATTTTTCTCTGTCCAGTGCTATCTCACAGCATTCATTTATATTTCTGCTTGTCATCTCAATATTTCCAAGCCAGCTTTTCCTTTTACGTTCCCTTCCTCTTCTGCCTTCAATTTTTTCCTCCATGATTTTTATTTGCAAAGATTGGTGTCTTCTGGTATGGCCATAGTATGAGAGTTTATGTTCATTTATTGATATTAATAGTTCCTACTGTGTGAGATCCATTAGTTTCAGGACATCATCATTTGATTTCCTTTCTTTTCAGAATATATGGCACATTCTGCGATAGAACCACATTCGAAGACCTCTATTTTCTTTTCCTTCGATGAGTTTAATGTCTATGTATTATATAATTCATCAGAAAAAAATGCAACATATTGTTTATATTTTACATGTTGTTTCAGTATGACATTGCATCAATAATTCTCAAGTCAATATCCAGTTGGATAGATTCTTGAATTTGAACTTATTTATAGAGCAAAATCAAATTGATTCTCTCATTTTGGAAATAATGAGATTAGAATTGACAGAACATCAGTGTTGATTCCTTATTTATTTTTTTCATTTATGCAGAAAGATGTTCCTTTATTCAGAATGACACATTGGAGTAAATTCAAAGGAGGAGAAAGTGAGAGTCCCATCATTTCACAAGGAGAAGAGGAGGAAGATATGGACCAATCTAAACCAAAGAAAGCCAGATTAGATGCACAAGAGTCAAATACTAACACAAACTCTGCTCAGCAACAGCCTGCAGCCCAAGCTAATGGAAGAAACGGTGTTGCTACACCATTAAACAATGATCCCTTGGCTGTTCTCTCCTCAGCCACTGGGCAGAACATTGAAGTGATTTATAACTTAACTTCCTTAGCTACCGGTGGGCAGATCAAAGACCCTGCATCGGCGTTGAGCGTGTTAGCATCATCGGAGCAAGGTTTGAGGGTGATTGAATCGATTGGATCCCTTGTGCAGGGACAGGATCTCAACACATTGATCAGTCTGGCTAAACTTGTGGGCCAGATAATCGGCATGGGAGGAGGCTCCCTTAACGATAATCTTGCAGACACGATTCTTGGGAGCATCACAGGCTCCATATTGAATAGCTCAAATGGAAATACAGCTTCATCGTTGAGTGCGGAGCTTGCTCTGAATATGCCTTCAGCATCTACTTCAATACCATCGGGTCCTAGTCAGGATCAGAATGGGAACAATGGAGGACAAGGTGTCACACAAGATGAAACAATGAACAATGCAGCTGTTGCTAAACTTGCCTCCAGCGGATTAGCAGAAGCATTGGCCATGTTAGCTGCCATGGCATCATCGAGTCAAAACAAAGAAACTATTGTAGAGATGGTGAAACGTGCAGCTGTCTCGTTGTTGAGAGGAGAGGACGAACCCCAAATGATGTCCTTTTCATCCCCACCGACATCATCCCCTGCCTCAAACAATTTCTATATGCCAACTGATGTCGGCGAGGATGAAGTCAAGACCAGTCCATTCCTGCAGTCCCTCCAAAGAGTCACCTCATTTCTGACCAGCGGCAAGATGAGTTCAGGCAAAAAATCTTCCACCAAAGCCAAACGCACTGTCAACAAAGAAATGCTGCACATAGCCATGGACATGTTTGCCGTCCTGGTCAAGCAAACCATTCACTTTGCCAAAAGCATTCCTGGATTTACGAACCTCTCTTGCGACGACCAAGCCGTGCTCATCAAATCTAGCATCGTGGACGCACTGCTGTTAAGGTGCGCAGACTCTTATGCATTGGATAAAGATTGCTTGGTGAATGTTACCAATGGAGACAAGTTTGATGTGCATATGATGTATCAGTTGGGATTCTCAACCCTGCCAGAGGTAGTCTTTGAGTTCATGAGGGACACCAAAGCTTGTGGACTCACTACAGCAGAGTATGCACTTTTTACCGCAGCTGCCTTACTCTCGCCTGGTAAGTTGAGTCAGCTGCGCTCAAGTTTGTGTATAATAATCAAACAGAAGAGAGATATCTATATTTCTTTTGTTGATGGCATACATCCCTTACCAAGAAATCAAAGATCTCAATAGTTCATTTGATATAAGTTGTGAAATATAAACCTCAGAATATTCAACTTTATGCATTCACATTGCTCTCATCTATATGAAGTATGGATATAATCAAACTAAGTAATTAATAGGCATTTTATGGTCAAATATTTAAGATATTGCTGTATTTAGTGTTATATTAGATGTCTTTCAACTCATTTTATAACAAAAATCTTCTATGAAGTTCAACCACAAGTACAAGTATAATGAAAAAAAAGTATATTTGTATTAACCATTATAAGAATGCTTGATATTATTATTATCAGTAATATTGTTTTATTATTATCACTTTCAGATCGGTCTGACCTGAAGGACAGAAAGACGGTGGAGGAGATGCAGTTGGAGATGATCCTTGCTCTACAGGCAGCCACCAAGGTCTTCCATGCAGATAAACCTTTCCTTTTTACCAAACTCATCACCAAACTGACCACTCTTAGAGACATGTCCATCCTTCACCTCAGTGAGATCATGGCAGTCAAGGTCCAGGAACAAGATCTTAGTCCTCTTATTGTAGAACTGTTTGGGCTAGATTCGTGACAGAGTGATCACTCTCTTCCACCTTTATAGTCCAGATACAAGATCTTGAACCACTCATTGTAAATATAAATTTGGAATAGAATTGTATCACTGCTATAACCAAAGTACTAGACACATGAATCTTTCACCCCTATGGAATCGTTATGAGGTAATCCTCACAATATAAAATTCTGTCGTTGAGTTAAAACCTATATTTTAGTGTCCTTTCACTCTGTGCTCACTGCATAATGATGAAACAAAAACACTGAATAAATAAAGTTATCTATATTAGCATGATTATTACTGTATGATACAGTAACACAAGATTGTTTTGCTTAATATTTTGCGGTTAGGACTTATCATGCGAGACATCATGGGGGGAGGGGTGCTCCTAGCTCCCCCAGCCTTATTAGGGTTAAAACTCAGAACAACATTACCAACCAAGACCAATAATGTCATGATATTGGCAGAGATCTGTATCCCCTCCCCTCCCCATGGTTATAGTAATGTTCGTAGTCAAAAGTTAGATTAATGTATCAACTATTCTTGCTCAAAAGGTTTGTCCGCTTTGTGTTACTTATAGGTGATTTACAGATACCTGCTTAGCAGGTTAAGTGGTAATCTCACATCAGTTTACATAGACCTACAAATATAATGATATTAGTGAATTGATAACTTTAAAGATATTGACATTGACCATTTCATTATTCCATTTCCTTCCAAAGAAAATGGGGATGTAATGAAGGCATCTGAAGCCTTGCAATTCAGAATTGGAATTTTATGGTTTTTGGGATGTTAAATGACTAAAAGTTTTTAAAATGTATGAAGTTATTAGTTAGATCATTGGACAATTCTGTTTGTGAGTTTTACTCTCATACATGTAGTTTAGTGAATTACAGCAATATGTTTGGTTTGATGTTGCTTTTATTTTACTTCTCATATATGTGGTTTTGGGGGATGCTAAAAATGGTTTAATAATAGGAATAAATCATTATTGGGACTGACTTGAAATGAAAATGAGAAATAGGTAGGAAATTCTGGGCCCTTTAACAGAAAGCTTAGCAATTAATGGATGTGTTGATATTGTGATTGATCTTGCACAATAATCAATTGATCAATCGTAGAAATCAGTCTCCTTATCGATAACTAAGTTTTATGTTACAGCGCCCAGACCTTGTTTCATGCAATATATATTCATATCCAATGAGAATACTGTCAAATGCTCAAATGGAAAAATAACGGATGCTTAAACCTTGCTTACATTTATGTATTGCTTGTTTCGGATATGAAGTATGATATTGGTGAAACAAGTTTAAATTCCTTTGATGGGAATGTGATGTGTGTGATTAAAGTGGGGAATTGTAATTTGAAAAGAGTGCAAACGTGAGCGAAACCAATGGTTTTAACACCTTAAAAATCTGTCATCTAGCTGTATTATTTACAAGTATGTTTTGTATTGATATTTGTTTTTACATTTTGTTATATATTCTTCTTTTGATAAATAAAGTAGATAAGTGATTGAGACTTCTCTCTCTGGTTAGACCTGTCGTTATGAATTGTGTAGCATTCATACCTACTATACAGACCAGGTTTGAAGTATGGCTTTTAAAGGTTGAACTTGTGTTTTGCTGATCCCTGTCCAGAGAGTCATATTGAGTCAAAAATAATTGTGAGTCTGTGAGCAAAATGATTGGAAAATTGTGAGGGAATTTTCTATGCTACATATCCATAAATGAGCGTGCCTTGCCTGTGCGTGCTTGAAAGAACACCTAAATGTGTATCACGTCTGATGGCTCTTTTAAAGTCATATATCATAAAATCCTTGATTTACATTTCTCGAGGAATTCAAACTGAAATGTCACCTTTCATAGCTCTATCCATATTGCCTCATTAGTAATATGTTGCCCCACCTACATTACTTATTTGATTGGTAGCTTGCTAAACTAATATATCATGAATTTCTTATTAGTCTGCAATATGGGCATTAAAGGTAACAGAAAAGTATAATTTCTGCTTGACAATATCTCTTGGTAAAACCTTTCTTCATATTTTCTTTTTATTACGTTTGAACATATACTTACTTTTCCTTTCGAGGAATAGAGGACTGTATGAAGTCCATACCTTAATTTCTAGATGTCTTAAAGTCTTAGATTCATGTCTTGTGAAATTATGATTTTATTTGTTTGCAGTTAGTATCTTTTATGAAAAAGGTATATTATTGTTTTGAAAACATATACACTGAAATAACATGAGTAGCTTGCTTTATACACACACAGTGTGAGTCTGGTTTGGGAAGAGACAGTGTGTTGGTATGTACTTTTGTAACATTTGTAAATACTTCATAGATTATGCTATGTATATACGACTATTGGAACATTATATATGAGGGTATAACCCTTGAATTCAGCCTACCAAATCTAGATTTCAGTTCATCATTGTATATTTATGATTACTTGCCAATATTATAACTTTGGCATAATCTTACAGAATCATGTTGCTGTAATCTCTTCTGTTTCATTAGCATGTTGTGTGATGCAGTCTGCAATGAAAGATGCTGGATTTGGATTTCTTTTGTTTATTATTTTTCCTGCATGCCATCATCTATTAACATGAAAGTTGTGGATTTTAGGAGATAAAGGTCTGACTGAGAAAGAAGGGACTATATAATGCAGGAATAACATCCTTGGCTATTAAGGATTGCACAACACTTGCATTTTGTAATAACTTCTTTTGTGGGAAGCCACCAAATCTCCATATTGCTTGTTTTATCTTGATTTTGTTTGTTGTGGTAGGTTTCTGTGTTGTTAAAAGTTATTTTCTTCTTCTTTACCATTATGATAAAGAGAGGGTGTGTAGGGACAAGTCTGTATTGCTTTTCTTTGCTTCACTCGTTTATTAGTTACATGCATGAACCTTTTTGCCACTTCTCACACCCATACCTGTAAAATCATATCTCCTTTTTCTCAGCCTGAGCATCGAAAATGGCATTATTAAGCTTATTTTAACTTTATAAGAAAATAATAAGTGATATCATGCTTATAGTTTTGTGTCAAATATTTCTTTGCATATTCATTTGTTGAACACATTTTCTGTTTGTACCTCTCAGAGTTGATCAGGTTTAGACATGATAGCATTTATGTGTGGTACCCATAAATGTTTATGAAAGTGCTGAAAAGTAACCTCTTTCTTTCATCTTTTCTTTCTTTTTAGATGGTAAATGGCATTATGATAAAACATGTATGAGTTCACATGAATTTGTTTTTAGCTTTGCTTTTACTGCATTTTTTTTGTAAAAAAAAAGTAGGATCTAAATCAAATTTATTTCCAAGGAAATTCTTCAGCTTCTTTTAGAATTTTGGTTTATGAATGGCTTACTTGTTTTCACTTAACGCCATGACAACCTCTCTGGTACATGTATGTGTAGATTTGGGCTGCTTTAGTGTATAAACTAGCACAAATGTTATGATAGTACAATAATAGAACTGTGTAACCTTTCCTGAGAAAAGGGATTGGTTTATAGTTTTGTTGTACTTGACAACAGTTGAAGAGTCATTTACCGAAGATATATTTCTTTTTTTTTTACCATTGTACTCTGGTATCCTTTATAATATGAAAAATTAGCAGCTGCAAATCTGTTTTTAACAAACTTTGAGTTAACTGTGAAATTTTATGTTATATATTTGCAATTTATCAACATTTCAGTCTTTATTTTCAATTTTCATTCATTCATCAATTTGGAAAGCTGGAATTTCCTGGAAAAGATATTGCCTTTTTTTGTTTACTTCTAAGCCTAATTTTACTAAGGTCATGGTCTAAAATTATGGGTCGCCAAATTTCAAAACTTAACACTTTGTTTGTAATGTTTATTGAGCTTCTCATGCTTTAAGACTGAAGTGAAGTTGTTATCGTTTTAGTTTGCAATTATTTGTATCAAGAGTGCTAAAGTGAGCTGATAAATAGAACACCAACTACAGAAATTTTTTACCTGAGAAAACTCTGGTAAAAACTGAAAACTAAGGTTAGTCTGAGGGCAAAAACTCCGGTAAAAACAACCTGAGTTTTCTCAGGTAAAAAGTTTTATGCAACGCGCCCCTGGACTACCTATAGTTAAACCACATTTAGACCAGTCTTATTCAAATACGAAGAGCATTTTATGATTTATATTTAATTCATATCCCGTCTCTATGTTATTACCCATAATTGTAAAGAAAAAAATGAGATTAAATGGAGTGAAAAGAAGAAATCCTGTCCCACAAATTGCAGTATTATGCCATGAGTGTATTAATATGAGTAAAGAAATCTTCCTCTCTGCAATGGAGACCACATAAAAGAGGAAATTATTTAGTTTTATTGATCAAACCTGAGAAATCATAGTTATGTTTACATATGTTTGCAATTTTTGTTATTTTTGTTAATGCCAATGAGGCCATTTTATTTCAAACTCATATTTCTTATAATTCATTGATTGGTTATTCTTGCATTTATTTTCTTTTTTTTTAAATATATTTTACCTATATACCCCTTTTATTTATCTATTTTCCCCCTCCCTTTTGTGTTAACTGTACAATTATAAATATAATATTTTAAGATTATATACTTGTCTATATATATGTAAAACAAATTTACAAAATTAAAATAAAATGCACTAATGCAATCCTGATAATGAAAGAGCTTGTCATGTTTTGTGTTATTGGTGGTTCTTTCTGATGTATTTCGGTTCATTACTGCTCTTGTGTTTGAAAATAGTGATAATGGATGTAATTTATCTTCCATCAGACAGTGGGTTTTGCTTATGAAAGGATCAGATTAATCTCTGCAGTAAGTTCAGTGTGGAATTTTGTATTTTGTTGTTTAAATCGAGTTTCATGTCAGATACTTTTTGTTGGTTTTACATCTTGATAATCCGAACTAACACAATCTGTAGCATAACTATATGAACTGGCTGTGTCTCCTGTCCAACTTTAACACAGAAAAAGAGTCAAAACTAGTAACTTTCTATTTTATTTTCATCTTGTATATACAAATTATATAATCATTTTAGATCATATTCAACCCGCAAGAAATAAATAATTTACAAGTACAATAGACTCTTCCCTATCAAGGTCCATGGAATGGTGTCACAATACATTAATCTATATCTGCCATTTCTTTCTCTTAATTTGCTCAGAAGCGCTTAGAGCATCTAATTAAGATGGAAAGAGCACTTTACAAATTCTATGTACCAGTATTATTAGTATTGACAATGTGGATGGGTGAAGGTCGCGATGTGGCCTGATGTACAAGTTAGACTCTATGGCCCGTATTCTGAAGTCAGGTTTAACTTAGACCACGGTCTAACTCTGCTAAAATTATGGGGAGTCAAAAACTAAAAAATTCTATTTACATTGAATATTTCATATGTTTACTGTTTTATTTCCATTTGCTTTCATAATGAAGAAATATACTTCAGTTATCATTCCCAGCAGTTATGAATTATTTGAGTGTCATATTATACAAATAGCGAATAGTCAGGAGTGCGATGGTGCGAGATTTCGCATGAGGTGAAAGAAAGATGCTCTATTCAACGAGGCGTTAGCTGAGTTGAATAGAGCGTCTCTTTCTTTCACCGAATGCAAAATCTCGCACCATTGCACGAATAAGAATATTCGCTATTTGTGTTGTACAACGCCTCGTAATCTAGCAAAAATATGAAAAAACAAGAGTTTTTCCCTGCAGTAATCTATGAAAAGGGAGCAAAATAATTGAAAACGAAAAGCAAAATCCCGCAAGCGCACATGACCTTGGGCAGCATTGCGCATTTAGCCAGCAGGCTTATACGCGTATTGCACCTTCATTTAACTGAGCGCAATGAATTAAATCGTATTGTGGCGTCAACTAAAGCCGTGCAACGGTACATTTTGGACGGTACGTTTTGTGTGCAATGGTACAAATGTTTGACATTCAGCCTCTCATTTGCTCGCGTACAACAAGCTATAAAGTAGGCATTTTGTACAATAATTAATAAATTGAATGTGTACTAATAAAGATTTGTCCCCCAATTGGCTATCCATAGTTAAACCACAACTTTAAACCATGGTTTAACTTAAACCCGAGTTCAGAATATAGGCCTATAAAAGGAATAAGTTTTATCTTAATCAGGCACAAGAAGAAGAAAGGGAAGAATGAAAGATAAGAACTTCTTCAAAAAAGAAATTAAGTGAAAATGGAGAGATGGATAATGGAGACGCTACCAAGAGGTATGCAGAGAAGTAAAAAAACAACTGTTTGAGTCTTTATGACCAATAAAGGTCTTTGGTATAGTCGAATTAATACCACTATTGTTTTTACCTTGTAGCAATGATGTACCAAATACATTCTTGTATGGATGAACATTTATTAGAATATGACCCTCGTTAAACCTCTTGCCACTTGTATTCTCTCACTGACCAATCCAAAGAAGAAGAAAATAAAATACTACAAGAGATACTTTCTGAAAATGGAAAGGTTTTCATTTTATTTTCACATTGTGCCACATCTTACAAATACAGTACACTATTAATGCAGTCGTGCTCTCTATTATCTCTTCACAATAATGGAAAGCATTTTTTAATTCAACCTTTTATTTTCACATCACCATTGCATAAACAGTATGCACATCTAATACATTTTCATGTACCTATTTCAGCATAGATTTTGTTAGGATACGACTCAAGATGATAAGATTGTCTTCTCTTCTTTTTTTTTCAACGAGCAGTTCACAATGAAAACTTGCAAGGTTGTTATAGAAGTGGTTTATCACTGACTCTCCTCATGTCTTGGAGTAATAACACAGATGTGCTCAATCCAGTTTACATGCAAACTATTACCCCCAGTATGTAAAATGCATTTCTGGGAAGCAAGCGACATCATTCTTCCGTTATTTTGTAGAAATTTAAATACAAGGACACATTTCAGCACAACAATTGCACATATTCTCTTCCTTATGTTGTAATTCAAAAGAGCCTGTATAAATGCTGCTTTCCGTTTAACCTCTTTTAAACTCTTTTTCAAATTCACAAAAGTGGTTTTGAATCTGTGGTTTGAAACAATTGCTCATGCAGCTTTCATGCACTGATGATGCTTATTTCAGCACATCTTCTGACAAAGCTTGCTCCAATCATGAATATGCACTTATATCACAGGGCACTAATTCACGTCCGTCATTTTGATACTGCATTAATGAGCCAACTGTCATACACAAACTGTATAGACTCATTAATTAAAGTGGTCTCATTAATGCTGTTACCTAATAACAAGCAGGAATTTAGTAGTGCCCTGATAAAGTGTGCACTCACTATTGGATACATTCTCAGCATACGCTTTGAATGAAGTAAAAATAAGTGGATCATAAAATCTGCATAAACCACGGTTTCAACCCAATCCAAACCACCTTTGTGAATTTGTGCCATTATGTTTCTGGCAGGATTTAGTCATCTTCATTCTCACCAATACAACTTTACTCAATTCGCAACATATGCATTTCAGTGAGAATGAAAAAAAATTATACAGTAATTTCACCCTAACCACGTCAGCTTAAAAAGGATTACTTCAAATAAATTCATGTCAATGGAAATGTACCAGCAATATTAAAACTGAATGAAATAACTCTTGTCCATCATTCCTCCACTGGAAATAGATAGGAGTGTTGCATAAAATAAATGCTGATTTTTCTCTGCTTGTTATAAGCTACTGAAATCCTTGCATCAATTGGCTCAGTGCAAGTTGCTTCATGAAACACTCACCAGTTAAATATTGGTCCCAATAGAGTTTTAGTTGTATTTCAATGAGATGCAAATCTAATGAGATTAAGTGTGTGGTTTCTATATGCGGGCAAATACATGGGGAGTACGGCTGGATAATGATGACCTAATTGACTTTTTAAATACCAAAATACATGTACATATCATTTACTAGATATTGCAGTCTGTCTGTGCATTGTAAATAAAACTGATGAGTCGGGGAGGGGGGGGGGGGCTAATAAGCCACGTCTCATACTCGTGGGAACTACCTATCTGCACAAGTAAAAATATTACAAGGAATCATAACAAAGGCATGTTCTCTGCAAAATAAATAGAATTGGTAAAAATATATATTCCACCTAAAATAATCTGCAATATTGTGTAATACTGAGATACATTATGATAGTCAATATCATATTAATTCCATCCAGACTTTGCCAAAATGAAAATATATAATAACTCCAATACATGACATCTTAATACACTGTTCAAGTTGAAATGGAACGAAAGATATAAAAGTACATTTCCACATAAAATGAAATTCAAATTTCTCATTTCTTTCATCAGAGCAAATAAGTTAATTGTACATTGTAATAAATAAGAATATTCTCCATAGAGTTAGCAATATAATGATTTGTACATAAATACATGTACTTATTCACAGTTCTTCTTGACAAAATTGACTCACTAATGAAAAAAAAAACCTTTTTATTTACACTCCCAAATTCCAATACACTATTATTTACATTATTCATGGAGTTGTAATGACCAGTGAACTTTCGAATGAGTTTTAAATCTTTTCATCTGAAAAAAAAAGAAGTTTTCTTTGTTTATTCAGCATTTGTGTGCATTCAGTATCAATCAATAAGGAAGAATTAGAATGACATTACATCAATGATGAGTTTCTGAATGAGTGAAAGTCACTGAATTCTCTAAGACAAATGAAAGTCTAAAGTACATATAGTCAGGAACACTGTTCTGCAAAATCAACAGTAATTTGAAATAATCAAATTTCACAACTCAGTATATAACCAAAATAATTATTCAAACTGAATAAATACAGTGGAATGGTATCTGTAAAGTAATAATCTAATATTGTATTAAAATCAATAGGTCAGCAATTACACACTGTAAAATCCATATGTTGCATATTAATCTATTTTCATTCTTTTAAATGTGATTGCTACCTTTGCAGAAACGAAACTTAACAGTAAAAGGAGTAACTCCTTCCTTTTTTATGAATATCATAAACAATAAATGAGATAATTCTAATGACTATCATTGAATAACTTCAGAATTTTGCACAATCGTGTTTTGTTTAACTGTTATGGCATTGTGAATCAGGGGGAGTTGCATGTACCCTATCTGTTTTGTTCCAATTTTTGAGCTTCCAAAAAGCCTTTTCTGTATTTGTGAAGTATCAAGCCTAGTGCTGCAATTGCGGTCGGTCATCACATTTATCATTGTGGAATGTTTGCCGATGAAAAGTTTTCAATTATTTGATAACTAATGTTAGTCTGATCTTTGTAAGGTGTCTCATTGCGCAATAAACTTAATTCTGGTTCTTTCCTATTTATTCATCTATTCTATTTTGGTCAATAAATTTTATTTTGAATAATTTTTTTCTAAACAAATATCATAATGAATGAAATACTTTTTATGATAGAGGAAAATGCATTATCATCATCAACTCAGAGCTGATTTAAAAATCTAAATCTAAATCAAAAGTAGAAATTTTGTTTGCAAACTTGAGGCAATATGGACTACAATGCTGAACCGATTGATAATACATTGACATATCTATGGTATTTACATCATGAAAAGGGCTAAAAGAGCACACGTCAATGAAAGCTACTTCGGTTGCCTCCTGAGGGGCATTTCATCAAATACCTTATTAGACATTTTTCTCCTACAAATTTGATCTTAGCCAATCAAATGTAAGCATATCAATAGCTTATAACAGATAAATCACTTCATGAAAACTCCTTATCAAACCCCTTATCACATCATATCATCTGCAATACACCCACTGGTAGATCCATTTCAGATTTTCTAATATATGTTAATACCTACATTTCTGGACAGAATGACAAAACCACAGCAATTAATTCATGAACATATGTCAAGTCATGTCTTTCAAGACATGGCAATATATATTTCTCTTATAAAATCAGAATGCTTATCAATAAATGTCTGTTATATTATTAAAGTTGTTAGGGTGAAATGTTGACTTCTTATAAATTGCTCAATTGAGAAGAAATAAGTTCATTTAAATTCAAGTTCTTATTGACCTTTGGGTCAATATTTGTAGATTATCTTCTTTCTTTGTTTTACAAACAATTAAATGAGTCACTTTATGAATATGAACTAAACCATGGATATGTTGAACTAACTGACTACCATGACACCTAAAATCAATTCAAATGTTTATAGCTTGGACTAATCAGCAGAAAAATCAAGCAACTCATTTGCCAGAATGAGACAGACAAGGCACACAAATATTTGGTCACTTTCACACCTAAATAAAAAAAGAATGCTTCTTTGCAACAAATATGATGAATTCCAAGCCTTTCTTCTTGTGAGCACAAGGCACAGACAAGTTTGAACTAAATATATCATTCATGAGGACAAAGAAACTATGTCAAGAGTATAATAGAGTGTTAACACCAAATCAATTAACCCCTTGGATATGGGAATGGGGTAGTCCCTCTACAAACTACAAAGTCATGGGAATTAGAGCATTCAGTAGTGATTGGTTAAGAATGACTCATTTATCATATTTGCTACATAACCTCAAGAATACATGCAAACTACATGTTGAAAGATATTAATCACATGTATGGTAAAGAACCAAGTTTTCCGTTTCATTTGCCTGGAAAATTGTGCATTCCATGAGATTCTGTAAGTTCCATGTTCTTCCCAAATTCTGTTATTCTTTTAATTTACTATGTAAAAAACAGAGGACTCTAATGTAGGGTGACCCTTATAAAGATCAACTGTTCAAAATGAGTGTGTCCTCTATAGAGTGAACTAATTACATTCAAATTCAACAGACGACTAACTGTGAATAAATAAATAATATGGATTAGTAGGCCCTCAAAGGAATATCTAACACTCCTGTTACAACAAACAATTGCTACACGTTACACATGTGAAACAGTTAAAATATCAAGAAACAAAAGAAGCAGGCACTGATATGTATAGAGCAGCTATGTCTAGAATTGTATACTGATTTTAATTGCATCTCTAGGGACTTGATATATATATATTTTTTTTTGTGATGAGGTTCATCCAAATTGAGCATGCAATAATGATGGTCATATGATTAGTTTAATCCAGAGTATACTGAATACTGTTAGAGGATCCTTTAATTCCATAAAAGGTTTAAAAAAAACACACCTCTCATTGGAGAGTAGGGTATTGAAATTTTCATCTTTCAAACACAGTGCCTGCCATCATTTGTTTTTGGCAAAAACTGTTAGAGGATCCTTTAATTCCATAAAAGGTTAAAAAAAAACACACCTCTCATTGGAGAGTAGGGTATTGAAATTTTCATCTTTCAAACACAGTGCCTGCCATCATTTGTTTTTGGCAAGAAAGCTTTCTCTAAAATGTCTTTGTAGAACCCAGACAGTCCCCCCAAATTTCAACCATATCATCTCCAAGTTTCCTTCTCTCAGAATAAAGATCTTATCATAATGTCTATCTGAAAGAAATGTTCTAACAAAACATAACTACGATTTAAATAACACGTAAATTGTCTTATCAGATCACTGTATGAAATTGACTCAAAGCATTACAGATTTTACTCTTGACTCTATAAGGACTGGGGTGCAGGGGGGGGGGGGGGCATGATGGCCCCCGCAACATTTTGGGCCATTTTTATGAAACACACAGAGATAAGGCAGCAAGATTTTAAGTCTTTTCTCTTTGAAGACTCACAAACTTATGAGACTAAATTTGCTATGTATTTGTATACCATCCCCGAAGCCACATGACTTGTCATGACACCATGTCATGTAAAAAAATAAAATGACTCATTTTGTGAAGTGTGTACCAACTCAATGGAAGGCTGAGATCATAAAGTGATTATTTTTCATACTGATTGGCTGCCTTAATTGAATAAGGGTAGATTTTGGTTGCTGAATACATACATTCTAATGATTTTCTTTGAAAAAAAGAAGAAGTAAAAACAAAAGAAGACAACAGCCAACAGAAAGGGGGAGGGATAATGCACCCCCCCCCCCCTCTGTCCATTAAATCTCCAACATAGCTCGGTCCTTTTTTAGGATCAACTCTAGTAGGACAAGAGGTAAAGTAATATACTTCAATCTATGCAAGTGTTTAATTGCTAAAAAATCCATACTCCTGACAAAGGTCTTAACATTATAACTGCCCCCTAATTGCCTTTTAAAGACTATTTGGACAAACTTTGCTTAATTCACTGTAAGAGGTTTCACAGATGGCAGGCTTGGAAGTGTATCAACACATTGATGCGATGCAACATAATACAATTATAATAAGTCATTCCCTTTAAGCGATTCTGTTGTGTACTTGTCCATAAGGTGCAAGGAAGGTTGTTCCGGCGAAAATAATCACAAATCTTCTCAATAGGCAGTGATGAAAAAAAACACAGACAACTAACAATATGCACACACAGAGCCCAAAACATCAATGTTAATAGTTCATGAAGTCTATGGATCAATGTTCAGTCTATTAATCTGGTCCAGTCTTCAGTGATGACCAGTAATGTTCCTGGTCCAGTGGTCAGTGATGACCAGTTGCACTCCTGGTCCAGTGGTCAGTGATGATCATTGCAGTAATGCTCCTGGTCAAGTGGTGAGCGATGACCAGCTGCGCTCCTCGTCAAGTGATCAGTGATGATCAGTAATACTCCTGGGCAAGTGGACAGCTATGACCAGTTATGCTCCTGAACCAGTGCTCAAGCAATGACCAGTCATGCGCCTGGCCCAGTGGTCAGTGATGACCAGACCAACGGGTCAAGAGTAGTGAGGATGACTTAGGCTATGACCCATATCAAATCATCCACAGATTCAACATGTACAATAGTTTATAAGCTTTGAGTAGAAGCAGTTCAGGCCAATGTCCAATGATTGACATGGTCTAATCAATGGCTTCTTGGAAGATGAGTTTGATGTAACCTTGGTCTCCACTAAGAGCTGTGGCACAGAACGGGCAGGCAGCCTGGAATGCATGGGTTCCATGAGGCAATGGCACTTGAGACCAGTATCTAGAATGAGAAGCATAAAAATAAATTAGGATTATAACAAATAGTGAGACGTAGGACTCCTCTACGTTATCTGTACCACCATGTAACTATCAAAGATCATCATAAATGGAAATACGATAAAAATTGTATATATTACCTCTCCTGAAAATATTCATGAATTTGCATTCCCATGAGGAAGAGTTATCATTTTTTTAATGTTAAAGATAACATAACTGTAAAGGTGCATTGTCACAATAAGGATAAAATTATTATTTCTGTATGCATATGTTCACAGAACCTCAAGAATTATATCAAACGTTCAGCTGAAATGAATGATTTTTTTTAAATTGATATATGGAATACACAATTAATGTTTATTCATCATTATCAATGCATACGGGGCACATACTCTCCCCATTGTGAAGCGTAGACTTCCATACATAATGGAGCTAGTGCTCTTTTAATTAATTTGTTCATCTTTTTACCAACATGCAGTAATGCTAGTTGGAAAGGATTTTATTCAAGTTCAGAACTGAACATCATACAGTGTTGCTTTCTTCCCAATGATTGTCATGTAATTCATTGTTTTCAATCAATAAAATAAAAAAGGGGGATTTAAAAACATCTCAAAGAGCCTCCATTTTTCTCTTCATAATACCCTTTTCTCATAATAAATGTTGTGGAGACGATGATAAATAGGAGAGCCTCTATTTTCCCCCATCATTTTTTCTACCTACTATGTGAATTTTGTGGAGTAAAAGGTAAAAGACAGTAGTTGCAGCAAACAATTATTTCATGAGAAAGTCCTTTAAATCAAGTTCAATCATCAAAATATTATCATACATGTAGATCTGGTACATTGAAAAGAACTTATTTTTGTGAAATCATGAAATTTTAAGCTTAAAATCAATAATTCTGATGATCACTGACACAAAAAGGCAGATGTGGGACAGTGTATTAATATTGCTTGGAAAAATACCTGACATTTGATGGAATTTTGTGCTTATTTTGCTCATTTCTGAGCAATTACGCATTTTCTTCCAGAGCTACTTGGAACATATTTTTTTATTTATACATACAAACACTTTGGTGGTAATTTCATTGGAGTCTGTTTGAACTAATTTTGAGATCGTTACCACAACTGGTATTTATCTTTAAATGAGAAACAGGAGACTAGAATAATACTTACTTCGCAGACTTTTCAGAGCACACATGTCCACATGGACAGAAGGCATGGCTAGGAGGGCCCTGGTCAACATAGAAACTCGCTTCATTACCCATTATAAGAGCCTCATATGTACCAACCTAGGGTAAGAATGAAATAGCAAAGATTACAGGAGTTTAAACCGAGACCATGTATATCAAACAGATGGGTCTTTTGGTACAGTGGTTGGAGCATTGAACTCCGGATTGAGAAGTTGTGAGTTTGAATCCATGCTCGGCCATTATCTACATGTTAACCAAAAATGGCCCGAGAGTAATTTCTGTTGTCTATGAGGTCAGCCACTATGACTGATTGACTTAGACGTAAAAGGCTTCCTATGTAATTGACTATATCAGCTTTGTGTTAGGTGGCAGAAAGCTGTGCTGCCACATTCCCATGGGAGATACTTCAACAGACACAGAAACCCAAATGGCTCAAATTCACAAAAGTTGTTTCCATTGATACTAGGGTATATGGTGCAGAATTTGTATAGTAAGTAAGCTTAATTTAGATGATAGCACTGAGAAAGAACAACAATGAACACTTTGTTTTGCCAAAGGGTGCTGTTCTCATGCTGGTTACTATGTTTTATTCAACTCAAACTAAATAAACAGTCTCAATCCAATCTACCTGGTTTGAATTTAGCACCTTTTGCCAATCAAACGTTAACATTCAAGTGGGGGGGATGGGGGGCAGTATTTCTCGAAAAATTCTTACCTCTCTACACATCGGACACATTCTTTCTGTATTCTTCAACGTATCAATGCTGTTCCATACATGATATCCATGGACATGGCCACATTTTAAATATGCATAGGGTTGCTTCTCCTCCATAACCTGTAATATTCAATGAAAAGACATGATATAAAAAACAGAGTTTGCACTTAATTACCCAATGGGGTATAATGTAATGTAATGTAGTTTGAGAATAAATGTGGTATCACACAGATAGGTAATCTTTTCACTGAGCATTATTTATTCTTCCATTAGCTTCCACCTGTGCCAATGAAAGTAGAAAATAAAACACAGGGTTGGTATAAATAAATGTTAAGTAACTTTCTTTTAAGAAAGATATATCTTTAACTGTCATGATAACGTATCTAAAAAATTATATATGCTACAAACACTGCTTCATAAAGTGTTTGTGTGTGCATGTATATGACATCTAATCTTATCCAAAATCCTACATTTCATCATAAATCAAACCATTGTTCATGTCTTATACTACTTTTTAAAAAATCTTACTTCTGCCTTGAAAAGAAAGAAACAAAAGATGGAATTCCAAAGTTGTTGTTTCTTTTCTACCAAAAAATATAATGTAGCTTACCTTAGAAGACTGTCTATTTTTTGGTAAGACTAATGTATTAAAGCCTATAGGACACTGTGGCCTTGTGTCGTTAATGTCTTGACGTAGCCTCTCTAAATGTCTCTGTGTCTGAAAGAAGGAGAGAAAATAGATGTTATGAATATTTGAAGTCATTCTGAAGTTTGAGTAGAATTACAATCTTTCTTTGGTGCAAGATAAATCACCTGTGAATAAAACTGGAGCATACAAGTCTACATAATATAAGTTGCTAAAAATCAACATTGCCAAGCATACAAAGCGAAAGATGGAAAAATACCCCCCCCCCCCCTTGAACACATTTATAGAAAATATACCCTCTTGTAATACATCAAGCTGTTGATAGTAAACCTGTGTTTTAATATAATGTACTTATACAGATAATATGCAAAAAATGATGTTTGAAATTACATAGAGAAACCAAAATGCATGCTGCCTTTATCCTTTGACCTGCAGACTCCTAAATCAAATTTGCCCTACATAGTGTGGTGTGTAATGTACCTACAATCCAATATTTTTTTAGTAATCGCACAAAATTCGAGGAAGGTGTACGGAGGGGCAGATGAACAGACAGACTAGACTGACAACAGACAAGTCAGACTTATTATCTCCAGGGCATAAAAACCAACATTGCTACCATATTAGCCCCCAAAGGCCATCTGCAGGCAATTTTCATATTGATTATCAGAAAACACACAATGTTCCTTCATTTGATTAGATGAGTGCATCCAGTGAATTGTGAGATATTAAGTAAAATCAAACATTTGTTCTCTTGGACATGATATTTGCCTAACCCCTTTTGACAGGCAATTTAACAACCTGTCTGTACATGCAGGTTTGATATCTCATGCTTCCGGGAGGGAAGAGGTCACTGTGTGTTGGGGGATAAGAGATTAGACTGTACCATTTTAGGAAAATATGATGATGTTGCTGGCAACATATTTCATGTAAAACAAACACTCATTCCATGTCCCCCCCCCCCCGGACAATTATGAATACAAAATGACTTGAATTTACTGTAGAAATCAAAATAAGAATAGAAAACAACCTGTACTATCCCCATGAGACAAAACAAACAAAATAAAATAAAAAGTAAACTGACCAAGGGCTGGAAATGATCTAACTCAGATTCATCATCATTTTTCTACAAAAATGGATAAGGATGAATATTTCTACACTATCAAGAGAAAAAATCAACAAATTTTGTGAACCCCCCGATCTTTGGCAGTACATGGCTCTGGTAGGAAGGATAAACTCATGATACTTACTGGAGTATTGACGAGTCCCATAGCCGATCGCCATAGTAACGTTGCACCACACAAATCAACTAACGTACCATCCTCCAGTATATTGTCTTCATCTTCAATCTATAAAAGAAATTAAGCATTTATAAGGCTCACATGAAAATAAAAAACTACAAGTTTGTTTCAAAGATATATTTATACCATGATTTAATGGTAATTTTGGTATACACATTGAAATAATATGCTTACATATATAACAATGCTCTGGGAGAGGAAAATAAAAAAGACAAAAATACAAGCAAAGCATACAAAGCATAGGATACAGAGTACTGCAGCTATCCCCAAGGTCTAATCAGTGGTTAACAACAGTCAAGTAGACTGAGTTGCATAATACATGTATATTATGAAGGAAATCATTCATTTCAAAATCTTTTAGAAAGCAATAAAACAACAGTTTGAATCATAATAATTCTGCTCATTATCTATAAATAACTGACTTCTCATTTCAAGTTGTATCAATCTGAATCAGCCTATAATGAGAACTATTTCCATATAATTAAATTGGCTACAAAAGAATCATATAAACCCTATGCTACTTTTAAGAAGAAAAATAACTTCAATTATTGTAGTGAAAGTTTTCTTCCATTTAGAATTCATGAACAAAAGTTGACCTAGTAACTACACCAAATTGTACAATTACACAGATTTATCTACAAAGATCCCCCACTAACGGTCAAGATAATATCAGTTGAACTTAAAGACCAAATAAATAATCATATTCATATAAACTGAATGGTTTATGATGAGACTCAATACAAATATTCCATTCCCATATTTCTCAATTAAAGATCTTAGATAAACTACTGTATAATTCAGACTAAAAAAAACTTGTAGTAAGGTCTATATGAATGTATCTCCTGTCACTGCATTGTGATAAATCAAGATGATTCACTCTACAGTAACATTCTAAAACTTGTTAGTTTGTTCAAAATGATTAGTATCCATATATATATATATATATCAGGCCTTCATATTGTACACTGGTTTATTGAGACAATGTATTGTTAGACTGGCATATTCCCATGCACCAAACCACATCCTAATGATGCAAACCCGAATTCCTGTTGCCAACATGTCATTTTCTGTTTTTGACATGGTGATTTGAATTACTTGTAATTGATAGTGAAATCCAGGATGAAAGAGAATGGTCCAAGGGAGACCTGTCACTACATGCTCATACAATTTATAATGAAATAGAAATGCATTCCCAGTAATTAATGTGTTTGTATAAAAAAACGTTAGACAAACAAAACAAACAATGGGTAGTCATCATAGGGAAATTCTAATTTCCATCTGGGAAAAAATGTGCTTTGGCCCAGATGTGAGTTTCTTTAATCCATCATTATCATTCATTTACTCTTGTTGTAGTCGAATATATAGACTACATGTACATACTATTACATAGGGTGGGGAAGGAAGGCAGACATCATTGCCATGGTAACAACTTTTTAGGTGAAATTTTAGATATTCTTGTGGATTCCCTCCAAACTTCATTTTGATCAAGATACCCCCCCCCCCCCCCGAAAAAAAAGGGATGCATACATGTACAAACAAGTATATATAGTTCAAGCTTATAAGGAAAAGGTCCTTGAATCATGGAGAAATTCATATGAAAATTCATTTTGATTTTTTTTTTTGGGGGGGTGCTATCCCCATCCCCTCCAAATACCACGTCAGTGACTAAATTCACAA
This sequence comes from Lytechinus pictus, assembly GCF_037042905.1. Lineage (NCBI taxonomy): Eukaryota > Metazoa > Echinodermata > Echinoidea > Temnopleuroida > Toxopneustidae > Lytechinus > Lytechinus pictus. Next base: position 30,802,968 of record NC_087251.1, read on the forward strand.
TATCTACCCACACTTTGTATTTCAAGGATAAATGCAACAACAAAAAATCATGAAGGCCGTTTTTGACTAGAGGTAACCTTCAATCAGGGATTCCCTGTTTTAATGCTACTGCTGCACTGGTTGCAAATTGCTCACAATGCTATTCAATGGGATACTACATGACATGTATAATATACCCCATCTTACTGACGTGCACCTCAACATGTATGGGGGTTAGGCAAGGCAGAATTGCTGAGACTGAGGCTTGATTACAAAAACGCATGCTAAGTGCCCATTATAGAGAACATAGTGAGGGCGTAAGGGGGCACACAAGTGAGTTCCAACGATGTCAGATTTGACAAAAAACCTTTATACCTACAGTATGAAACTATTCCCTTAAGACCCTATGACAGACATGCAACAGATTATATCCACATTACCAAATTAAGAACATTTATTATTAACAGAAAGTGCATAAATGATGAATATCTAATGAGAGAAAACACTGCCATAATGTTCCTAAAGATACATGCATCCAAGTGGATTGAATCTAATTTTGAATAACACGGTGGAATATTATTACAAGATATGTGAAAATTAAAGAAAAACAAGAATCCCACAAAAAATAGCAGTATAGAATTGAGGGAAGAAGGAAAGAAAATCCCATAACAACATGTAATGATGTGATTTTTCTCTAAACCTGTATTGTATTCAAAACTTTTCAGAGGTCAATCCTGGTGTGTGTTTTCTTGCCCTAGGATTAGAACAGTGTTGAGTGCTTTCCCACTCTCGTTCTGAGTCATTAATTTCTCTTGAAAATAATCATTTTCTTTCTCATTTCTACAGCAATATCTCACTCACTGATCCTGAAAACCAAGAAATGTTGACACTTTTCTTAAATTCCTCTAAGGGACATACATGTACCAATTCCCCTTTACATCATTAACAGATATTTTCAAGGAAATTGGTACAAAATGTCACCAAGGGTCAAATCTTTCTCCCCAATAGAGACTACTCCTACTAGAGACAGCTAACAGAAATGTAATATTGTAAGATATTGAAATTAAATTTCAATTTCTTCCAAAATAAGAGACATATGCCCTATAGCATTTATAAGCCAATCTAAACCTAGATTCTCATATTTAGAGCTACATGTTCATTGTTTTCTAGTACCAGCATGAAAATCTAGAAGGTATTGTATAAAAGAAACAAGGATTTCCAAAGAATGAGACCAAGGATAAAACTTTCTTGTAAAGACTGCTAATAAAAAACAGCACATTGTTACTATTATTAACAAATCAAAATAACTGCCTTATTTCAGATCTGCAATGATCTAGAAATGATTTGAACCATAAAAGGAAGCTATACATGAATTGTCCAGCATTATACCTAGACTGCTAATATAGTTTGTTGATCCTTTAAAACCCGGGTAGCAATATTTTGATCATGTAGTCTTGTAAATATACGTATTTCCACAAAAATAATAAACTATTTCCCACAATTCTTTACAACATTTATTCATACCACAATGTTTGCCAAGAACAAACATGTATACAGTATTATTCCAAGCAATCCTAATTTTCATTGGCTATCATGTTTTTTTTTCTAAACCAAATTTCACAATTTATCTCTTAGTGGGCCATATTTTTCATGAATTCTGTAATCTGATTGGTTGATTTGTTTGTGAGACAAACCCATATTTGCCTATTTTACTGGGTCACAAAGATCAAACAGGAAATATGAGCCCGTATTACCTGTTTGGTGTTAAGCTGTTGTTGTTTTAATGTTGTTTTCATTGTTACGCCACTAACGCGCATGCCCAGTGCTGAGTTCAACCATGTAATATGAGGCCGTATTACGTGCGTATTCAAGCATCGCACTGCGCACTACTATTTGTGCATCAATTTCAATGGCAAAAGGCGCATTCTTTTTACTGTGATCATTGTGATGTCATGAATGACTTCCTTTCAAATTTCACTCTCAACATATGTACATGGTTTTGCAATTTGTTAAAGTTCTATTTTATTGATTTCCCCTATTCTGCAATATTATAAGGAGATACTTAAAGAGATAAAATCGTTACACCCTGCTTGTTCTACGAAATAGGGAAATATCTACATTCTATTTCCATATTCCACTCGGCCTCTGGCCTCATGGAATATGGAACCAAAACGTAGATATTTCCTGTATTACGTTATACAAGCAGGGTGTAACTAATAATATTTCTGATTGTTTTATGAAAGTGAACCAGGTTTATCTTGATCCATGGCCATCAAAGGCCATGGCCGTGGATGCCTCATTAACTGCCATTGATGCCCCGTTCAATGCCCTTGGAGATGTGCTGTGCCCTTTATTATTTGTCCCATTGTGGGGGCGTCATGGTCTAGTGGTTAAGACTGTCGTCTTTCAATCTGAAGGACATGGGTTTGATTCCAAGCCATGGTGTGTTTTCCTTCAGCAAGAAATTTACCCACATTGTGCTGCACTCGAGACAGGTGAGGTAAATGGGTACCGACAGGAAGCAATTCCTTAAAAATGCTGTCCGCACCGGAATCGGTAGACTAGCTTAGCCGGGGTAATATAGGAGCGCCTTGAGCACCTAGCAAGGTGGATACGTGCGCTATACAAATCCTATATTATTATTATTTAAACTACAATGGCGAAGTGGCTTTGCCCTACGAATATCAAACTTGAAGGCCTGAGGGTGTATACTGTAAATACTATCCTAATCCGAGTTGGCCTGTGGCAAGAGATTCACAGCGAGCAAGGGAGAGTTCTATTCTCAGAGTTCAGTTCCCCTTTAAATCTGACTACAAGCTAGTCACACATGTCTATATCAATTTCCACTATGGACCATGAGGAAATGGCAAGGTATTTTTAATTGGTGAGGTACCCCACCTATCAAGCTCAAGTCAAATGGAGCACCTCGATAATTCTTTAAGGCATGTCTTGTTTTTGTGTGGAAAGGAAATGTGAAAGGAAGAGGGATCAAATCATCTGAACATTTAAATCACATCATATGAACTTGTGAACTTATTCTCAGAGTTGGTCTGAAGAATACTTTGTATGTGATATACCGAGACCCTTCACTCTGGCTAATTAGCACACACAAACCATGGAATAATTAAACCACCCTATAGAGCCCTAGATAACTCTAAAAGTTTACTTGTTAGAACAAAACCTTTTCACACACTGTAACTAGAAACTTATGAACTTATTCTCAGAGTTGGTCTGAAGAATACTTTGTATGTGATATACCGAGACCCTTCACTCTGGCTAATTAGCACACACAAACCATGAAATAATTAAACCACCCTATAGAGCCCTAGATAACTCTAAAAGTTTACTTGTTAGAACAAAAACTTTTCACACACTGTAACTAGAAACCTCGGGGGCCATTTCATGAAGCTGTTGGTGACAAGTTATTAATAACTTTTCAACTTAACAGCTGATGGGAATAACAATAATGTAGAAACGGGGTCCTGTCTCATAGAGACTAGTTAAAATAACAAATGCACGAACTAGTTTACTGAATGGAAGGATTTCAATAGCTGTACTCTGTTATAATGTGAATTACAACAAGTTTTACGAAACAGCCCCTTCGAAGCATACCCTAAAAGAGTCGTTAAAATGTTTGTAAAAAATAGATGCGAGGTTTGCTAGATTTTTTAAAAACTACAGAAATGATAGAAACATGAATGGGAATGAGAGATTGAAATATTTTCTTACCAGTTTGCCTCTTTGAGGTGATGATCTTGTTTCCCTGAGTGAGTATACATTGCCACATACTGATACTTCCCTCCATACCCCGGGTGTTGCATCGGATTGAAAACCTCCTTTCGGTCTCATGATGAGCACACCATTGGTTGTTAACCCATCCATTCCAGACTCGGTTTTCCATTTGCATGCTTTCTCCTGGAATAAACACAATAAGAGAGGGGAGGATTGGACTCGATGAAATTTGTAGTTTGATACGGGTGATTTAAAGAGTTAACTTCTTCTGGATAACCTATGTCTTAACTTTTTCAAACATTCAGTAGTTCATTAGTTCATTAGTAGGTGCAGGAATTCCAATGGAAAATACAAGATAGAGCCCACCACTCCCTTTGCTTCTCCTCCATTTGCCCCCCCCCCCTCTTCTCCCCCTCCCCTCCTCACTGTTCCAATCTCTATCTCTTTTACCATCCCCCTCTTGACGTCTACTCTCAAATGTAGGCAAAAATCATAGAAATGTCAAATAAAAACTGTAAGATTCAGATAAAAAAGATATTCATTGTTCAACTGAACAGGAAATTAATATACTACCAGCAGAAGGATTATATCTCTATCACAACATTCTGATACCATCAAACTTGACATTGTACACCTTTAGACCCAGGCTTGATCAGTCATTGGGTACAAGCATGCTGACAAACAGATTACAGTTTTATTTTATCACATAAATATTTTCTTCCCATAAGAGACTTCCATATTGCAAAATATTTCTTCGAACTCCTGCAGATATCACTTCCTCCAAGTGAAGGCATGGATATATTCTTTCCTGAAATTTATATCCCACTCTGCATATAATCATAGAGGCACTACTCGTAGCCACAAGCACCCATGGTTTAATGTTCTCATATATTCAAGATTTCATCAAAATTCAATTTCCTTCCTTCCCTGTTATAGACGTCCTTCCAGGTTCATTTTGCCATTGGTGTTATGTTAATACCATCACCACACAGGGTGATCTCTGGGCCCCGTCTTACAAAGAGTTACGATTGATCCAATCAATCGTAACTCTATGGAAATCCATCAGTGTCATAATTTTTTCTACAGGAAATGTGCAAAATGTCCTTTGTAAACAAAGGAGAACACACCAAACTGTCAAGAAATCAATTAATTTATGGATATACATTCATCTAAGAAAATTTTTTGAGCAAACATGCATTTCATACGTTGACTTTGATGGCTTTCTATAGTTGCGATTGATCGAATCAATCGCAAGTCTTTGTAAGACGGGCCTCAGGTTTATTCCTATACATGGGAAATATATGTTTTTCTTGAAAGTTCTTCTTCATGAGCTCATCAGCACAAATTTTCTATTTTATATACATTGGACCCTTTGTGAATTTAAAAGGTTCCTTTTTAAACATTTTCAATGGCTTTCTAAGGGCATTTTGGGGACAAATTCTCTGACCCCCCCATGTAACCCTAACCCCCCTCTCGATTCTTAACAATCAAAGAAAATGGTTTGATATATTTACACTTGTAACATCTATCAGTTTCTTAAACTCTCCATCCACAGAGCACAATTTCTTACGATATACAGTTGTGATTATGTATAACAGTTCCATTTTCATATTAAAGTTGATTGATAAAGAACGTTAATTTTTCTTTGTTTTTTTTTTACATCTAACATTCTCTTGGAAAACACTATAATTTTCAAATTATCCTCTTGTACCAAAGGATTCAAATAAGGAAGACCGGTAACAGTCTCATCAAGAAAAATGTGTGAAACAAAGGCTAAACTAGCTAGAGAGGGAATTCCTATACAGATCATTCCTACATGTATACAGTTCAGTCAGTGGTATAAGAAGTAAATATTGACGAAACTGAACAGCCTTGAGGTAAATCCACTGACATTACATGACCTACATAACGTACCCGCAGCCGTACGATTGAAGATGAATGCAAAATTTCAAAGAGAATCTAATTCGCGATGGTGTGTTTCATTTTCTGGAGGATGAAATATGAAGGGTTGAGGTCAACAAACTTTCTCCAGTGTTATAAAAAGACACAATCTAAGATGCATTACTTTGTCTCATACACTTTAAAAATCTGCCCTACAATGTATGCAACTATATTTGAAGTAAACCGATGAACAATTTTTTTCAGAAAACCACTCTTGTGAAAAAAGGCCAAAATAGGTTTTATAGGTTTGTGCACTATAATTTGAGCAAAAGTATAACAAATAATAGAGCTTTTGTCCTTTTCCATACTCGTGTGAAATGAATTCATCCAAGTCCAAAAATTTTGAGAGCAACAACAAACTGGATATTATATGTGTGTCAATTTTTTTGGATCATTATCAAATTTTGTCATTGTCATCATTGTTTCTTCGGCCTAAATGTAATTTTAAAAAAAATTGCATTTCAAAACATCCCATTGAAAGAGTGCAACAGATCATTAAACTTATTTGTTTCTGATTTAAAAAGATCTATGAAGCACCATTTTCTCAAATAATTGAAGGTAATTTCACCTTAACATTAATTATATAATCAGACACATTATTTTATACAAACTTTGATGAAACATACATATTCAAATCATTATCATAAACAATGTCATTGATTAACTGATCACATGATGCATCACAAAATTTTTACATTAAAATTAGGATAACTGTTATTCCTTGATGGAATTTACCAAACAATCTTCATTAAAATATTCACCATATTTTACTGCTTTTATCCAAACCAACTTGAAGTAAAGGTAGACTGCCTCTTTAATTGGACCATGTTTGATTTGACAATGTGTCACCAGTATGATACGCTGTGGCTGTGGACTGGGTGGGGATCGGGTGGGGACTCTTTCTATTCATGGAAAGTCGAGGACCAGGGCCCCGTCCTACAAAGAGTTATGATTGATCCAATCAATCGTAACTCTTTGGAAATCCATCAGTGTCATAATTTTTTACAGGAAATTTGCAAACTGTCCTTTGTAAACAAAGGAGAACACACCAAATAGTCAAGAAATCAATGAATTTATGGATATGCATTCATATCTAGAATTTTTTTTGAATAAACATGCATTTTATATGTTGACTTTGCTGGCTTTCCATGTTTACGATTGATCGAATCAATCGCAACTCTTTGTAAGACGGGCCCCAGAACAGTACGGACTATTTGAGTGATGTTATTATTAGGACTTTGTCCACACTAAATGTGCACTCAATCTCATCTTGGAATTATTTAACAAGATTCTCAAATAGTCCATAGGCCTACTCAAGTTTCATCTGATTTACCCATTGAAGTCACCATGACTATCATCAAGACTAAATCACACTGCACTACATCTAGTTCAGAATTAACGAACCTAATTTTCATTGGGTCCGAACTATTCTGATTCGGACTATTTGAGGGGGAATCCATGAAAGCCGGACAAGTTCCGTTCTTTAATGTCTGAACATTTCTTCTTTCTATTTTTTTGTTTGTATACTCTTACATGTATATCATTCTGGGATGATACATGTCTGAATGACTACTATGACAAAGAACATTATGAATCACAGACAATAAGGAAATACACATAATCACAAATTATGACATGATTCAGTATGTGAGAAGCCATCCCAAGCGCTTAATCCCTGATGAACACTGGAATTAGATTACAGACAGCGTACGTCAGTAATCGCCTGAGAGCAGGCGGTTTCTGAGTAACAGCTCGGCGGAGGAATTGTCACTGTTTGACAGGAAATCCAGAAGGAGGGCTCTGATTACATTGCAGGCCTGATACCAACAAAATTCAATATTAACACAAAAGAGTGTAGGAGAAAGTCTTAAGGAATACCATCATATTCAAATTATTAACAGTACTATTGCTTTACACTCTCAGAAGTACATTTTATGAAAAATATGTCATAACCTTGACACATTTTGATTAGTTGAAAGAAATGTATCATCTTGACTGTGTAGCACCAAGAGTATCATATCTGACAACATTTGTGCTAAATAAAACTTATAATTATTTTCATTGTCCTTATCATTTTCCTTATCACTATCATTATAATACTAATTATTATTATTTACATCATTCATTTCATTTCTCGTCAACATCATTGTCACTTTCATTATTATTATCATCATTATTATTATAATCAATCATCCTTAAGCAAATAGGGATGAGTACACATTAGTTTTGCAAAGAAAATTCATTAATACCAATACGTTTTGCTGATAAGAATTCAATCAGTCATTCTCCCCTTGCTAGAAATTATTGATATCCACTGTAACTTTTTAGATGTATTCATCAAAAGAATACCATGGCAACCAACAAAATGGCAAGAAAGAGAAAATATGATTAAATATACATGTTAACATGCTCAATTAATCATACACAAAGCCAAGCATACATATGAGCATGGCATATACATGTATACATTAATAGAAAATATTTAGCGATGCAATAGATTTCCCTCTAAATGGAAACTGGATGAAAGCATTCTATTATTTTCCAATTCATTTCCATTATATATTGTATCAGGCAAGAATGAAATTGATTCTTTGTTGCATTTCAAAGTACACAGTGAATTCAATGAGTTAAACTCAGAGTAAGCATCCACAACATTATCACGGTAGTACATGTATCTTTTTAACCCCCCCCCCCCCAAAAAAAAAAAAAGTAATGTCTTTCATTAAGATTGTAATCAGTATAAACTACCAAATTAAAAAATTGTACAATAACATTAAAAAAACTTCCAATATGTGTTGACACAGTGAAGCCAGAAAGAATTCAAGGCCCCGTAACCTCAGGAAAATAACAGTAAAAGGAATACTTTGCATGTCAATACATGCCCACAAATTTTGCTTTTACAAGATACACATCATGCAGTTTAGTCTATTTTGTATTTTTCAAAACCCATAAAAATGCTGTAAAAAACATCAAGTTATTATCTCATTGTTCATATGAATACTGTACATAATGTTTCACAGTGATTTAATGATCTTCCTGTGAAAAGGAAGAGGGGCTTATTCTCATTCATTGATGTCATGATACCTGAGTGAAAGGACGAAATGTAAATGAACAATACCTACCCCTAGGAATATATTATTTGTTGAGTTGAAGCCTGCTGCATATATCCTCGCTGTATGTGGAGGACTTCTTTCTACAATGATGCGACAGGCAAACCGTGATATCGTGCTCTCGGAGACAACGCAATCCTTCTGTGTTTTCGCACCAGGAACTGTATCCATGACGACAAAGTCTATAACTGGTTCAGTTGATCTACCAATCTGTAATGTCAGAATGAGGGATTAGAGACGTATCAAGGCAAATAAACATTGTGTGCTTTGATACTCTACTGCTTGCCAATAATAGAACAGCTATATATGGCATTTTAATTTGAATTAATTTGGTACGATAAATTTCATTTTATCGTCTTTACACGTTTCACTTCAAAAGAGCAATTTATTGGTCTTCCAGTTTAACCCTAAAATGGCCGGGGGGGGGTTGAATCAACCCCCCCCTCAACATTTTCTGCGATCATTCTGCCGCGCGAAATTTTTTGACCGTGCCACTCGCAGAGTTTATACTTTTAAGTCTCGCGCATCTTTTGAGACCAAATTTACGACGCCCGGGTACGCGGTTCCGAAATTACGCAACATTTTGTAAGTGCATGTCAGACCAAAACTTGTTCCAAAACGTGATTTTGTGTCCAAAGTCAATGCAAATTGAGTTTTCTCATCTTATTCATAAAGATATGATTATTTTTACTTTAAACAGCTGAAAGCAATTGATTTTAGCATAATTATGCTTCAAAAAGGTTGTGCAATAAATCTGGTCAAAAAAACAAAGAAAAACAAAAGGTTGAAAAACAAAGAAATACATAAGAAATTCATAAAACAATAAAATACATAAGAAATTGATTTCCAAACCGAAGTTTTTTTTCAATTGCCATTGTTAAGAATGCAACAAAGAATATTTTTACCAAAAATTAGCATTCTAGGAGCTTTATTTAGTGAATTAGAGCAAAAAGTATGATTTATGCATAAATTAGCATAATTAATTCATATAAAATAAAATCTCATTATTTTGGAAAATTTTACCATACAGCCTTGTAGATTACATCGCACACTACCAGCGTGCAAATTTTTGCGGCGCTAGCGCGATCGGCGGCCGAGATCTCAGGGGGGGGTTGAATCAACCCCCCCCCGGCCACAGAACAGCCAAAAAAGCCCGGCCTAGTTAGGGTTAAAGGAGTATCAATACGAAGCTGTTACCAATAATATGTTATTTAACATGGATAATGTCGGCTGCAAATTTATTCTTCTCCACAAATTTCATTATATAGAAGAGCGATTGACTTTAAAGATGAAAATGAAAACAATAGTTACACCCACAAGTCCTTCAAGACATATTGATATGTTGCATAACATAAAGAAGATATTAATATACTACTGTATATCAGCAAGAAATTGATCTACACGTATACACCATACATTAGGGCTCCGTAACGGAAAGCTTAGCTATTGATCATAGAACAATTCTTTACGACTTATTGTACTATCCACAATATACAATCAATCGCAAAAAATCAATCATACAATCAGACGTTAAGCTTTGTGTCAAGAGACCTAGATCTTCCATTCTTCCTACCTGGAACATATCTGTTGAGGAATCACTTGCATATTCTACAACCACCGTCTGATGCCTTGATAACGTGTATGCTATCGTGTGTTTACTACTGCTATTCTTGATTGCCTGGAAAAAAGAGAGGGAGCAAATTATTCACCATTTTCACACAACCATAAAAAGGCTCAGCCCAGACTTTGGTTTGAAATATTCACAACATCATTAAAAATGCACATTTTAATGATCATTCTCACTTAGCTTTAAAGATTTCGTTGCAATGTTGGAAGTGCTCAAATTGTGTGAACTCTAGGTCAGCGACTGACAAAGTGAACTGAGGGTTTTGTTTATTTTCAACTAAGTGATTTTTTTATATATGCCATGCTTTTGACATGATGATATTTAAAGGAAAAGGCATTCCATGATAGAGAAGAGATACTCAGTGAAACTCAAAGGTTATGCTTTAATTAGGGTCATTCATTGCTGGGGGTGATTTACTTTGCACATGATTAGTAGAAAAATTCTGATAAAGCATGAGAAAGAAAAGAATGATATGCAAATTACAAAAAGAACTTGTATGCATGTCTACATGTTTTTTTTAATTAATTATTAACTGCTTATTATTAACTGCTTATCAATATGTATTTTCAAGCTTGAAATGTAACAAATAATTATATAAGCAGAAGATTTATATAAATAAAATGAATGAAAACAAGCATCTGTATTTTTTATAATTATTTTAATCAACGAAACATATTTTTATTATTATAGGACTAAATCACAAATTTATAAATAGGTTCCAAAGAGTAGCTTTGCAATATCATTGGCAGTTTGATATTGTGTCATTCAATTTCAATTTCAGGAGTTACTGCAACTTCATATCCACAGCTAGAAGTGGTAATTATGTAATGATTGTTGATCAAACACCATGTGTGATAAATCCATATTTTATTTTGTACCTGTGAATGATCATATCACCACTGCTGATTGATAAAATGATCAATCACGGTTAACATCTGTAAGGGGACAAGTTGTCTACCACTCGGGCACAAAAATGTAATTTCAATGGCAACCCTATAAAAAACCTTGGTTTTGATTGGCTATGAAGCACTCTCGATGCAGTATTCCAAATACATCTCTATATAAAATAATCCCTGTAAAATTGGTCATTACGTCGTTTCCGAAGTTTCCTCGGCAATTATCTCATGAATACTGTATTTGATTGAAACAATGATGATGATGATGGGCAGACATATTTCCTACCAAGGGACTGACTGGACCAAATGCTAAATGGTTACCTTGATGCAGACAAAAGAAGTGTATTACACAATAGATCAAAATGACTATAAATATAAGGACACAATAGGGATGAGTGGAAGATTGGATGGGTGAACATGCTTGCTTGGTTGTTGACAGTGTTTGTGTGCTGACTGACATGTAGGCCGATTTCCAGGAAGAGACTAACAGGTATAAGATGCAGATAGTCTAGACAGACGAGGGAATTGTATGATATACCACACATGTGAATATGATCGATCATAACATGCCAGTGCATGCTCTGTAGGCTGTGCTGCACCAGCCCGAATTTGCTCAATCTCTAGATTTTAGCCCGATCGGCCCTCTTCGCGATTAATCTCGAGATTCAAGAAACCCCGTCTCCACCATCGCAGGAAGAGCGATTCCTGCTAGAGCGAGGCATCGATGCATTATGGTCTGATGCCATGAATAATCCCTAGTGCATCTGCACCTGCGAATTAGCAGGATAATTCGTAAAATAGCGCGCTATTTTGCAAATAATCCCAAGTTGACCTTGGATTGTAATCTTGAGATTAATCCTACGAACTAGCGCAATAATTGCGTCTCCATTACAAATGATCTCGAGATTGTTCAGATCGGGATAATGTGCCGGATCAGAAATAGCACGCTAATTTGAAAACTCGGGCTGGTGCAGACGGCCCTTGTGATTGAATGTAATTCAGTCTTATGATGAAATCATTCCTCTGATGACTGGTTAATGCATGACAGCTATAAAATTGATCATCATGTAGGCTTTATAATTATGCAGGTATAATATTCTATGAAATACTTTCCAATGCTATGCAAATTTTTATGCATTTTCCTCTGTTTTTCATTGCTTGATGTCGTAGCCATGGCAATGCAGTACCAGACGCATTTGAAAAATGGTTCTTGCACATATTCACTTCAAGTCATGCACCCAACCCCCCCCCCAAAAAAAAAAAGGAAGAAAACTATAATTTGCTAAGCATGAATGGTTGTCCATAGAATATGTGTTCAATTCATTTCTGCAGGAGGGATCACTACCCATCTACAGAGTGCAGTGTGAATGGAAATGAAAATATCAACTATCAACTGTTTCTCATTGTCAGTTTGTCTGACTCAGACTTGTGAGAGAACTTTTCTCAGAATACATGTATAAACCAGTGTGGTATTTCACACTGAACATGCCTACATGTACAGTATGTTGTACTCATTTCACAGAAATCAAGACTGGTGAATGTCTGGGTCACAGGTTGATGATCCAAACCAGGATGCTAAAAGCCATCGCATTTCAGTATGGAGACAAACAAGCAATGTTAGACATTACGAGAGAACTACAATGGTGTTTATCAATTGTAAAAACTTTAATGTTAGAAAGGTTTATGATGATAGGCCCTTACGCATGCATAATCCTGTAAGAAAAAAAACTATTTTCAAATTTATAATGAATCTTTTGACTAGAGAAACTACCTGATGATTACTTTTCAGTGTATAGAAGCATACTACATGTACATGGGTTTAATAGTTAGAACGATGGTAAGCCAGGCTTGTACATAATGCTGCAAAAAATTATGCTTTCTTTGATTGCTTTGACTTTGATTCAAGAAACCATATATCATGCTGGCTCAATAACATGTTAATATGTTAGTCCTATTGCATCTATGTCCAAGAAATCTTGCTTTCTTTACCTTCTTGATAACAGGTGATTCTTGCTTAATATTACTCTTCATCTGGAAAAGGAAATGGATTGGTGAATCATATTGAAAGACTGTGGACTATTCCCTGTCATAATTAGGTATTACATGCAAATCAATTAAAAGTTTTTTTGTTTTTTTTAATAATCACATTTCTCCATTCCATATGCGATTAAAATGCCATTCAATATTATACATGTATATATTATCTTCCTGACTCATGCAGTCCTCATTACTTGGTCATGAAAAATTCCTCTTGATGTTATCAACAATGATGACCATGATATTGATAACTGATGATTGTAATGATGATGATAATGATGAAGATGGTGATGGTAATGATTAATAATGGTGATGATCATGGTGACAATAGTGACAGTGATAATTAAGATGATCAAGATGATAAAGATGAAATACTAGTATATCACTTAGAAAAAGTTCTGTATGCAGTTCTTTAGTTGTTGCCATGTCATTCAAAACTCTATGCACCTTTCATATTGTTGAGAACATCCCTGTCTATTCTAATTGTACAAAATCTGATGTTGGAAAATATGTTTGTTTCTTCATATATTTATTATATACATGTACATTAAAAGTATATTCCCGCATGACTGGAAAGACTCTACTTAAAAGTACAATATAAATCATACTCCGTTCCTGTTTTATTTTACGTTCTGCTATGAAGAAGTTTTTTTTTAATCCATCTCGTTCCAGTTGATGATAACAATTTCGCTACCAATAAAACCCACTAAATCACTGATGAAATCTTCACTGTTTACTGAAATTACTTGTGCTTTGAATAACAAAATGCATAATTTGCATAACCCCATTTTTGTTGCAAGGGTATTAAGAGCACCCAAGCTGTTAACATTGTTGGACGTCAAACATTAATCAGTATTCCCATTCTATTGGAATTACCATAAACCTAATTACTCCCTTATTAACATACATCACCTCAAACCAAATCAATACCCTTAATTGTAATAATATCATGACCTACTGATCACAAAGGATACATAATGCACTAAAGGCCTACATGCTATTAAAATTGTTTAAATATATGGGTACAGAAATAAAATATTCATCAAAGTAGAATCACTTGCCTGGAATAAAGGGTGAAAGATATACATGAACATGTAACAAGTTCTATATTGTTTAAAACAGCATTCTGAAATGTTGGTCCATACTCCATGGAACAATATCTGGCCATTGATCTTTCTTTGATGGGCATCTTTCTTTCATTTTTTAGATAATATATTTTCCATTTTGTGTTGGTGTTTCTTTTTTTACGGGGGGGGGGGGGAGGGGGGTATGTTAACGAACCTCTCCTTGTTTTGAAGCGTTGATTTCATACTGTTTGTCGGGTTTCACTCCATTAGCTGTATCTCTCTTAAAAAGCCCAAAGGTACTCCGCCTTCTACCTCGGTTCCCGGCTGGAAGAACTCCATTGTATCTACAAAGTCAATCAAAACAGTCAGAATGGTATTCATAACATATATCAATAACAAACAAAACATGATTCTGTGTTTACTTAGAGTTACAATCACAATGTTTACTGATAAATGTTTACTCATAACAGAATTAGTATTTAACATGATATTCAAAATACAATGCCTATCAAATTAAAAATTACTCATATTTACAAATCACAATTTCATTTTCACATTTCCTAATGTGAAAAATAATTATCATCACATATAACAAATATATTCACTCTCATATGATACTGCTGCTACTAATGATAATGATATATTAATGATATACTTTTTGTTGTTGCAATTATTTTAATGTTTTATACTAACAATAGGACCCCATCGGAAATAAGCTTTTCAGCTTTCATGGGCTATCCTGTCAAATTCATTGTAGTCACCTGTTATATAATAATGATAATGTAATTCATAATAATAATAACAATATGATAATAATAATCACATGATTTTAACCAAGTCAATCATATACTCAAGAATAGGCATAGGCCTACATACATGTACATGTACATGTACCGGTAAGGACATTTTTTAAAGTAGACAATAAAAATGAATTACATGCACCTATGTATAAATGATGTGATTCCTGATAAAGCTTAACTTGCAACCAACCACAAGGTGTTTTGAAATTAATGCAACATACCTATTCTAAGAATGGCTACGACAGAGGTTAAGGATGTTCTAAAAAAATACAGGACATAACTATACATGATGAAAAACATTATTTGAAACATTTCCAAACACACTGCATATATTATTAATTAAGATACATGTACTGTATGTAATTTCAACTTTTGAGTGATTAAAAAAGTATCAACAAAACCCACAAAGGAGTTTTGATTTCATCTGCAAAAGTACAGTTCTAGATCTATCAAATTGTTGAGTATATTACATTCCATGATTTCATTAAAATCAGCAAAGCTGAGGCTCTGCATTTGTTTCTAATTCATTATGACTGTCAAGGACCACAAAAGAAAACGTACAAATGTAGTAGCTTCACAGACGAAGGGGGAGGGGGGTCAAAAGCGAGTAGTTTTACAAGTACCTCACAATATGTGACAAATTTAGGGAAAAACAAGTTAGGGATTTTATTTTTAAGAAAAAAAATACAAAAAAACAAGATGATTCCCAAGAGCATGCATATACTATATATATCTATATATATATATATATACAGTGTTTAGGCAAGTCTCGACATTAGCGGTGGCCCGGTGGCCCGGGGCCACCAGTAGGGACAGTGATTTTCCGCGATCGCGGAAAACGGACGGAATTCACGGAAAGGGCCTTTTGAAACGGAAAATGGCATTTCAAACGGAAAATCACGGAAAACGTATTTTCCCTCAAAATACACAGAATAGCAACAGAAATTACTCCAAAATCACAACAAAATGAGAATATTAAATGGCCAAAAAAAACCAGAAAACACGATCTCACTTCGCTACTATCATGACAATTCACACATCGTGACTGCACTCGACATCAGCACACTCGATTGTACCCGTACCCCGCACCGTACCCAACCCGGCCGGCCGGGTTGGGCTTCACATGCACACATGTATCGTTCAACTACATGTACACAGTTGTGTGTTGCTGCCCTCTACGTTTGAAGATGTAACAGCACGATATATCGTGGTCTTAAAATCCAAGATGGCGGATTGGGAAAAGACGTTGACTGATGATAACGATGTCCAAAAACCCCCAAAATTATCGATGAAATATCATTTCACCGTGAAATAATGCTAATAATATGAAAGGTGAGGATGTATGCATGCAAAATGGGTGTGTTAAAATATTTTATTCACCCGCATAGATCCGATTAGAACGGATTTTATTGTGTTGTTGGTACAGTAGCAGATACAAATTTTGACCAGTGCGAGTGTGCATGTAAATGTGTAAACGGAATTGTCACTTTTCCGTGTGTACAAAGTCTATGGGGAAACGGAATTTCCGTTTTCTGACATGCTGAAACGGAATTTGAGATTTTCTGAAACGGAAAAGGCAATTTTTTGAAACAGAAAATCACTGTCCCTACACCAGAAATTCACTTCGGGCAACCATTATTGATAAAATGTTAAGTTTTGGTTGCCCGAATTGGGCAACCAATAATTTTCAAAGAAGCGCAATTTTTCTCCCGATTTTGCACGCATTTATCAACTTTCTACAGTTCAAATTGCAAGCCAGTTCGTCATGCGCCCTTTTTGTTGATCTACACACACACAAAGTTTGCATATTAGGCCTACAGCTATAGCATATAGTAGCTATTATCCAGCCAGCCGCGCCGGCCGGCTGGCGTGAGTTTGCATGAAGCCACTGCATACAGCTGTGCTCTAGATCTAGCTCAGCCTATTCAGACTCCGGGAGCTGCGATAAAAAATGTTGCTGCTAAGAAATCTTCCACAGAACTTTGAAAATCTAAGTCAAAGTCACATTTTACACCAATGAAATGACATTCTACAGTCTATATTACGAAAATTTGGTGTACCCTGATTATTTGCAAGCATTAAGAAGAGGAATTATGACCTCTCTTTTGAATACAAAAGACCGATTTCCAAATGAATTAATACACATAAAAACACATAGGCAAGTACATCACAGTCCCACATGTGCATTTGTATGTATGTTGATACTTGGTTTCTTTCGAAGCTGTGTCTTTTCTAGCCAAAAATGAACAGACAGTTTCTTTCTTTCTTGTTTATAAATGACTTCTTACACCACTCTTGAGAAAGTAAATACTTTGGGAAGGCATTTCATTGATATGAAATGTGAATTTTTCCAACATTTTGGCAAATTTAGGGAAGGACTTTTCTCACACTTTTTTTCCAGATATAACTTTTGCCGTTTTCTTTTTTTTTTTCCTTTTTTTTTACAGTGGTTAAACCATTTATACCCCTTCCCATTGAATATGCCTGATTAAAAAATATGTTTCTACTGAAAATTAAATAATACAAACTAAAGGATATAAAAATAGAAATGTGCCATTCCCAGAAGGTAAGTGAAAATTATTTGCTTGGCTTTTAATTATATTCCAGTCAGAATAGACTGTTGCCACAGCTGTTAAAAAATATTCGTAATGGCTTCTTAATTTTCCCCTTTTCCCCATGTTTATATTAATTTTGTTTTATTCATTTTTCTTTCATTTTTTTTTCTCTCTAATTTTTTTCTTCTTTTTTTTTCCCTGTTCTTTGTTTTTTCTTTCTTCCTTTTCTTTCTTTTGTTTTATTTCACTTATTTCTTTTATTATTTTTGTTTTCTTTTTGTAATATACTTTTTGAAAATTATTTTCATTTGTTTCCCCCTTTTATGCATTGTTAATTTTGCAGCATATTTTTCTGTGATTTTCTCCTGCTATAATATGCTGCAAAAGAGAAAACAGAAATAAACTGGATTTGGGGCCTGCATAATCTAGGTTTCAGGACTCAAAGAGGAAGAAATGAAAAACCATTGTTTTGTACATCTATCTGAGTTTGCTATGCACTATTTATTTACTTTACCATTATTATGAGTGTGTGTCTATACGGAGATAAAAAAAGTCCACACAACCTGCGAACAATAAAATTCATTTATTCTCTTTCAATCATTTTCTTTTTACAACGATAGAAACAATTTATATTTTACCACAAACCAATTAGCAAAGTAAAATAACAGCAAACAAGGTTTACATACAAGATGATGAAGTGAAAGTAACTTTAGTGGTAGTGGCTGCAGAATTGATATTTCAGAAGTTTGTTTTATTAATTTTTCATGTTTTTTTAAATATTTTTTGGCGGGTCACCAAACTTTAATATCGGGCCACCAAAAAAAATTATTTGATGGTTTTGGTGGCCCGAACGGGCCACCACCAAAAAAAGTTAATGTGGAGCCTTGGTTTAGGGTATCTTAAACATTAAACAAATAATTTGATAAGGGGCATGTTTTTACATTTACCCTTGTTTAAGGGATTAAATGTAAACAGTGTCATGCATTCATTTCATTCCATTCATTTATTTTAGCAAAACTTGCTACATCAAATTTTCACTCCACAGCCAGGTTGCTAAGAGACAAGGAGTAAATCTTATGTAACAATGAGAAGTGTTAAAGAATGTGAGAGATTCTTTTGCTTTCATGAATGACTTGAGTTAATTTACATATGTGCAGGGAAGGTTCTTTTCAGTCAGGTTCAGTGAGCATTTTTAACAAAATATATAGGCTTGGTGAAGCACACATGTTCAGGTCGAGAGCAACTATTTTAGCTGCCATCTACATTTCATATGATTTTCACCTGCATGAGTCCAGATTAAAGCAGAATTTATGCTGATATTTTTATGCCTGAATTTAAGAAGAGCTCTACCGGTGAGTAAAACAGTGGTTTCTTATAATTCTCTTATAAAAGCACAAAAAAGATAAGTATGTAAATAAGCTACTTTCAAAATGTAAAAAAAGAGAAAAGAAATAGGAGTACTTTCAGGAAACTTGTGGTTGCACTATATATGCACAGCAATAAAGTTGAACCCCCCCCCAAAAAAAAAAAAAAAAAAAATGCAGAGCAACACCCATAGGCCCCCACAACTGCACATTTGGCTTGGGAAATGTACACCTCCTTGTCCTGTACAGTTCCCATGGTTATGCATATACAACATGCTAAAGAAGCATGACCACTACTGCTGAACCACATTCATATTACATGAAGTGTCAATGATAAACACATGCATCTGTCAGCATCCAAACCAACCACAGCATGGTGTTGTGATCTAGAATTCACACACAAGGTAGGGGATTTCCCAGAAATGGGAATGGGTACTTCACCTTCCAGGTTTCCTAGATGTTGGTTACACTTGGGAATTTCATGGATGGTGAAATAAATGATGCATCTTTCTTGGGAAAATGCTGTTCCTACGTTATAGCCCCTTCGCTATACTATTGATCAAGTAACTTTCCTTTTAATATCCTGTCTATATTCTATCAAATTCTGACAAGTATTCAATCAAAGACATTTAAATTTTATTTACCGCAGTGACCATTCTAACCTCTTTCATTAATTCAGTGTCAGAAAATTTGAATTTTGTGATAAACAATAGTGGATATTACTGCACATTAGAATGCTTTCTTCAAAGACTTGAAATGTTTAATCCCATTTCATACTTGAAAAGATAAATATCAAATAAAAGCATTACCAACAAAATTACCAGTTTTATATAGATCACATCTCTCACACGTGTGTGGTTGGCCTACTAATTTTGGTTAGCCCATTCAAGGAGAAGCTCCTTGGCCCATTTTAATGAAAGGGGCTCTAAAATGTAGTGGACCTTGCTAAGCCCAGGAAATTGGGTGAGATGTTGCAGCGCTAAGAATCTTCTGAGCCCTGTCAATTTCCTGATGAATTAAAGCAAAATTTTGCCAGTGTGAACTGCATTAGGCCTACACCCAAAATTTTGAGGACTTAATATAAATCTCCCTTTGCTCCATGGTTTTTAGTGACCAGTCTAATCCTTGAGACCAATCTCATTTATGTAAATTTGAATCTAAACAACAGTACTTCTAAATCTCTATTAGTAGGCCTATTTGAATTCAAATCTTTAGGGTTTAACTCTAAATTCAACATTAGACTTGTCACTATACGACAGCTGATCTGGATTTAATTGTAAATCTATTAATTTAGTGTTTTGTGTACTATGTACATGTGGGCCTGCATCAAAAAGAACCATTACATCAATGATGCAATATTTTTCTTTTGAACAAATACTGATTTTGAACAAGAAATAACCTTTGTTATAAAGATCTGTCATAGTTTGTCAATAATTCAATTTCAAATAAATTTAAAAACAAAATTGCTATGAAGAGACAAAATAGAGAAATTTGTGAATCTCATACGCGTATAGATGGTTAACAAATGAAGAATTCAAAAAATATATATGTAAAATGTTTATGTAAAAAGGAAGTCAAGCCTTATGTTCTCATTTATCCTATGTGATTGAGACTTATTATTCATAAAAAGATACAGTAGGAACTTTATAATAAACATTTCAATGGAATTGCAATCATCATTTCTTCATAAAACTAGTACATCAATGATGTGATGCTCATCCGGCATCTTGCAACAAAATTTAACACAATTTTAAATTTCAGCCCAGTTGACACTGTAGTGAATTATATTGGTGACATAAATTGAGGAAACAAAATTTAAATTGATGAAGAAATGAGAGAAGTAATTTTTGTGATTTATGAAAAAAAATCTTAAAAATCAGCAGACTGGTAAATAATTTTTTAGTCAAAATTTCTAAATTCTGTGTAGAACCTTGGTAAAACTCATGTAGCTCTCAGATGGAACAAAAAAAAATCAAAATCGGTCAACAAATAAAGAAGAAGCATTTTATGTGAATTTTGAAAAATATGCATATATTAACATGAAACATTCTCCTACCAGAATTTCGAAATTCTGTGTAGAAATTTGGTGAACCTCATGAAGCTCTACCAGATGGAAGAAAAAAAAATCAAATTGGTCAACAAATAAAGAAGAAGCATTTTTTTGTGAATTTCAATAAAAAGGGGAATAAATTAGCAAATTTAAATTTTAATGTTTCAAAATTTTGTGTAAAGTTTTGAATCCCCCAACTAAAAGCAAACAGAATTGAAATCGGACTTGAAATGACGAAGAAGAAGCACTTTGAAATTGAGTATGGATGACGGACGCCATGCCACGGCGTATTAAAGCTCATCCGGCCCTAATAAGAAGTTTTTTCACAAGCCCTTTGCAGAAAGTAACAATGCCTTACTGATATGAGATTTTAAAAAGATCTAGTCAATACAGACAAATAGATCTAAATTTCTTACCAGAAAAATAAACCAATAAATTGTGTACATTTCCTGTTAAAGGAAAATGTAGGCAGAGATTGGAATAGTATGAACATTTCCTGTTCTAGTTTCCACTCCTGTTTTCGTGAGTTTTATTTGTTTTGGTCTACATAGCTGTTAATGGGATATACATTTAAACTTTGATGACCAATTTCCCTGAGTAGAAACAAAATATTAATGAGCTGTAACTATGCATGCATACTCGAATTCAGCCTAAATCTGCATCAATCAAAAAGAGAGCAAATTACAGTCAATTTCTTTGATTTCCTTTCCAATCATTCATTTAAAAAACAAAACTTTTATTTATCAAAAAAATCCTTAAAACATCTGTTCATCATTAAAATCAGTACTACAAACCTTTAATACCACTCCTAAAGAATAAAATTACATATCCAATCTACTTCAAACATTGCTAAAATATATTTAGGTTACAATGATTACCAAATTTTCCCAAAATTTTTTTTTCATCATTAGCAATGCTTTTTCTCCTAATTTTGAGGCATGTAGATAGCACTCTCAAACGAACTAGAATAAATCTAGATCCTGAGTCAAATCAAATTCCTGTACATGCTCCCACGATTTAAATCCCAGACTCGTACCACGCTCACACATGAGCATGCTGGGCACATGCACTCTAACAATCGAGCAATGGGAAAAATTCAGAATGGTATCCCTCGGTGTCTCACCAATCAAACCAATCCACACATGTTTAAGTGTCTTTGACATTTGCCGTTCTCCCGTTACCCCTCGAGTTGCCATTTGCAGGCAAAAACTAATTTACAGCTGCGACTATGCATTGACGAGGACTGTTAAGCGTTTACGGACACCCTCTGAATAATGGATGTAGCAAAGCTGGAGTAGAGCGTGAAAAACGCTAGCACTCCAGCTGCCATTTTGAAGGGTACAAGATGTAAATAAGGATGCTGTGGCCCAGAGCATTAGAATGTCTCTACAACTGCACATCGAAAACATATAATGTAATATACTCTCAGAAAATTTTCCCGGAAATGCAACAACATATTCATCATTATGTACAGATCAACTGTTCAGATAAGTCCAATGATTTTCACATTCATTTTTATTTCAGAACGGATTTTTGTTTTTACACCAAACCATCTGTTAACAGATCTGTAGATCATGTTTTTCTTTATAAATAAGAGGGCCTGTTGCATAAAATTCATTACCATAAATAACTCTGGAAAAAAATCAAACTACAAAGATTATATAAAATCAAGAGTTAAAGCTGAATGGAACATACCCAAGTACTACTAGTTGTCCATATCTTGTGGCCAAATTCCCTGATGACCTCTGGCCATCGTCGTCATAGTGACATGTAGCTGATAAAATGTCTCCTTTCAAGTGGCCAAGTCCACAATTATCTGGATTTCTGTAAGAAGAGATAAAGAGAATTGCCAGAATTATGATTAAAATTAACCCTGGAGATTTTGTTTTAAGTTGTCTTCAGACACTCATGAAGCCTTATGAATAGCAATTCATCCTGCAATTAATTTGAAAATAAATGACTGCCTATGAAAAGCAAAACAGTCTAATACTCATAGTCAGAGACATGTCTTGGACAAAATACAACTTACCTCTTTTTCATGCACAAGTGCAAAATAAATATATTAATGAAATAAAAATGGGCATGGCAAAAGCCTCAAGGCACAGTGAAAATGAGTGTGTTAATACACATTATCAATAAATGACCAATGTCAGTGTGGACAGAGAAGATGATAATATCTAAAGCTGATTAAGAAGAGGACCCAAAGGTTGACAAAAGCCCCTCTTAACATCAGTTGAACTAGTATATGATCTGCATATTAAAATGTAGTTAGAATCATATACTCATGTAATTAGATATCATATATTTGGTGATTCTTATATGTTCCAAATCATATAATTCAAACCATCAACACTCACAAAATCTGAAATGTTTTCTAAAGTTTGGCTAAAGCTTGACTAATCAGGAAGACTGATGCATCCATGCATCTTGCTTTTAAAAATTATCACTATAACAACCCCTCCCTCTTCTACCTCTCTTGGTCTCTCTCCATCTCTGCCTCCTCCTCCTCCACTCTCTATGTCTCTCATTCTCTCTCTTCATCTTCTTGGCTTTTCCATTAATCGAGCCATACACCTGAATCCGTCTTTTTATCTTCCCAGACTTGACCCTATCACGTTCTTGTGACTTGAGCTTGGCTGCTGCATGATGTGCTCACATTAGACAGTGCACTTAGGGCCCACAAACAAATGAAAGATTATAATTTCTCCCTGATTGAATAATAGCTTCACCAGCACATCGCTGGCAATGCAATTAAGGTTTCAAACATGTGATGAGCTTCAGCTACTCTTTGAATTCCATTGCATTAATTTAGAGTATTGATGAACTGTCTACAAAGTGATTACCATTCACCTATGTAATGGCATATTGCCTTGCATGCAGCCCACTTGCCAATAAGGAACTTAGCTAGCTGGTTTTGAACCATGCATACACTTCCTGAAATGTAATAAATGCTACAGAGTATAAGAGGATTCATTACACATGGTAGCTCATATATTCATAAACAAACACGGTATGGATTCCAAAACTTGTTCTATTAGATGAAAACATACAAAGGGTTTGCCATCCTGGTAGAGGGGTGGATCAAAACCAGTGAAGAGAAAATAAATACTGTTCACTATTGTGGATAAATGTAACATATGCTGTATGCCACAATATTATTGTACTATAAAATGAGAGATACAAAATCTAATTTAAGCATCACATCCTGCAAGCAACACTAATATAAAGCAGAGAAATCAAGTCGATAACAGAACCTACAGCATCAATTATCAGATCATATAATATAACAAAATATTTTTATTCATCAATGAAAATTTCATATTGAATTGGATCAGATGAGTACCCTTTCCTCTCCCTCCTCTTCCCCCTCTCTTTCTCTCTCACTTCCACCATCACACATGCAGTCACAGACAGATGCAGGTCTAGGAAAGGAGAGAGGGAGGGGGGCAAGTGGGACATGCTCCCCTTTTTGGAGGACTTTTTTTTGCTTGACAAAATTTTCATGCGAAATGCTCCTGATGACCTTTATTTTTTCCCTTATTGTGTTTTCTAAGTAAGGTGCCCCCACCCGGTTGGTAGATCCCGGATCTGCCCTTGACTTTGACCATGGACACCAACTGAAATGCAGGTACATGAACCCGGTGCTGGTATCACATTCTGAATATTCAGGAAATGTTGATAATCGCTTCCTGATTGGAATAACAGCTGTGACCAAACCATACATTCTGTATGATATCACAAACTGTAAGATGCCCATAAGATAACTGTTACAGTCTGTCAGAGATCAATTCCTATTGATTGACTTATGACCAATATAACCTGACAAAAAATAGATTTATCTAGTACCAGAAAATAAATAATCCTACATTTTTTTTAAAGGTAGGTAGATTTAGCCTACATGTAGGCATGAAAATAATAGTACAGTGTACACGTAGCGCCCCATCGTATGTGAGATTGTAAAATAGGCAACAGTGTAGAGAATGAATTCACTCCTGGCATGAACTCTGCGAGGCCAAGGACAACCATCAACTGTCAAATAGAAAGGTGTTGAAAGGTTGCTTGCAAAGTATAGACCTACTTTAGCTTGTACATTACAGAGTGGTCAATTCTAGACTAGAAAACAATAATTTCCTACTTCTCTCCTCCTTTAATTAAGGATGTACATGTAGTTTGTTTGTACCATAATTTAAGTTTTCTACATGTAGTATTAGACATATTTTTGCACAATCAATGTGATTTTATAAGAGCATCATTAATATTCTTAAAATTAATCATGCAATAAAATTATTACAAATAGTGAATCAACATTGATGCTAATTTCACCCTGAATGGAAATTTGTGTTGTGCCAAAGATTAAGTTTACTAATCCAATCCAGATTCATCAATACCTTATGCTGGTTTAATGTTAACATTTAAAATTCAAATTTTCTTGATCTGGCATTTACGACATTATGTACATTTCAGAAAGAATGATGCTGGTATGCCGGAGGGTGTAGGATGTACACCAAGTAATTACTCTGTCATTGCATGATACTTATGCATGTCAGTCTGTATGTCATCGGATGAAGTATCAACATTGATTTCATGAGTGAAAAGATTTCACACCCAATACTAGTCTGATTTTAATGCCATGAACATGAAAATAAAACATGCATGGAATGCACTTGAGAATGCCGTTCGATTGATGAAATGTACACCGACATATTACATGTACGCATTCTGCGCAAGCAAAAATCAAAGCACGAAATAAAATTCATGCAAGTCTACTACATGTACTGCAGGGGAACCATGTAGGCTACATGTAAGACAGTGATCAATCAAGGAGGGGGGGGGTGTTGGAAGGGGAGTCGGGAAGAGTTAACTTTGACTAAGAGTCACAAGATACAGAATGCCTACTCTCATTAATATGCGAAAGAGTGCATCCCCTGAGCATGGTCTGACCAATGCTGTGATGCGTTATGTAACTTAATAGAATTTAAAGTTAAATTGACACTACTTGTGAAACAATGAAAATAGGCGGTGCTGCACCATCCCGAGTTTGCTCAATCTCGAGATTTTAGCCCGATCAGCCCTCTTCGCGATTAATCTCGAGATTCAAGAAACCCCGTCTGCACCATCCCACGAAGGGCGATTCCTGCTCAAGCGAGGCAACAAGCCCGATATTACGAGCATGCGCACTTTCGGATCTTGGAGTTTCAACGGCCCGCGCTTTTGAATAACTTCCCGCGATATGTAAGCAATGTACTCCTTTCACTAGCACTTTCGCCGAATTCAACCGGTGTTATGCAACAATCCTCTCAGCTCAGCGAGTGAAGAAGTGATGTATTCTTTGTTAAATATGATGGCGGAGTAGGAGGCAACGACTGAGAGAGAGAGAGGGAGAGAAGGAGGAAAGAAATGCTATTTGCTCACATTTTGCGAAGGAATAAGACAACACTGCTGTCAGTGTTGTTATTGAATATGACCATCGTCGATGAGCGCCTCCCCCTTCGGTCTGGTCTCTCCCAAAATCCATTCACTGGTGGGACACCATCGTTGCTTATGAACGCTATTCGCATGTATAAAGTTGACTTTCGCACGTGTTTATGTTTTGACCAAGGCGGAAGTGGAACGCGAATTGCATTATGGACTGACGTCATGAATAAATTACCCCGAGTCCAATCTCGAGTGCGTCTGCACCGACGAATTAGCGGGATAATTCATAAAATAGCGCGCTATTTTGCAAATAAACCCGAGTTGACTTGGGATTGCAATCTCGAGATTAATCCTACGAACTAGCGCGATAATTGCGTCTGCACCGCCAACTATCTCGAGATTTTTCAGATCGGGATAATTTGCCGGATCAGAAATAGCGCGCTAATTTGAAAACTCGGGATGGTGCAGACGGCCCTAATGAGATTGTCTCAGGTTGGCCAAAGATACAAATAGGGCATTATATGTACATGGATGTGACAAGCCGTTGGTGAACTTAAAATAGGACTCCCAACAGGATATTCAATTTAGCAACCTTTCTAGGGGGAAAATGTCCAAGACAAATCTAAGTTTAAAATAGTTTACTGAGACAAATACATGTATATATACACACATATCACGCAGAGTACATTACATACATGTACAAAACTCTACATAGAATCTAGAAATTAATTAAATTATGCTTCACAAATTAGAGTCACTTGTGCAAAACCCTGCATCTGTTTGACTGCATACGTAAAAGGAAATGACTGATACACAAGGTAAAGGTATAAATAGCACACATGTACGTGTATGTAGTACATTATTGAGATCTTGAATTTGAAAAGCTCACAAAACATATATGTATTTGTTTGATGATTGGATATCAATTGAAATATGGTTAGTGAAAACAAATTCATGTACATGTATGTCTTGCAGCCAGAAAAGCAATGGAAAACATGTGTAAAACAGAAATAGTTTTATGAAATTTATACAAATCAGTTATAATATTTCCTGAATACACTGCATAACGAGAACAAAGCAGTTTCACCAGGATTCTGCTCATGGTTGGGGATTTTAAACTACTTGATTTTCAGTGGTTTCTCAGTCTCATTTACACCTTTGGTTAAATTTTACTGGTGCCCCACAATTTCCGAATTACATGTATACTGGATGAGACTAGATAAAATATGATAATCCTTTTCTTTCTTTTATTTTAATGAAAGGATTTTATACTAGAGATTTACTGTATTTCTTTTTAATATCATCCACTGAGTGATTGAAAATATAATATTCAATAACTATTATCATGCTAAGACATTTCCAGCATGGATTCATGTTTCTTGACTACCTTCTTGTAGTGCATGTCTGCCCCATTTCCAGAGTCCAGTATAAATCCACTCTATATCCAAAAACAAAAATACAAAATGCTTAATCCACATAGTCCAAGTAAAAATGACTTCCAAAAGACCAATGATCCTCGATCCGTCTATGACATACATGTAGAAACATTACAAGCAAAAAGACATTCATATCCAGCTGCAGTTGCCCTCCACACTTGCAAGTCACGCAACCATAAATGAAGAGTTCCTTTGAATAAAAAAACATATCCTTCGTCCTTCTTGGCTCAATATCATGTGGATTGCACTGAGCAGTACGTTCCAATCAACTTGCCCATTAATTTACACAAAGACAATTTGGCACCCGATTCACTCAGATTAATTAATTCCTTTCACTCTTCAGAAACGTTTCTTCAACTCTCGGTAAACCCTCCCAAAATGGAATTCATCCAAGCAGAACTGTCGATTCAGTTCGAAGCCCTGAAGGAAGTCAAGGTCCGGGGAACATATTCAAGACTGAAATGCAAATGATATTGGTATTTATCCAATGTTCATTCAAAGTTGATTGTCCATGGTTGCACTGGAACTGCCTCCGTCTGCCTGAAACAGATGAACTGGTAAACAGCACGTGTTTTTGAGACACAGCAAAAGTACTTGCGACAAATTAGGACTGTCACACTTGGTTACAAAGGGGGAAAAGGCATGCGCCTGATGCACAACAGGGACTCTGCCATTGTGCTGATTACTAATAAAAGACAGGATTAAGAGAAGGGGCCCTCAAAACATACAGCTTCATCGTTTCATCATATTAGCCCCTGCAGCAGATAAAAATGGGAGGAGCTACATGTACATGTAATATATACAAACAAAAAATTTCATAAACAATAACATAGTTTCTCCCCTCTCTTGTACCAAGTCATGTTCGGCAAAGAGAGAGAAAAAGATAAGTCAGGAAATGAAAGGGATTAAGAGTAGACTTGGTATCATATATGATATCTGATCTAACATGGACAGTGTCAATTTCAAAGCTTTATCCTTGCACTTTGTCAAATGAACAAACTTTGATTTTTGCCTTATAATTCAATGACAACTGAACTAAAGCTGTAATCTGATTTACAATCACTTTTTTTTTGGGGGGGGTGTAAAAAATATATAAATCTGTTTCTCAGACATCCATAAAGTACACTGCCAAAAACTATGCTCTCTCTATTTTATTTTAATGTATTATACATGCATATAATATATAACTAATTAGTACTCTTTAAATCTGGTTTAAAGAATATAGTGCTATATATTTATTGCATAAATCTTCCTTGTCAACACCATTAAAAAAAGTTTAAACGGGCATGAAGGAACTTTAAAATGAAAATTTGATACATAATACTTTGTTTTCCTCAATTTAAAATAGCGTTTCTGAAATGGAGTATGAAGGAACTGAATATTAAAATCCGACACATTCTCTGGTATTTAGGTCAGAGTAAATATTTAATGGATGGTTAATTGATGGCATCAAAATGGTGACGCAAACATGATCTTGTACACCGGATGCTGCATCAAGTTAATGTGTTGACTACACTGTGCTTTTGCCATATTTGAATGTGAACAAAATTTTGTAAGCTTGTTATGGTGTTGTTTTCGAAGAGAACAGAATCTGAGAGCTCATACTTGTTAATAACATTGTACATGTACATTACTTCGCAGGATGACAAATTTCAGCTCTGGGGCCTGTTGCTTAAAAGTTAATATTATGTTAACTTTGTCATCCAATGGTAACTACCATGGCAACAAAGCTCAACAGCCAATCAGAATCAAGGATTTCAGGGAAGTTACCATTGAATAACAAAGATACTATAATACTAATGTTTGAAATGCAATGGGCACCTGATATGGTAATATAATTTTGAACAAGAAACTACCCTAAAGAGGAGAAACGACTGTGTGGTTGTATCATTTTTAACAAACTAAGCTTGAAAAAAAAAATGAACACAAAAAATAAGTCTACATGATTAAACATATATTCGTTTACGACTCCCACTTCAATAATTACCAAATTGAGAAACTGAATATCTGTCTACAAGAATCTCCTCTCATAACAACATTGGTTTCAAATATCATACTAGAATACTATGTTGTTGGAGAAAATTAATAAACACTACACACTGATCAAGAGGTTATTGCACTCCTTTGGCAATTTCATAAAGCTTTGATATGGCACCCTGCCTGATATTATATCAACTGTTTGCTCTGCGGTAATAATATATTTTCTTGCCATTCAATGTCATTTCCAGCAATATTAGCCAGACATTATGCTTGGAGACTATGATACTACTCATTAAAGTGTCATATCATCAGTTAAAGGACTCCATGTCTATAAGGTTTATGTAGGCCAATAATGTTTGTAGCTTGTAATGCCATGACATAGTATCCTTTGTATCAAAATCATGTTATGTTTTACAATCCTGTGGTAAAAAATGAAGAAATCCTAATTTCATGTGGTGAATACCACAGGCTATACATTCAGCCAGGGGTGTGAGTGGTCACAAATAAAAAGATCTGAAAAAAGCTGAAGAGTGTTGAAAAAGTCTGAAATAGAAAGAGCTCCCATACTTTTTGTACAGAGGAAGGCCAAAAATAAGCTGAAATTAAGCTGAAAATCAAAACAAAAAAATCTGAAATCAGATAAAAATCTGAACTCTCACACCCCTGCATTCAGCGTACCTACTATGTACATGTACATGTAGTTCAAGGTTTTTTTTAAAACAAAGCAAACCTTAAAATTCTACAAAATATTTCCATAATATTCTAGTGAATTTTTTTACTTCGTGGCTTGTTGTATTTATCAAATCACCTTGACATCTTGTTGAGGGTTGAGACTGTTAAGCTTCATGTAGCAAACAACACAACACAATTTTAGTTACTGTATATTAAAGCTGTTATTTTAGCGTACAAAATTTTTGGCAAATCTCAAGGGTCCCGACATTTTCGCGGGTTGTTGAATTTGCGATCAGAAGATGTACCAAACACTTTCACAGCATTTCAGAAGCAAAAATAGTGCAAAACATGTGCAAAAATATGCTCCTCAAAAAACCCATGCTGACGGGTCTTTTGTACATAAATACTGTATATCCCTGTAAAAAACAGTTACAAAGTGTGAAAAAAGTGGCTTAAATATCAACTTTTTTGTGCCTTTAGATTTGAAAATTCATCATGTCACATTTTGATCTGTAAGATTAATCTTTTGAAGTTGTGTTTTGTTTTTGTGTGTTGTTAAATTTGCGGCCGATCGGCAATTCAGCAAAATCCGCGAAAATAAAACCCCCACGAAAATAAACAGCTTATACAGTACATTTTGGTCTCTAGCAGAAAAAAACATACTTATGAGATATTCTTTTGGACAAGAACATGTTGCTTCTCTACATGATTCACATGAAAATATTCTTTTATTCCTCCTGTACATGAAACGTGTAGAGACTAGAGAGGCAGGCTCAATATAATTTGACAACTCCATTTCAATGTATATCCAAACAGCACATGAAATGACCTAATAAACAAAGCTCCTTGTATTGATCGTTGTGACCAATGACAAACAAATCAATGGGTTTTTTTTCAACAAGAACAATGAATTGACAAGTATTAGCAGACGCAGTATTGTCTATCCCATGCCCTAATTTCAATCTCCATGTTACATTTTATAAAGTAGATAACCATGTTTCTCTTCAAGCTTTTAATCTGTGTACTGTATACATGTACATGTATGTATGCACAAGGGCAGTAAAATTGAAGAGTGCAGTCGTACAACAAATGTATACGTGCATATACAATACATGTATGCCTCCATTATCAGCATGCGTCAATACTAGCAGCAATACTACATTTCAACCTCAAGCCCTGATTATAAGCAAACATCCTCCATAAAAGGATTCAGACAAGATGCTAAATGAGATAAAATGAAGAAAAATGCCTATGTTTAGAGCACATTACAGTGATAGTGCATAACATACACGATTTCCCAACATGTATATGTAATACAGAGCATCACATTTTGCACGCATCTATTGTGAACATAATCGGCATACATGCATACATGTATGTCAGGGCATCACATTTTGCACACACCTATTAAAAAGTGAATGTAATCGGCATACATGTAATGCTATTCAGTTCTAATGGTACATCATATCTTTATCATTGTATTAATTCTCTGTCATGACAAATTGAATTGTTGAGGGCCTAAAATCCTGAAAGAAAGGCTACCAGTATGGGTATTCCTGTGTAGATTACCACATGATAGGTCAAGCTTTCCAAGTAAATTGATTCCAATTACAATTCACCTAGGCGCCCAGTATGCCATCTGATCAAGCTGATTGGTATTAAAGCAATCGCGAGCCTTGATATCACTAGAAACATTACAATGCATTCCAGTCGATTGATAGGAGATATTTCATCATTTTGTGTCGATCATCTTATCTTTGAAGGAATTCAACAGTTGGGTTATCGTTTTTGTTCAAGCAATTTGTTATGATATGATGACCATCCTTGTGTAGAATGTTAATGTACATTTTCCTGATGATTTTAATAGGTGTTCAATCATTTTAGTTTATTATCTCATTATTGTATTTTTACACATACATGAAAATTTATGTAATCACCTTATATACAACCCAAGATAAGAGAACACAAGTCATATATGTATGTAACAGCAAGATTCTGTGTCAAAGAAGTTGCCTCTCAAATACAAACTGCCTATTAAATGTCATTCAGCTAATTAACATCCTCACTTTTTTTGTCAGATTGGATTTGGGGTAATGGACAAATAATCAAAGAATGCGATGTAAACAGTGTACATATAGGTCCACATTTAGGCCTACATGCCCAAATTCAATTATATTGCAATGCGAAGGTTTTTTGTTATTGCAAAATATGATATGAAATTAAGAATCACAGACTTGTTTGCACCTTTTCATTTCCCTCATGCTTTGAATGACATTATTCATTGCTTGTCATATTGTGGCTTCACAAGCATACCACATGAACAGTCTACATGTACACTGTATACCAGTACTACATGTACTGTATGTTGCAGCAATTGAACAGGATGATGATGAGACGGACAGGAGAAAGCAGGTGTTCAAAATCAGAGTTACAAAGAAAGATAAAGGGAAGAGGGAAGAGGGTTTTTTTACAAGTATTGCAGGCTTGCTAAAGAGATATAGAGATACACTGAGCTTGGGTTGCTAGGCGACATTGGCTTTATATCTTCTCGTGGATCAAATAACTGTATAAATGGGAAAAAAGTCATGGGTTTATCTATATGTCATTACTACATGTATGCTTAACAAATGTTATAACTGTACATTACATAATGATAAACATACATTTTTACAACCCCTTATCCAAGAAAAAAATATTGACAGGCAGCAAATATTATCATATTTTCACTGCTGTTGCTTATTTGTAGTGTAAACAATTCAATTTATTTGATCATTTGGAGCCGACTAAACTCTCACCATTTAACTTTCTCTGTTTTCTCTGATAACAAATTTATACAATTGGAATTTTCTATCCATGTTGTCATCATTGTGTATATATGCATGGTGATAATCACTGTATTGATGATAAGATCTATGATAACCCTCCCTACAAACCTATATTACATGCAATTCCTTCCCCCCTTAAATTACCTTATACCTCCTTGCATGATACATGTGCGTTGGGCTTCACAATATACCCAATCCATCAAGGATCGGATGGGATGCCTTGGACTGAATTCGAGGTGATTTCTCTCTATCTTATCCTCCAAATTATAAATGATGAGAATATGAGGTGAAGGTCCTACAGCCATGTCCCCATGCATCAGTTGATATTGGCCGTGCCAGCTGTGTCCTTCATGTCACTCCAATCACTGCATCCTATCAACATTCTAAAGTCCCCTTGACATCACAATAGCAAGAAATACATTACAGATGTAATACTATCATTAAGAAAATATCAATTTCAATATGTTATACTTTTTCAAACTGAGTGTGAGTGGCCGCAAATGAAAATAGCTAAAATTGCAGCGCTCCTATAATTTTGTATCTAAAATAATGCAAGTACACCAAAAGCTGGAGGGGATTTTTTTTAATAGCTCAAAGCAGATAAAAACGCTGGACTCTCACACCCCTGCTAAAACAATTTAATTTTAATTTTTCTTTGTTTGCCGATGTAATTAATCCATGCAGGATGCATGTACATGTATGTGATGATTGTTCTAATTTATCCTAAGGGTCTGATATCTAGTAATGTACATATGAACAGATTTCCCTTTTGCATAAAATTCTTTGATATTTTTTCAACCTTTTTAAAGTATGAAAGCACACATTATGTATTGTTTCTGTATGATAAAACAATTAGAACCAACACATCTAATGTGCTGAAAATAGTAGGCCTACTAAAAGTGGTCCCAATATTAAAACCAATATTATGACAATACAGGGACAACTCTTTACCGGCGGAAAGATATGAGTATCATTTTCAACATAAGGCTTTAAGCTACATTTGAATTTTAATATTTCTGACTGTCCATTTTTAGCCATTGACCATTCTTGCTCGTGCTCGGAAGTCAGTATTAATATCGGGAGCTTTACTACCAAACTCAATGATGTGAGAGATCTATACTGACAAACTAATCAAAATTTGTGTAAAAAATAAACTAATATTGCCCTTTTCACTTAAAAGGAAAGTTCACCCTGATGAAAAGTTGTTGTAAAAATAACTGAAAATATAATTAAAAATACTGGTGAAGGTTTGAGGAACATCCATTAGACCTTTCATTGACTTTTTACCATATATTTAGGAAAGCTGCTCTCATATGACATCACAAATAAAATAATTAAAATTCTAATAACTTTTTTTATTCTTTGATGGATTTTTCTCCAACCTTCGGCAACATATTTTTTTCTGCTATTTTTACAATAAACTTTTAGTCAGGGTGAACTTCCCCTTTAACGGAACAATAAAATACAAAATATAAAAAGAACAACAAATAAAGAAAGACACAAATTTCAAACAGCCCCACTTTGCATGCCTTTTATCGATGTTCATTTGACTAACAATCTTGTTTTGGTAGGACTGTATTTACACAGACAAGGTCTCCTCATGAATTATTCATGAACGGTTGAATGCCTTCTTTTCATACTTGACAAGACCAAGAGCCTGAAGTAGTCGAGAATGTAAAGAGGAAAACACAACAAAGACCTCACTCGATCTCTGGGGAGTCCTTACAGTAAATTGACAAGTTGGTTTCACTGACATAAAGTTCAACCACAAATGAGATTTCATATCTCTGGGTTATCATAACCAAACTCGCCTGTGGTCTTCCACATGTATGCATGGAATATGTTCAAACAAACATCATATACCGGTACATGTAGCAGATAATAGAAATGAAGATCAAGGGAGCATTTCACAAAGGTCACTTGTTGGATGTTTTATCCAACAATATCTGTTGAATCTGGCAGTTATCATAGTAACAGTCAGACACGTGTGATTATCAGCCAATCATTATCAAAGGAATTCATCAGATCTGATGTCTTAACAGACAATGATGTTTCTATCCTAAACATCTGATGTTGATGAAATGCTGTCCAATTTTCATTTAATATTTATAAAAAGTGAAATGACACCGAATGTTCGCAAACATGAACCATGTGTGAAATCAATAACATGTAAAAGTTTCACTGAGTACAATTTGTGAGTGAAATTTGAAATATGTTGGAGGCGCCAATCATATGTCACCCTCATTTATTTCATGAAACCATTATGATGTCAAAACAGAAACCACATCAAGTAAATGTGAAGAGTCAGCAAATCTTTATAGGATGTGTTTCTACTGAGCACCCATCTGGGATAAAGCTGTGGGGCAGCAGTTGGCAAATAGCAAGCATGAATTTAACATTGAATGAATACTGTACATGTTGACCGAGATACAATTATATTTTATGCAAAATAAATGTTTGAACATGAAGGGGGTATTTTCCTTTCTAATGGGTACTTGCAAGGGTAACACACAAAGTAGATGCAATTTGTATGTATACATGTAAGTCTGTATCTGTAGGCCTAACCGTATGTACCACAAGAAATGCAAACCAAACAAAGGGAATTTCCTTGGCAGCATAATCAATAGTGGTCAACTGCATGCAGTTATTGCAGTAATTTCACAATGGACATATTGCGTGCAGATCATGCAATCACTGTCTAATTAAAAAAATTCAGCATTACAATCCGACCGTTCTTGTCTTTTCATGTAATTCAAAATGCTAGCCGAAGGTTAAGCGTACATACTTGGTTCATCCTTTCCTTGTTTACAGATTCATTTTGTCTCTATTTTAAAAACCCTCTGAACATTTTTCATCTTGCATTTTGCAATTTGGCTCAGTTACTACCGGTAATGATCCCCATCTCAAAACATTGCAAACCATTTTCCTGAGTGGAAAAAGGCACAAATTCTGTCCAGAAATGTCTTTTATAGAAAATTTCTTCGTTATTTACAAAGATAATCAAAACATTTGCATGTTTACACATTATACATATCTATATCAAAATGAAGATGAGAATGGATATCTGATTTTATATTCTTATTACTTCGACCTTTTCAACCTGCAAGGTCGGAAAACCAGCTGTGCAGTGGACTTGCAAATACCAAAAAGGCCGGAATACCGGCCTGAAGCCATGTGACTTGAAAACACGAGTTCTATATGTCAGGTGATCTCTTAAAATTGATGCTATCTTGAGGATATTCAGTTGATACCTTGAGTTCATAATTTTGTCAACTAATGGCTTTGATTTGGAAGGTATTCAGCATAAAAAATTGCCAAAATTACAGCTCTACGGAGGAGGCTCATGTGATAATAAACGGCGAATCATCCACTATGGGCATGCTATGGCAAATTTAACTTCAGTCAAAGCAGTGATGATGTCTGTACAAGAAGCTAATCAACATCAGATGGGTCGGGCCTGACACCAGCAGAGGCGTATGCTCAGTTAGCCGGGGCTCAAATCATAGGAATATGATATCATTTTTATTTCAAATGTATTATTACTTCATTTTGCCAATATGCTTGATATGTGCAAATAATAATCCATAGTAACAATAATTCAAAGGGTTACCGGTAAGTATTGTGAGGATATGATGATTGCTATCAAAGTATGAAAAATCCCGCAATTTTTTTTACTATTGTACACCTCAACTGTAGATAGCTGATGCTAAAATGGCTGAAAAAAGGGGTGACACAACGTATGCTCCTGCGACATTTGCTCCGGTCTTAATATCTCAGAGGCATATAAAGGTTAGAGTTTGGATTGTAATGGAGTTTTTGGTTCGGAATAGTGAAAAGATAAATATAAGGGTTTTATTTAGTTTTGGAGGTAAGATTTCATGTTTGGCGTAATGTCATGTGTAGATTTTCCATCAGAGCAATTGTCACCGGAGCAAATGTCATGGAACCTAATAAAGAGGTAGCTCCATCAGGATTCTTCTTCAAAACTGCATATTATTACACTTCGCTGGAGCCTCACAAAATAAATTTACATTTAATTTCTTCCGAATGAAGAAGTTTCAAAGGGTGAATCATGCTAAGATTTGATAGGCCATCTTCCCTTCCCCTATTGAGACTGAACCGAGGGGTAAATTGATGCATAATGACACCAGACATATCGTGATACACAACTGGAGGGGGTAGACAACCAGTGTTGGAGCCAAGCAGTATGTATGAGTCAACAACTGTAGCTTGCACACAACAGGTCTTTTCTCTCTTTTAAAGGGATGAGTCATGGCATCACAGACAGTTGATGAATATGCAATCAAGTCTATAAAGACCTGTGTGATTGACTCCACACTTCGGACTATCAAGCAGCCTGATTGTTCCTTTGATTGCAATGTATTTTCTCTTATTTTTTTAGCAAACATATAAGAACAAAGCTTCAAGTTTCAACCCTTGATGGTAACTTGAAATATATGAAATTTACAAATTTAAAAATATAAATACACATGTAGGCCCATTTATTTTCAATCATGATTCAGTCAAACACATGCCATGTCCTGAAGTAAAATCCAAATAAATATTTTTTTATTAATATCAATTCTATAATCGGTACTGTGTATCAATGTGGTAAAACAGCATGTTTTTCATGGGAGTTTTTTTTTATGTTTGTTTTTGAAATAAATCTGCATGCATATGTACATGTATTTAAGGCAGAATTTATCAGTGACAAGAGAACCAATTCTTAAGAGCACTAAATGTAAGTAAAGTAGCCTAATCGGTATTCCAGTTCGACCATTTCTTCACTGAGATTAATTTCAGTGTGAATAATTATTTCTTAGGTTTTTTTGTTTGTTTAAAAAATGATTATAATTAGCACATGGAGATCTAAAAAAAATTATCCATGATTAGAGATGAATGAAATTATAATATAAAGTCTCCCTCTCCGCAATCAAGCATACTGCACTAGTTTCATGAAGACTTTGCTTCGACATGCACTCCCTTTTATTGTAGTAAACTTTAAAGTCAGCAAGATTTAATTTTCTCATGTCTGACACTTCTTCCAAATGCAATGCATCTTCATTAAATATCATCATGTCATTTATGATCTAACTCAAACTATAAAGCACCTTCATTATAGACTGTAAAGGGGTCCATAAAAACAGATGTATCTTTGAAATATTTTCCTGGTCAGTCATGACCATTGTAACCTCTGGTACCTCATGCAATATTGAGGTCATCTTAGGTCATGTATTCGAAAGTGATTCTTGAGTGCATGTAGGTATATGGATTAGATGAAAACCAGACCCAAGGCAATGAATGCATTACCACGCTGGTATTCTCCATGTACTTTCCTCAACTCTGCAGATTAACATCGTTGGTACTTAGTTACTGCTACATTGACTCTATGAATACAACACTGCATACAATTTTCTAACTATAAGTTACCACTATCAAACTATTGTACATTTTTCCAAAGGCCTTTCTAGTTTCTAAAACATGTTTCTCCTTGGAGTTTGGCTGTGTTGATCATCTCATTTAACAGTTTGAAAAGCAACCTGGCTTAAGCCATGGTACAGTGTAATTACATCCAAGTCACCCTCGAAGCGCATACAGAAATTGAATGGTATGTGATATGCAACATGTACAAGAACTGAATATTATTCGTTCATTTATGATTATTATTACACTTTATCTAAAATTTCATTAGCTTTTTAAATGTCTGGCCTTTTTAATGCATTTTACTATTTTGTTTTACTGTCAATCATCAATAGACCATTTTTAATTGAGTATTGTGCCATTCAAGTTCAACCTAGGAGGATGGGTCATATAACTAAGGCAAACACTTTTTTCTGGTTTGTGACTGATGACAGATGTACATGTACTTGACATGGGCGCACATAATTCTGAAATGGTTTGAAGTGACAAATACATTTCAAATAGTTTTTTATCATTTCATTTTTTTATTGAACAAGAACATGATATTTGACCTTGAAATAAAACAATGCCACTGACGCTACATGTATGTCATATTACATGTATTTGTGATAAATTACATTTAACTCTAACAACAATCTTGCAGGCCTGGATTTATGCTTCTGAAATTATGATGAATATTTTCATTAAAGATTTTACCTTACATGACCTTTGACCTTAGCCAAGTAACCTAAAGTTCTATTCACATAATTATAAATATTTAATTTAAACGAAATCATGTACAATTTTCATTGTGTAGAAATATATATATTTTTTTTAATTAAAAAATTCTCTTGAAAGTTATTAATCTTATGTAGAGGAAGTTTGTAAAGGATTAAAAATGAACATCACTGATTCGGCAAATTTTGTGCTATGTAAGTTCAAGCCAAGTTCAAGCCAAATGGGCAGTTATTCTAGTTTCATGATTAGAGTACCAACACACACCATCATGAATTCCTCTGGCAGGCATAATGGTCTGTGTGTCGCATGAAGCTGCGACAAGCCATCCACACAGCCTGCCCAAAGACTCAGGTGTGGTGTCAGGCGAAAGCTATCATTTGTCATCTTTTTAGATAGTTAGTGACTTCCATTTTTTCTAAAAATTTCAGGGATTGTTTTTTACTTAAGGAAGAGATACGACATACATGTACCTCTCATTCCCACCAGAGTCCAGAAGCAAATTTTCTACTTTCGACAAATTTAATTCCTTCCTCCCTTTTTCATATTGACACCACAGTACTATAAAGTGCATTGACCTAAAAATGCTAAAATGATCTTTGACCTTGAATTTGTGAACTGAAATTCATGCCAAATAATCAATGAGACTTGGCCACCTTTTTGTCAAAGTTAATACATGTAGTTTTAAAGGACTTTTGTCTTCAAGATATTGACCTTGACGCTGCTGTCATCCTTAAAGCATTGCATACAATGTACTTGTACGTCTTCCCGCTGCTACAGTATGCATTTGTATGCAAGTGAGACGAAAACACCTCTGATAACAGCATCTAGGTCAAACTCAATTATCCATTTTACACATTCCTGTTTACACACTAGTGACTAGAGTTTGAGCAAATAGCTGAAGTAAACAAGGAAAGGGACTCAAGTCATGTTGAGTCATACAGATACAGGATGGACAAGTACCCTCTAGGCAAGTAGCCATCATCAATAGGAAGTGGAGAATTGGATGATCTCTGGACATTTGTTCAAAGCAACTTAGCATGCATCCAGTCATAGCTTTAGACCTCTATAAGTATAAGTTTTCTTTTTAAATGATGAAAAAAAAATGTCTTGAGTCACATCTGAATTTTTCAAACAGAATTAACTTTGTATAATACAAAATCAACTCCAAGCCTACCAATGGTACAAAGATCAGGGTCGCATACCATAAATGTTGATCAATACACTACCATGTATGATATCAACTCTTGCTGGAATGTCAACTTTCATTGGAAGAGCCATTCAGGAAGCATGATTTTCACTGTTGCCACGGTACATAGTCTACCTTCATTTTAATAGTCTAATGCCATAACGTCCATCAACATTTCGTCTAACAACCATTCGTTCCAATAGCCATTTGGTCCAATCATCACTTTCTCTAATCACCAGTTTGTCTATGATCATTTCATCTCTTTAGCAGTTGGTCTAATATCCATTTTCTTTTCATTCATTTTGCCTAATAAACACTTACATGTAGTCCATATTATAGTGTTGTTGAGACAGAAAATATGGCATAAATCCAACTCATTGCTGATGAACTTTATTTGATATTACATGTATCTGGTGGGTGTTTCATAAAGCTGCTTGTAGGATAAGAGTGACTTTTAGAATGACTGGTGATCCTTTCTTGTGGTAAATGGTATAATAAATTGGCAATGGTTTAGTGTGTAAGAAAGGTTCACCAGTGACCAGTTGTTCTTAAAGTCCCTCTTAACTTAAGAACAGCTTTATGAAACCGCCCCCAAGACAACCAGATCTAGTTACGATTCTCTCAATGTAATTTTTGACCTGAGCTTGTGAATGGTTTGTAAGATCGACAATTCCACATAAGTCCAGCAGAAAGTGTCTTTGCATGACCAAGCCCATCTTGTTTATTTACCAACTATTTTTCATTACGTGCAATGTATCGTAAATTTCAAATTCTTTTTCATTTTTAGCTCATCCAGCATGTATGGTCAGATGAGCTTATGATGTGGCATAATGTCCCTCGTTTATCCACGATTTCTGAATGTTTCTTCTTTCTTTGTAATTTCTATCAGAGTTCAATTCTGTTTTATATCATAGCACTCGGCTGGAAATTCAAACCTTCTCCACTGAATTTTGAAGTCTTCAAATATGAAATATATTTTATTTTGATTTTATTTCATTTTATTTCTGCATTCACATCAGTATCAGAATTTCAAAATATACAGTAATAGCCATAATATAAGCAGAGAAAATAAATAACAAGATGTATTATACATTTTACAAAATAATTTTTAAAGGAGTGCAGGAGACCGCCATCGTGAGCGTTTAGGCTTGATGATAAATCACAATGAATAATTACACTGAAAACTTTATGGCATTATGATCAACATGGTGGGTATTAAAAATTTATGGCATTATGATCGAAACATGATGATGGGTATAAAATGAGGCATCCCAGATATGACATAC
The DNA here is from genome assembly GCF_037042905.1 of Lytechinus pictus. Taxonomy (NCBI): domain Eukaryota; kingdom Metazoa; phylum Echinodermata; class Echinoidea; order Temnopleuroida; family Toxopneustidae; genus Lytechinus; species Lytechinus pictus. The sequence continues at coordinate 30,845,064 of NC_087251.1, forward strand.
ATACTCTCTATTTCTTTGTGAAATAAAAAATATTTCAATTTTTTTATTTTTACAAGATTTAATAATAATTCAATCAATATATTACAAGGCAATTCGAAAAGTTCACAGTGGAATGTTGTTTTTCATTTTAAGGTAAAAATGAAATATTTCATAATTTCATAATTCATATTTCACAATGAAATACAAAATTAGTCAGCAGATGATGCCATCAGTTCCCTCATTTAGGTCTACATACATGTAATTTGAAGTGATCTACAATGTATAAAGGGTCTACTACATTTACATGTACATGGTAAGGGGTCCTAAAGCTACATGTATGCACCACTCACTGCACAACAATTTCAATTTCTATAAATATTATGGAACTGTGACTAACAATTCCTATTCAATCATACATTTCCAACAGAGGCTGCAATAAATCACAAGATGTAGTGAAAAACTGCAACTGTTTGCTGTTTTGAAGTTATATTCAATTAAATTGTATATTTTCCTATAATAATATGAATAGATCTACAAGCAGATCTATCGTTTAGAAAATAGGCACAATTTCTTTGCTTGATAGATCAAGTGTGTATGCCAACCTTGTTCATTGAATGAGTGGTGTATGCCCCCTTCTGGATTTGGCAGCTAAATCAAGAAGTGTTTTGGGGAAAGGAGGCAAGGATTTTTGTTTGAGTGTTTTGAGATATTTTCTTTGATAATGTGCTTTCAAATATTAATAAAAATTGTAAGACAATCAGTTGAAATAATCAAATTCTCATAATTTTAATCATTTGTAAACAAAGTGCATCATACACATAATATCACTTATGAGTAGAGGTTTTACTTTAATAGGAATAGTACAAGATGCAGGAAATGGCTTAACCAGATGCAGGCAACCCCTTTTCCCTTCTAGTACTAGAAGCAAAAAATAATAGGAGGGAATTCAATCAAAAGAATTTAAAATAATAGATCTAGATCTAAATAGATCTGGGCTTTGGAACTCCTCTACTCGGCTCTAGATTACAATTTAATTAAAAATGACATCACCTGGCTTTTAGTTTACTTTTAGTTTTAGTCTTGTCCCCGCTCCCTCCCTTCTCCCCTATCAAAATATCACTTGCCATTGGCATTGGGTCTACAATGTTCTAAGACTAAGTTGAGCTGAACCTGCACTTACATATTTTCATGCCCTGTTCCCTTTTTCTGCTGATGTCCTACAGCTGGAGTCATTGCCAGATCACGTCGAAGCTCCACCGCTGCTCCCCCTGGGTCCATCCTGGAACTCCCCGCTGCCTGCAACATGCCTCTGTGTAATTTTTCTACTTTCACTTTGGTTTCCTAATGAATAACACTGTTGTGTTGCACTTGCACTGCAAAAAGCACTTGCCCTTGATCGGACTAAGTTTCAGTAGCGTTATTTGGTCTTTTTAACGCAAGTCTAATATTATTAATCTTACGATTTAAAGTCTAAAGTAAAGAAATGAAAAATTCTGTCACTATTTTGTCAGCAAATTATTGCTGCGGTAATACAATCCGAAATTTATATACTGACTGAAGTGATATCCATTCATCTAATCCTGCACAATTGGCTGCTAGTCGTCCAAATTCTGGGTTAACTCAAAGAATGCAGCTGAGGAGCCTGAGCCCGAGTGAGATGTGTTGAGCTGAGCTGAGCGACCATACCTCCGGAGTATATACGGTACGGTACGGTACCGTAGATGCCACCGCACGATAGCCCGCAGTTGGAGGCCGCTCTCGAGTCGAAGTTCGAAGAGATTCAGACTCGCATCAACTTCAAGTTCAATCCCTAAACACAAATGAGAATCGCATGTTCCGAACCCAAAACTCTGAGTATAGATATCAGTCACACATTAATATACTATTCTTAGAACTGACGGAGTTTTCGGGAAAATATTGAGAATTTAATTCCTTGTCACAGTCTTTGTTGCCTTATCGATGTCGTATCTGCTGATCTGAGAGAACTTTTTATGAGGTTTAGCGCCCTCTAACGTTAATTTCGACTGTAAATTTCTAAATTCATTCATTCATTATTGTTCCCGATATATTCTTTTAGAAATATCGAAATTATGGTATTCACCGGTGTGTTTCTCTTCTCTCTATTTTTTTTTCAATTTCCCTTTGAACATTAAAAACGGAATCGGTAATTTCTACTTATCTATGCTTTGAATGTGAAATTTCAGGGCGGATTTTCCCTGAGAAGAATCTGGGGGTGGGGAGGGGCCGCGAGGGGGCCGGGGGGCGGATCAATCACTAAATCTAAGTTAACGTTCAGATGGACTTATTTTTGTCTTCTATTTTCTCTTAATAGTAATAAACAAAAAAAGGGTGTGCTGTTTCTATAATGTTGATTTCTTTGTTTTTTCAAACTTTTATCTCTACGCAATTTATAGGCGACATTACTGGGACCACGTCGTACAATGGAGGGGGGGGGAGCAGTCACTCTCCGGCCACCTGGCCTAGCAGCTACCCAACTTGTTGAACACCCTCAAATGGCACCCTACATGGCGTATCATACCAAATTTTGTGATCCAAAATGGCGTAATACCTTGGAAAAAAAAACCCTCGTACGTGGCGCAAGCATTATTGACATCCATTAATTCTGATGTTCTAAGCAGTCTAAGTGGCATGATACAGTGAACATCGACTAAATATGATACCCTACTAGATACCCTACTAATGTCCTTTTAATAAGGGGCTCATGAAAAGTTGTCGCTTTTCTGGACACGGATGAGTATCGTGCTCTTGTCGTGTGGAGTGTGAACCGAGTGTGACACCCCGAGGAGCGGATCAAGGCTTCATGGAAGGGGCGGATCCATGATTTCATGAAAGGGGGGGGGGCATTTTTTCTGCAGATATTTTTTTACAAGCAAAAAAGGGGAGCATCACTCCGCCTATGCGGCACCGAAAAGAATATTTCCATCCACGTTTCCCCGATCATCCTCTAAAAGCGGATGTTTGTTTGTGTTTAGAGGGGGTTGTGGTAACTAGAGCTTAAAGTACCATCTTAACTGGAGTTTACAAAATGGATATAAGGTAAGCTAAGCCAACCTAAATAAATAATGCGAGCGCGAAGCGCAAGGCAAGCTCAACATTTTGGTTATTTCATGTATTCAGATCTAAAAATTGAACATTCTGAGCAATTTATGTAATCATGATAAAATGCATGTCTAACTTAAAGGACAAGTCCCCCCGAACAAAAGTTGATTGGAATAAAAGGAGAAAAATCAAACAAGCATAAAGCACTGACAATTTCATCAAAATACAATTAGAAAGTTATGACATTTTTAAGTTTCACTTAATTTCACGAAACAGTTATATGCACATCCTGGTCGGTATGCAAATGAGCAGACTGATGACGTCACCCACTCACTATTTCTTTTGTATTTTATTACATGAAATATTAAAAATTCTATTTTTCTCTTCATTGTCCTTTGAAACAAAGTTTTATTTTTCCCTAAACATATGGAATTACCATTATTTTAACAGTTTACGGTTTAAGTCGAGTTGGTTCTTATTGTCAAATCTGTAAAAATTGAAATATTGCATAGTACAGACAATAAAAAAACAAAAGAAATAGTGAGTGAGTGACATCATTGACTCTCTCATTTGCATATCACTGAGTTGTGCATATAACTGTTTGGTGAAAAATAAGTGAAACTTATAAATGTCATAACTTTCTTATTTTACATCCGATTTTGACGAAATTTGCAGTGTTATGCTTGTTGGATTTTTCTCCTTTTATTTAAATCAACAATATTCTGTGGTGGACTTGTCCTTTAAATATTTATGCCAGTGCGGAGCACGTGCTTAACTTTTTTGACTGACCTGAAAAGGGACCTCGATGTTTAGGAAAGGTAATACTACAGCAGTAACACAGTGTATAAAGCGCTATATAAATGTAACTATTATTATTAATGTTTGCAGTGACTCATGAAGAGGATACCATGATACATTTTTCATCAATCGAGTATAATGCAAGCGTGAGGGGAAAAATTACTTCTTTTTTTACATCAACTGCAATAGAAAAAAAAACGTATCTCGCATCTTTTGCCAAGTACGAGCTGATTTCTTTTTTTTTTCTGAAGATTTATACCTATATTAAAACGGAACATTCTATTAATTTTCATATAATTATGAAAAAGATGGGTATATATTAAGGAATAAATTATGCCAACTCCCAGCGCGAGCTGATATATTTTGACATCCAATGTGTAAGCTTTTCAACATGTTTTTAATAAAGAACAAGGCTGTGTATCTCAAAATGCGAGCACGAAGCGCGAGCTGATTTTCAGGGAGCTAGGCCCTTTTTAGTCCTTCAAACGGAGCATTCTAATCAGCATTTTTATAATAGGATGGGTATCTAAACTATTAATGCGACAGCAAAAAATGGGAGAACATGCATATTATAGCGCGAGCTTATCTAATTTTTTTTCTTTCATATATTCGACACTTTCTCCCTTGTTTTATTCACATTTCTTCCTCCTAATTCCTTCTTATTATATTTCTTTCCCCTCCCCCCTTTTTTGTGCAGTCAATATATGGGGCATGGTCACATAGGAAGCCCCCTAAGATTTTCACGGCCCCCTGGAAACTATAGGTTGTCATACCAGAGATTTGATACTGTCACCTTTATTTTGGAGCGAATTTTGTTTTTTCATTGCTTGTCAATTTTTTTTTCTCCAATATCATATTTATTTGGAAGTGAACTCTCTCCCCTTAAAACAAAAACAAGCACCTCCTCTAAAAAAAAAAATCTGTAAGATTCATGGATACTGTATAGTTTTTATGCATTCCCCATAAAATGGGAAGGAGCGCAAATCGGGTGTGCGGTGTTTCATAAAAGTTGTCAGCGCTGACTAAATATTGTCAGAGCTGACAATTTCAGTGAAATCCTTGGTTTTGATTGGCTGAGAGGCACTAACCTCTGACTGTTACCATGGTAACTGTTGGAAAAAGAAAAGTTGTCAGTGCTGACAACTTCATGAAACGGTCCCCAGCTATATATATTTTTTTCAATTTCCCTTCACTTTTTTTGTTTTCTTAAATGCGTTTAAATTTACACCCCACTCTCATACCGCCTGCATGGGACATGTCCCTTGACCCCGTCAAAATCATCACTTGTGGGGGTTTGATCGGCATTCGTCATTGGTTTGGGGGGGTGATTGACACAAATTTTGTTCTCTGTCAAGGATCTTAATGGGCAGTCATGGCGTAATTGATTTTAAAAAAAAAAAAAAATATATATATATATATATATATATATATATATATATATATATATATATATATATATATATATATATATATATAAAGCTTCGAGTGAGCGAAGCGAGCGAGGAAATAGTGTGGCCTTTTGAATTAAAAAGTCTAATTTTAGGATTTACATGACATATGAATACATGAAGATGTGCCATTTTGAGGACTATTGTCAGTTTTCAGAGCCTAAGGCCTACAGTCTTTTAAATTTCAATTATCATTTTTGAATGTTCTCCATTTTTTTTACATCATAAACCAGGATCCTAATATAAATGCAGTGGCACTCAAAAGGGTTGAATGGGACACAGTGCACCTCATGTGCTTAGATGCGGGAGGGGTAAATTTTTAAAAGATGATTTAAATTGAATTGAGTTCATTTATTTTCCATTAAAAACATGCAAAATCAAGAATATTCAAACATTACAAAGCATAAAAATGAGACATTGTATACAAATGATGTATCATATACTTTAAACATAAACATAAGTGCAAATACATCGTTTTACATATTAGGAAAATTGGATGCCCATGGAAGCAGTATGCTTGTAGGATTGGGTCCCGGATTGGGTCACCCAGAAAATATCAGTAAATGATAGAATACATAATACAGTTATATGGATTACAAATGGATAAAACTTCTATCAACGATAATGATATATTACATATTTATACAATATTTATTACCCGACTGACCGCCCCACCCACCCACGCACCATGCACGTATGTTAGGAACAGTTATGTACTGTAGTTTGAATGAAGATAATAAAAAGGACCGGAGTTTCTAACATCTATTGGCAAAGAATGCCAAATGTCTGGACCTGCGTGTGGCGAATAGACTTATAGGTTGTGAATTGTGATTGGATTTGCTAAATGAAAATTGAGTGAATTTCTTGTGATAAATAATGATAATGATAAGATATTTAAGATATTTAAAACATTTTGATGAACTTCTTTGATATACATAAGAAGTGTTAATTGTGTAATATATAAAGAGATTTATGTGTTATAAAAAGAGAAAATCCTGCTATTCAATATTCATTTTTTAAAAGTTGTTTAGATCTGTCAGAAACTAATCAGTGTGAATGATGATCAGATGATAGATCTCAGTATTTTGATTCAGTGGCAAAACTTAGATTACTGACTTTATTTTTATTGGATAACTTTAGATTAAAGAGTTAAAATGTTTCAAGTTTATCCACCGTCGTATATCAAGAAATTAATATGCATTTAAGATGGTATACTATGCAAACTTCGAATTCCTAATTGTGTAACTTTTGTAAGACTGAACCGCAAACTTTGATGTATTTATTTTGTTTATGCCATATTGTATTTAAATTTTGGTCAGATGTAAATAATTGGTTGAATTTTTACAATATAAGTTCCCACAAATGAACAAATATTGATATATGTTTTTTTTTCAAGCAAACAACATCTTCTTTCAAAATTAATACAATAATTTCATTTGCTAAATATTTCGATGTTGCATCATTAAAAATGGAGGGCTTTTACCAATTTTGAACTAAACTGAGACTTGCTTTTGGTTATTTATGTTCAATTATTCATCTTTATTTTGCCGATTTTTTAAAATTATTTGGATGTATCTTGATGTACACAATTATATTGATATTGTTATATAATTTTTGTTTTGTTGACGGAAGCGATATTAAAAAAAAAAAAATAGCCTCGAATTTTTCATTCTCCATTCCTCTGTTTCTAATAATATCTAAAGGAATGGTTTCATTCAATATCAATTAAAGATTTTTTTCTTTCTTTTTTAGAAAACGAAATTTCATATTAATTATGGGGAAACTATTCTCTTTCGCCCAGATTTAACAAGGATAACATCGCTCGTTTTAGGCCATCGATCGTGATTTTTTTTTTTCGTTTTTGACACTCTGTTGGCATTCCGCGCCTACGCGTTAAAAGAACAAATTTTTCCGATTTTTTTTTCTCGTGAGTGCTGGCGGCATGGCAATATCTAATGGCAGTGACAGTGACCCCCCCCCCGGCTATTTTTACAATATTTTTTTTTGTCAGGGTGAAATTCCCTTTTAAAAATTAAGCTAACGTGTTATTAGCGCTATATAGCTCGCGCTCGTGCGATGCCCCATGCATGCCACACGTAGAAGCAATATCCATGCGCTATATTGCCCCGGCGCGGCGCGCGCGCCCGCAGATATACGGTATTCGCTTACGTGGAAAGATGGCTGCTTTCTGCCGTAAATTACGGCATATCCTCTTTTTCGTACTTTTAAACATAATTTGTGGTGGAGCAGATTTGCCAGAAAAGGTCCTCTGTGCAGATTCAAAGTGCAAAGGTGAGTTTTGAAGCATTAGACCTACTATGTAACCAATGATCGTTTAGAAACTAACTAGGTTTTTTGTGCTAAACTTTAGCTAGACAAGCTGACCCGGCCGAGGCAATGCACATGCACCGGACCCACTGTAGCAGGCAGCAACCCGCGGCCGTCGCGCTGGCCTCGAAGGTTCTCGTCGGGTCGGATCCCCATTGGGGTTCACAATCTATTTTTCACGACTTCGGACTTGCCGTCTTAATCTTGTTATGAAACCTGATATGTTTGCATTGACTAGATTCTAGCGCACATGATTGGTGTCCGCACTTGACAGGTGAATGAACTTTCCTAGATTTCTTGTGTGGAGAAATCTTTGAAAACAGACAGTTGTAACTTGTTCTTTGTTGCAGTCTTGGGCCCGTATTCTGAAGTCGGGTTTAACTTAAACTCGGGTTTAAAGTTGTGGTTCAAGTATGGACAGCCAATTGTTGCATAATCACTAACAGTAGAGATATCATACTTTCAACTCATTCGGCTCTCAAATCATTCATAATTGTGTAGGAAGTATAAATAGATGATTGTCTTCACCATCGAAGAATCAGGAAAGAGCAGAGTAAACATAAGAAACATACAACTTAATATTCTAATAAAAATTTTGATACTCTTGGCTTCCCATACTTAGACCACAACTTTAAACCTGAGTTTAAGTTAAACCCGACTTCAGAATTCGGGCCCCTGTAAGGCTGTAACTTGTCTTACTCTTACTCTTAGGCTGTAAAATGGGACAATCCCAATTTTCTGACCAGCGCCTACTGATGTTCAGTAACGTTAACGTTAGATTTAACGTTAGAACTAAGTTAGAGCCAGAGCTAAGGCCGAGGCGCTCGGTCAATGTGGCCTATAACTATGGGACGGGCTGCGGAACGGTTTTCAAAGTGGGGGGCTGACCATGCAAAAAATCACAATCCTATGGTCATTTTTACGTTTATATACACGGTTTGGGAAAAAAGGGGGGGGGGGCTGAAGCCCCCCCGCTTCCGCGGCCCCTGTGGGAGACACTCCAATATGGGGACAAATCTCCCATTACTGGATACTCAGACCTTCCTTTTTGAAGAGCGCGATCGTGCTGGCGCTCCTACCGCGCTCCCACTCATTCAATGAACAAGGTTATGATATAACCTTGTTCTCAGTTACATCTCTATGTGTGGCAAAATAAGGTTGACAAAGTTTGGATTATTTTCTCTTTTTCTTTTGGAAAAATGCTTGACTTTTGTACACTGTCGGTGTCAGTTTCCACTACAGCTTTTCATTACATAACTTAGTAATAAATAAATAAATAAGTAAATTTGATTCTTTAAATCATTTTTTCTTTATTAAAAATAGAGCTTGAAAAATGAAAATTTTCTTGCCATATTACTTTCCACCAATAGAGGGCATACACAAAAAAATATGCCCCAAATTCAAGTTTTTGAGCGCTCTGGTCAATACAAAAATTATTTTAAACTACTAATGAAAATTGAATTGCAACTGTATGGAAAGTAATAATTTTGATCACAAAAGTGATATTTTAATGATTTTTTAAAGTGTGTGCTCAATTCAGCATTGGCATACCATAGTCCAGTCAGATGGCAGGTCCCAAGAAAGTGGCTTCTTTCATCCAAGTGATATTCATGACTTGAGATGTTTTGCATATTTAATGAGCTTGATGCGGACCAAAACACCTCTTTTCATTCGGTCATTGCTGCTCTAATTGTGCATCGAATTTCATTAATTTGGTATCATTGTAAAGAAGAAGAATCATTCTTTCAGGTCATGTGTTTGAATTTATTCATAGATTTTGTCATATAGGTTAAAATTTTGATCTAAAATATGCTACAAAATAATTATTTTCACCTGACAAAAGCTGCTATTTTCACACTTCATTTTTGTTTGACCCCTAATGATTTTTAGATCATGATAAAACTGAATATGTATGCCTTAAAATGGTTTAGGTTTCAAAATAAGAATTGGTTTAATCGGGTCAAGATCACACTTTTCATTGGCCAAGTACATAAAGCAGCTTGAAAACAAGAATACTGCACTCTGATTGGTCAAAGAGACCACACACTGGCAAATCCCAACGGTTCCAGTGCCTGGGTTCATGGGAAGGTCACACTTCCCATGTGGTAATCTTCTCAAATACCCCGCGCCTGTTGTTCTGTGAACCTTATCCAGCCAATCAGAACTCTGGATTTTATGCAAGTACAAAATTTCAGAAATCTCGTCTTGCACCTTGGTGGGAAAAGTGTGATCTTGACCCGATTAAAAGGTGCTGCATATCAAGAGTGGCATTGTGAAAAAGTACAGAAGTTCAGCTTTATGGTGATATAGATATCATTGAGGCTCAAAATAAAAAGATTTGCAAAAGAAAACAGAGGAAGAAAATTCAGTTTTGAGGCACATTTTCAGGCCAGAAATTTACTTAATATTGTATACAAAATAAATGACCAATATGAAAGAGTAACATTTACTCTATCTGATGGTGCAATAATATTTAATTTAACTTGAGGTTGAAACAGGTAAATTCATAGAGAAAGAAAATCTCACGAATCACGAGATTTTGCAAGAAGGAGGATTCAGCCACGAGATGATTTGGATGAATCTGGCCTTTTTGCTCATTAGCATAGAGACCTGCGGTCTGACTAGTCCTACTCTGATTTTATTTTAAACTTGGTAAATATTGTAGTCCCATATGTAGATTTTCATGGCAACACCATGGAAGTCTACATGTGGGACTACAATATTTACCGAGTGTAAATTCAGCCCCCTGCGAACTTCGTTTGACATGGTGCATTGTGCGTTTAAAAGTCAGTGCATACGAGAGCCGCTGAATTTTGCTGTGCAACACACTTGTGTAATCGAGAAGTTGCTGAGACCATTCACTCCCACATTTTATTCGTACTAATGAAGGCAACCCACTAGCTAACCTCTAACCCACTCATACGTATTGCGAGGTTAGTATTAGTATACTATAAACCTCGCACCATGAACCGCGTTTGGCAGTGGATTTCTAACTAGTGGGTCGCGCGTGCTAGGATCTTACTTCTGGTGTCCACAACACACGACTTCTGTGGCTTGATTTTTCTGTGCGCAGCGGCATGTAATGAACCCTTGGGTGCTCTAACCTAGAGAACAAGTGTACCTCAAAACACCACCTAAATTTTTTTTAAAATGGGAATCATGCACCCACCTAATTCTGTCGATGTTTATCTTCACACTCTGTATAACATTGTTGTAAAAGGAAGAGCTTGACCCTGAAAAAAACCATAAAAATACATCGCCGTCCGTTCTCTCCCATTTAAAATTGCATACAAAATAGTGAACCGGTACTTATGGGCACATTGGCAAAGTCTAATTGAAGTTAGCGATCAAAAGATCTGCCTGTGACAGCTCACCCGTTCGCAAGATTTTAGTCACTAACTTTAGTCGATATCAAAAGTTCTTGGATTCGCTGTAATTGAATTTTTTTTTAATTAGTAATTATTCTATAGTTGTTTTCAAAGTCAGCACTGCTGCTATATTGAATCGCGTAATGCAGCCGAGACTGCCAGAGGCACTCCACATGTTTTTCTTGCCATAGAACCTAAGAAAAAAGTACAGGTTCACTCTGACGCTTGGCGGCGCGAAGCGACGCACAGCGGCCTCGGTGCGAAGCGCGGTAGCTATCGAAAATATCAATATCGACGAGCTTAGATTGCTGCTAAATGCACCACATTTTATGTCTATTTAATGCTTCTCCGGCCACACAGCCGTAAGGGTTGCGCGAATTGCGATTGAAGCAGAAAGGCAATTACTGATAACTTAGAAACGTCAAAGGCAATGATTTGAAGTCAATCTCATTTTATACTTACAGTTTATAGATTATTTACATCGATAAATTAACTCCATACTTTCCAATGTTCAGATCGATATTGCTACATCCTCAGAAAGTGTGATTAATTTTGTGAATGCGTGTTGTTTCTTATGTCAATGACCGACTGCATCTACGGACCGCATGCGTAGCCCTTTGAGCTTGCGCTGCGTCACGCCCTTAGTAAATCTAAAGATTGTTCCGACTTTATACCTCGGTCACATTTGTTCTACGGCGGCCGTACGGCGAGTCGAAAACAGCCGTTTTAACATTTTTTGTACCAGCTGAATATAGGTGGTTTACTGGTTTGAATAAAAATGAATAAAATTGCTGTTTTCGACTCGCCGTAGAACAAATGTGACCGAGGTATTATTTGGAAGCCTCGGGTTTTCTTTCGAGGCTTCCAAATAATGGGCATCGGTATTCATGAGACGGGGTCCCCAACTTATATAATTTGCATGGTTTTTTGTTTGGTTTATTCGATACTCACTGAAACTATAACTCTCATAAGACTTCTGTTGATGTTTTTTATACTAATAATTTCCAATCGAGATTCTTTTATCACTGTCAATTATTGCTGTGTTCATTTGTATTGTTTGTTACTCACCTATAAAATAATAAATGTGCTGTGCTCATCACGAGCGTGAGAAATATTTTTAGTCATTCATAATACTCTAATATTACGAATTTGTTGTTCTTAACTGCGATTTAAAATGTTTTGAAAGTATAGGTTAATTGACAGGAAATGAGATTTCTATTTTTACATAATACATTATGTAGGCCTACAAATACAGCGTGTGTGAAAGAGAGGAAGAGGGGTGGGGTTGTAGGATGGTCGAAGGGAGAGAGCGATAGGGGAGGGGTCGTGGCGTGGACAATGACAAGGGGATGTTGAGATCGTGTGTGGGATTGGTGAAGAAGTCAATATTCGAAGCGAATACATTTTTATAGACGTGTCTATACTTCTACCGATGATGACGGCCGAATAATCTTTCTTTACATGTATATTTTGGTGAATTAAAAAAATATTTTCTTGCACCATGAGTGGGATGATCGAGGTACGTGATTCAATAAATTGCATCACAATATCACTATAGGTGTAGTTTGAAAATCACGAACAGTTTATTAAAAATGAATAAAAGAGAAAGATCTTCTTAATTTTATAGCCCCCATCCAGCGTAAACACCATGAAGAGTTTTTGAGGTCACAAAATCAGCTGATTCGCACTCAAACAACAGGTTAAGAGGTCACACACGTGCATGGGACACATTCCAAGGGCGGGAATTCGGGGAAACCCGTTTTCAAGCACAATGATTGGCTCAACCCAGAAAGTGAATACTAATTAGATCACGTGCCATCGGCTTTGGGGCGTCTCGTTCACATTCCAACTCATTTCATAAATATCATCCACTCGCAGTATAATTAGGCTTACGACGTTGTCAAGATATAACTCATATATTAAAAGCACAATTCCGATATAAAACATAAAGACATAAGTGAACTTGAGAAAATTCATCCCACGATATTCAAATTATACTAGCAACTCATTGTGGGCGTGAAAAAACGATATACATATCCGATATCCTCTAAAACGTTCACACATATCAACTTTAATAATTCGTACTTGAAACGAATATCTGTGAATGAATTGCCAATTCCACTTTGTTGAATGTGTACTTCTATCAAAAGCTATTGAATCACGTACCCCTCCCGACCCAAGGTGGATTTTCCAATCGCCATAAAGATTATGCAGCCACAATCACAGTAGACACATCCATAAATAAATATCAATTTCATTCGCTACGAACAATCCCCTCCCCACAAAGTCACAAACATCCCATCATTTTCATCTACATTGCCCACGGCCACCCCCCATTATTCTCTTTTTCTCCTTTACACAAATTAATTTCAAATGATATTTCATTTTAAATCGTAGTTAAGCAATTGTACAACAAATTCATAAAGCATTCACTGTGATGACTAAAAACATTTCTCAGGCCCGTGACAGGTGCGCTCATTATTTAATTGGCAGGCAAAGAGTAATAAAGAACAATACAAATGAAAATACACTGTAGGCCTACGTATAACTCACATTAAAAAATGAGTCGTAATGATAAAAAATGTGAATAATATTAATAAAATTATTAATTATGAAAATAACAGATTCAATGAATATATGAAAATAAATCAAAATAAATTAGTTTTGGATCCCATCTAATTTTGGAAGACTATCGGATCCCCGGATCAAGGATTTTGATGCCATGTGTGATTTGTATTATGAATGTGACTGTTGCGAGCGCAAGTGCAGTGGCACAAAACTTGGTAGACACGCCGTCGCAAAATTAATCAACAGTTTCAAAAGATCGATGTAGAGATCAAGACTTTGGAAATAATGGAGTAAAATCGGAATTTAAATGTGAATAAATCATTTTGATGTAAGTAAATGAGTTGGACATTATATCAATCCATTCCATTGGCTTTGTCATTATTAACGTGATCTTTGAATAGTTTTCTCAATTCGCTCTACGGCAGTGTCATCAGAAATGCATTCAATTAATTCATGTAGATGTAGCTATAAAGGCTGGGGCCTAGGATGAGATGAAACTATATTTCGATCGAATTTTGATAGTAATTTTGACACACTTTATTTTTGACAAAATAAGTGACAATATCAACTGAAATTCGTAATAATCTAAATTACATTGCCCAAGCCAGTAACCCACGATACCCCTCTCCTCTCACTTGTTTTGAGCGTATTTACTACCATTTTAAAGACGTAAATAATGTGAGCAATGCGATACGCAAATGCGAGGTAAACATCTTCGAGCTTCCCACAAAAGAAATTGGGCCTCGAGTCGAGGTCGTATCGTATATAGCGCACTAGTAGTAGTGAGTCAAAGAAATCCCGGGAAGAAATCGTGGACGAAATAATCGACAAGTTTATTTTAGGATCTGAAAAGCAGATTGTTTTTTATTATATTATTCAGTTTTTGTGTAGATCTAGGCCTGCTTTACAGTTGTCGGCCACGGTTGTCGGGGAAGTTCACGGTTGGCGGATTTGCCCTGAAAATTTTCAGGGTTGGCGGCGCCCGCCAACCGTGACGCGTGGCAGCGAGAACGTTGCTCGCAGTATTGTCTGGCCATTCATTGATGACATTATATTCCTGGAGACTTCCATGTACCATGATTATCATATATGAAAATAAATGAAAATCATATTTTGCTTCATTTTTCTTTCAGCTCCTATATCTAAAGTACAGACGGTGTTCAGTTATAATGCTCCAGACCCCCACTACTTGTCTTTTAAGCAGTTTGAAGTTATTCAGGTATTTGCCAAGGATGCGGACAAATCTGGCTTTTGGACAGGAGAGGTAAGGTTTTCATATTAATTTCAGACTACATTATTAACAGTTTATTTTGTAGAATGCATAAATGCTCATAAAACCAAATGTTACAATAATTATACATTATATTGAAGTGGAATAATAAATTTAGAAAATTTACTTAAAGGACAAGTCCACCCCAACAAAAAGTTGATGTGAATAAAAAGAGAAAAATCCAAATCGTCTAAATAGGATGTAAAATAAGAAAGTTACGACATTTAAATTTTTTGCCTAATTTCACTAAACATCACTCACTACTAGTATTTCTTTTGTATTTTTTATACATGTATGAAATATGAAATGTTCTAATTTTCTCCTCATTGTCAAGTGAAACAACAATTCCTCCCTGAACATGTGGAATTAGCATTTTTTTAATACTATATGGTTCAGTCAAGTTGGTCCTTAATGTAAAATGTGTAAAAAAATGAAATATTGTAGAATTCAAACAATAAAAAAAACGAAAGAAATAGTGAGTGAAGGACATCATCGACTGTCTAATTTGCATGTCTTTTTAATTGTGCATATCACTGTTATGTGAAAAATAAACGAAACTTTAAAATGACTTTCTTATTTTACATCCGATTTCGATGAAATTTTCAGTGTTATTCTCATTTGATTTTTCTCTATTTATTCAAATCAACATTTTTCTGGGGTGGACTTGACCTTTTAAATGATTCTTACGACTTCAGGGAAAAGTGAAAATAAAGACTAATTATTTTACAACAGTAATATGTTAAACACATGCAGTATGAAAATGAGGGAACTGATGACATCACACATTCACTATTTATTTTTTATTTTATTCATGAAATATGAAATAGGAGATATATTTCCCTCTTTATAATATTTTTAAATATTTTTTTTTTTTAATGGTTTGATTCCTCTGTTAACACATAGAATATCCATTGCTATAAACCTGTTGTGAATCAATCAAGAACTTCTTTATTGTCAAATATTTATATAGTCTATATTTCATATAATGAAATACAATTGAATAGTATGTTTGTTTGTATTTTTCTTGTTATAGCTGCTTATGAAACCTGGGAATATTGGTCTCTTCAACAAAGATCATGTGAAAGAGTTAGTTGTATTCAACAAAAGTCCTGCCCAACATGTTGACATTGTGGTACGTAAACTGATTTCTGTGCATTGACATACTTGTCAAACTCTGATTTGGAGACAGTTTATTTGCATTTAAACTTGTATATAAACCTGTGGAACGGCACATTGTCAGATGAAAATGAAACTGGGGGGGGGGGGGGGGTCAATTAGAATTAAAAAGAGTGGAAAGAGAAGCAATTTATTTGTTCCATCAAATTTACTCAATTTTTCTATGACAATCCTCAAATATGCATTATCAAAACGAATCCTGTGAAATCGAAATCTGTTGCGTAATTTGGATTGATTTAGAAGATTTGGGAATTCTGTAAGACAGCAGAAATTTGTGAATTTTCATTAGAAGACGAAACAATTGTCAAACAAACTTGACATTGAATAATTACTTTGGAAAGCTAGTGTTGGCGGGCCATGTACATGTGCAGTTTTTCACATTTCTGAATTTTGATTGCCCTGTAGATGTAATGTATGTCTTACTTAGGTGTCAATTTCAACATCCCTTTTGTTCCTCCCATATTCACAAAATATTTTAAATTGACTGAAAATGTCCATTCATATTCAACAAGACAAGCTAGTGATTTAGATTAACCTTTATTACACTATGAATCTTCTAGAAAATCTGTAGAATCTGCTGGAGTTACGTTATGGAACAAAATACCTAAAGAAATAAAAAGATGCCCATCTCTTGCCTCATTCAAAAACAAGTTTAAAAATACATTATTGATACCTGTAAAGATTAAAATATGAGGAAATTGCCTTATCACCCACCCACATATTTAGATATATACAGTATATTCTCTCTTTTATGATTAATATGATTATATTATGGTTTTGGGAGCCAAGCCTTAGTTCAGGCAATTGTCCTGTGCTGGCTCGCCCATATTCTCATATTCTCTCTTGTAAATGTATTTAATTTTTTGTATCCTTAATTGTATACCGTGCATTCTTTCTATTTGAATTGTATGTTTTTAATGAGAATTTGAAATAAAATCAATGAAATGAAATGAAAGGTCAATCATATCAATATGATTATTTATCCTTGTAAAAACACTTTAGAAATATGCCACAATCATCTTCAACCATTTTGAAATTTATATTTTATGCTCTTTTGTCTCTGTTTCATGCCCTGGTGCTTTAAAAATGAGTTTGACTTGTATCTTTCAAAAGATAAGATAATCATGATATTGATAATGATTATGATGATAATAATGATAATATTTATAATAATAATAAAGTTCAAGCCACACAGTTGATGTAAATCAGCATTAATAGAAAGCAATGAACTTATCAAACATATATACCCAATCCAAAGATAGATATTAAGGTTGAAAATAATGAATGAATAAAGTAGCGGGTTGAGTAACGAATGTTTAAAAAATATTTTTGGAAATAATTAATTGCCTATTAAAGGGAAGGATGTTGATTTAAATAAAAAATATCAACAAATTATTGTACAAAATTTTATCATTCAATAAGTTACTTATATATATTGTTGTGTTGTTATCCTTTGATTTTTTCCCCTCTATTTGCATAAAGGATGTCTTTGACAATAGAGGGATACCACATGGGTTAGGAGATAAAACACCCTCTGAACCTACGGCAGAGGAAACAGAACATCTTGAAATAAAAGAAGATAATGGAACAGATGAAGGGCAGTACCTGAGTGGCCAGGAGCAGGGACAGGAGCATAGTGGGGGAGAACAGGACCTGAGCCATGATAATCCAGACCAGACCAAGGAGCAGAATGGATTGGTACCGGATAGGGACCATGATACAGCACAGCAGGGACAGGAGCAGAGTGAGGGAGAAAAGGTCCAAGAGCAGTTAGAATCGGAACAGATCCAGGGACAGGAACAGAGCAGAGAAGCCCAGGACCAAGTAGAGGATCAGGACCACAATGAATCAGAACAGGAAAAACAACAAAGCAGGGAAGAGCAGGACCAGGGGGAGACTGGAAATCTGGACCAGGACCACATTGAACAAGAACGGGAACAGGACCAGGAGATGAATGCACCAGGTAGGTTTAAATTTGTGGCAGATCAACAACAAAGCAAGGAGGAACCTGAATTAGTGAGAAATCATATCAAAGTTGGTGATGGACCAAATAATGAAATTGGTGATGGTTTGTCTAATGATAACTTTCATAGAAGTGGAAGAAATGGAATCAAATTTGAACAAAATGCCAAAGTGCTGATTGATGAAAAATCAGTGGATAATTTTCAAAATGAAAGAAGAGATATTGAAAATAGAGAAAATAATCTAAGAATGGTTGTGCAAAGTGAATCATTGATCATAGGACATGAGGAGATAAATGGGAATGGACTTGATGTGAATAAAGCAATTCAAGGAACTGTGTCTCAACAGGATAATCTGGATATAAATAAATCAGATGCAAAACCTAACTTACAAGCAGATATTTTCCCCACCCAAAGTGATGATTATTCTCAATATCAGTTTGAAAAAGCAAGTTTCGCTAATGACAAACATCAAGATTTATCTTTGAAGGAATCAGATATTGTTAATGTACATCTATCAAAAGAAAGCGTTGATTTTACGGAACTTAGACCCAATCCAAAGATAGATATTAAGCTTGAAAATACTGAATTATTTAAAAGAGATAAGGATACACCATCTGAAACATACATTCCTCATGATACAGGCAACATAGGGAATGAACAAGAAGAAATTGAAGTTTATGACAATTATGGCAAGGAGAAAGAAGATGATGGCGTGGTGTTTTTCCATCGGGAATATGATGAAGAAGAGGAGGAGGATTTTCTTGATGAAATCCTAGAGGCTAGGGGCATCGAAGACAAACGTATCGAGGAAGAAAAGAACAAACCCAAAAAAAGAAATGCAAAGGTTGCTTCCCATGGAGAGGACTTGGATAAGGGCGACTTAGAGGAAGTTGAGAAAAGCCACTACGACGGTCCTGTCAAGAACGAACCTGATGAAGAAAGGATGAGTGTCATCCACAAAGTTCAGCAACTGATTTTCGATACTCAGAAGCAGGAGAGAGTCATCAAGGAACTGACTGAGAAGGATCCCCCAGGAGGTCCCGAGAGGGGTGATATTATGGGTGTGGAAGAAGCAGCTTATTATCAGGAAATGGAGAGGGCTATGGAAGAAGAAGAAGAACAAACAGATTTGGACAATGTTGTATTTGAGAGTAGAAGGGAGCAGATGAAGGACCGTAAAGTAGCTGAAGCCATGGTTGAAGAAACACAAGAAGAAATAATGGTCTCAGATGATGAGGATGAAGAAGAATTCGATAAGGAAGAAATTGAAGAAAAAGATTATGATGATAATAAGGAGGAGGATGAAGAAGAAGAAGAGGAGGAGGAGGAAGAAGAGGATGGGCTAAATATACAAGATGGAGAAAATGAAGAGACGAGTCAAGATAAGAAGAATGAAGATTTAGAATATACCAATATAATAGATCAAACCATCCTACCTGATGAAACCTTGACATTTAATGATAAGGATGACATTGGAAATGAGGAATTTATTCAGGAAGGACTTGAGAGTGAAGGTTTGGATGACGGAGATGAAGGGGTATTAGGTTTAGTGGAAAATGATGAAATTGAAGAATGGATAATTCATATGGATCAGAATATAAGAGAAGAATTGGACTACCAGAGGGAATTTGATGAAAATTCTAGGGAAGGAAGAGAGATGGAGGCCGTCCAACCATCTAGGACTCTTGACCCCGAAGGAGATGTGGAACACATTGACAGTGACACTGCTTTTCAGGAGAATATAATGGTCTTCGGTAAGTTGGATGGAAAAGTGCACAATGCTGCCATAATATCAAACTGCATACAAGCTGCATGTGTCTCCTCACACTACTCCATTCATATTGCCTAACCTTGGACTTTCATAATCATCTCAACCCCATTACACCAACTCAATTGCCAAACTAATACATGCATTATCAATTTAATTATCCGGTAAGTAATGTAAATATCTGTGAATTCTGGACAATATCCCTTTCAACAATACATTGATTTATTGATGAAATACTTTGACTTTGCCTTTGTATTGATTTCAATGAGTGGGAAATCCATTTTTTTAACATAATACGTTCTGCTAGCATAGAGTAAGTTGCAAAATAAAGTTTGTTTTATCTCAAATATTATACATTATGATGCAGTAGCATGCGCAGGGGGGGGGGTACAGGGGTTCAACCTCCCCTAAATTTGTTTTGGAACCTTTTTGTACGCAGGGAGGTGGTTACAGGGGTTCAACCCCCCCCTAAACATTTTTTGAAACCCTTTTTTCTTACTCGTCATTTTTTTGGTCTGAAACAACCTCCAATTTTTTATGAAAACCCCCTTTTTTGCTTGTCAACTTGTCATTCAGCTTGAACCCCCTCCCCTTCAAAAATCCTGCGTACAGGGGGACTGTTATGTTGTGAATATACATGATATCAATTGCTATAGTGTTTTTGAATTGAAATATAATTTTTCCTTGTATTCTAAATAATGATTGATACATCTGAATAAAATCATGAAAAGTCAACAGTTCACAATTTACAGAAATAAATGAAAACCCCCAAAAGCAATGTACATGTATACACATATATGTTCATTATTAATTTAATTGTAAAAATATTATGTTTTACTTGTTGAATGTGCTTTGTGTGTACTGAACTAACCTACCGCAACTGTATGGATTGATGTCGATCATGTGTGCATTTTGTTCTTTTGTTTTGTCCAAGTACAAGTAATTGATATTCATGCAATTTGCTTTTGATTGGTAAGATTTAAGTTTGCCTGTTATTTTATTGCTGCTAATACTAATCTTTATTTATTGCTTTGTTTTGTTTCTTCTTATTTTGTCTTTCATGCTTGTCATTTTGTTTTGTGGATGTTCCTGTTTGTTTAATGTGTATGCTTCATCTTCATGTAAATATATACTGCATGCTGTTGCAAGTAGATTTTGGAAAACAATTGGAATCAAGCAAATCAGAAAGTCAGAATGATGAAAATGAGGCAGAGGAAAATACTATAAATGTAGAAATAGACACTTCTAGCAATAACATAAATATTGAAAATATAGATAAATTTCAACAAGACGTAGACTGCCTTTGGTTCTATTCACTTCTAGTCCATCAAAGGAAATATCCTGTTTGCCCTATCAGCCACCAGATGATAGAGTTTATAGACACAGACAAATCAATAGAGTACATTTCTAGCCATGTGTTACGTGATAAACACGTCAATACGAAAGACATTGATAACTTTAGTGAATTGCTATACATTTTTGGCAAGTGTGATGCGTCATCGTTGAAATTTCAATCAGAGCACAGAGTATGCACAGCTGTGGAATATTTTATCAGAGCCTTTGAGAATGAGGAAAACCCTAATGTGAAGCAGAATCTGGAGCCTGGAAGAGAAGTCAATCACCCTTTTTGCATGGCCGACCAAAGTTTTGAGTACATGAATGTCATGCAGACAGTTGGTCTTTGCTTTGACAGTGATATTTCTGCGAAGAAGAGCGTAAACCCACAAACACAAACGAGACCAAAAGACATCAACAATGTTGACTGTATGAAAATAGATTATCAGGATATAATGCAGATATATCTATTTCATTCTACGTGTTCTTATTATGGGAAGGATATTGATTCTGAACCATCATGTTTAGAGCCTGTTCAAATAAATAAAGTTTTTACTGAAGATTCAATTGACATTGATGACAAACAAAGAACAGAGAAAGATAATAAGCTCAAAGCATCTGAGGGAATCATCAAGGTGTCCCCAAATGCTGCTGCCAAAGTTGAGTTTTTGTCTCTCCTCTTAATGAGTTGGTATCCACATTTAGAAATCACTCCAGCGAATGGGGTTGAAGCAAAGAAGACACCACCAATTGACCACACAAAGACAGAGAAACATCCACCTAGAAATGATACGTCCATGGAATTAGATGATCTAGCTGGAAAACCTGAAATTCCTGACAGTCAAACTGACCTTGGTGAGCCAAAAATAGGTAAGGAATATATGTGGCTGACTTGTCCCAACGAACAATTACTTGAACTTGAATTCTCAAAATTGTTTATGTGCACCATTGATGGAATGGAGAGCACTTCAACGGTATCTGAAGTGGTAAAAAACTTGGAGAAAGAAAGCAATCATGTTATACAAGATGAAGGATTGCTCTCAGATTCATCACAAATTGCCATTATGCAGAATAATAATGGGACAACACCTTGGTCAACTCTGAGTGCCAACAAGTGTCAAGGTAGTGAATGTCCTGAAAATAAAGCTGAAAGAAGAAGCGTTTTTCATGACAAACCAAGGATGTCCCAGACCCAAAGCCAGTACTGCAGCCGTCCAATGTACGTTGATCTCTTAGTTCCATCAGGAGGATTGTGTGAAGTTCAGCAAAAGACTTCAAAACAAGAAGTATTTTACAGAAGCACAGCTTTGTCTTGCAGCAAGCTCAAAAGATACAAAGATATCCTACTAGCTTACAACCAACCAAAGTTTTGCATAATTCAGGACTTTTCAATTGCCCCAAAAGTTCCCACTGAGGCTATGTCTGTCAACACTTCAAGCAGACTGGATGGATATCATCATGAATTTGCTGATGCTTATATGAAAAAGTATTACTGTTTTGGTAGCCAGTCTATTTTACCACCAGAAGTGGATCATCATGAGGACAAATCTGGGTCTATCAATACCATCTTGGTCTCCAAGAAACTCACTTTACGATGGAATCAGAGCACCTGTAGCAAGATTGATGGATATTTTCATACACTTAATGATAATTTTAGAAAGGAAAAACAGTGTTTAATTGATGGTGATCAAGTGGATGTAAAATCAAAAGAAAAATCTCAAAAAGTGTGTTCAAAACATTCTCAATCCTGTTTGTATGTAGACTTGTTCATGAAAATAATTTCCTTCTACAAGAGGATTTGTTTTATGACAGATGGCCATATGCTGATGCATCGTGAATTCGAAAGCATCTTAATTGAAGCAAACCTAGACTCAAAGCCCAGTATTAAGACATTCAAACAACCAAATGAAACAATCGAACACAAAATCCTCCATGGGCATGGATCATGCCGTTTAGACCTCTTTGAGGACATTGTAACATTTCGATCAAAGCAAAGATTTTCCAGGAATGGCATTATCAAGGAAATAGAGATGTGTCCCTTGAGAAAAATTACATTGATGGAAGAAGTTGGTGTTCCTTCAGAGGCAACTGATGAAAGTATCCTGCATTCTGAGAAACATGAACAGAATGTGCCTGTAGATCTTACAGGAAGTACTCCAGAGATTAGGTTTTCTTACAGTCACAATGATTCTTGCTTCCAGGGATCCAAGCTGGATGATTACAAGGCACTCCTCAGTTTTATGTGTACTCCCCTTCAATTCCAATCAGGTCAAGATAAACAGTTACCTGAAAAGGAAGGAAATTATTTTGTAGAGATTGAGACTATTCTCTGTCCCATCAACACTTGCTGTCCATTTTCCAAGGTGGATGGATACAAGGCACTGTTCAACCTAATGTGTATACCTTTATACCTCAAATCAGCTGAAAATTCAAGTGAAGGAAAGATTTTAAAAGAGAGTGAGGTTCACCAAAGTTATACCAATCCTTTGCTCCATTGCTCAAAGATAGATGAATACAAAACACTCTTCATCCTCATGACAGATACTCCTGTACAACTGCAATTGTCTTCAGATTCGCATTTCCCAACTAATCTAGGAATAAGTTTAGATGTGACTAGGTCTGCTCTCAGTTCAATCTCTTGTTGTCAGTGCCCTAAGATGGATGAATATAAGACACTGTTTGAAATAAAGAAACACGCTCCTCCTGACTTCCAATTGACCCAAGCCACAGCATTCCCTCCAAAGGAAAGAAAGGATTTGATAGAACTGAAGGTTTCTCACAGTCTTCCCCTCCAATCGGATTCAGATGAACAGTTTCCAAATGACAAAGGAAAGGGTTTGGAAGAGATAGTAGTTTCTTACAGTCCAAGTAACTCTTACTGTCTGTGCTCAAAGATTGATGAATATAAGGCACTATTCACCCTTAAAACTTGTGTGCCTCTACACAGCCAGTCATCTTCAGATGAACAGCTCCCAACTGACAGAGGAAAGGGTTTGGAAGAGATCGAGGTTTTTCACAGTCACAGAAACTCCTGCCGTCCGTACTCTAAGATGGATAAATATAAGGCACTGTTTGAAATTATGAAACATACTCCTCATGACTTCCAATCTACCCAATCCATAACTTTTCCTTTAAAGGAAGGAAAGGATTTGATAGAACTGAAGGTCTCTCGCAGTCCCATCAAACCTTGCCAATATTCAAAGGTGGATGGATATAAGGCACTGTTTAACCTTGCAGCTTGTGATCCTCTACCCCTCCAATGGGATTCAGATGAACAGTTTCTAAATGACAAAGGAAAGGGTTTGGAAGAGATAGTGGTATCTAACAGTCCAACTAACTCTTACTGTCTGTCATCAAAGATGGATGAATATAAAGCAATGTTTAAACTTACAGTTTGTGATTCTCTTCACCTCCAACCAACTCCAGTTGCACAGTCCTCAACTGACAAAGGAAAGGGTTTCAAAGTGATTGGGGTTTTTCGAAGTCACAATGCCTCTTGTTGCCAGTGCTACAAATTAGATGAATACAAAACATTGTTCGACCATACAATTTGTTCTTCAGCCCACATTCAATCAGCTAAAGATTCTCAATATCTTACAATCAAAGGAAAGGGTTCGGAGGAGATTGAGGTTTCTCAAAGTTCCACCAAATCTTGCAGCCACCTATCTAAGATAGATGAATATGAAGCAATGTTTTACCCTGCAACTTGTTCTTCAGTACCGCTCCAATTAGCTGAGGGCTCACAATATCTTAAAGTCAAAGAAAATGCATCAGAGGAGACTGAAGTTTCAGAGAGTCCCACCAAGTCTTGTCACCATTGTTCCAATATGGAAGAATACAAGGAACTGTTTCATCCTACAACTTGTTCTTCAGCAGACATGCAATTAGGTAAGGGCTTACAATATCTCACAATCAAAGGAAATGGTTCTGAGGAGATGGAGGTGTTTATAAGTTTCTATCAACTCTTGAATAACCACTTTTGCCTCTGTAACCACTCTGGAAATCTAACCAAATGGACGTCTTCTTGTCAGACCGATCTATTCATGCTGCTTGTATTTTCTGTAAGTCATTGTATTCCAGATGTGTTCCCATCAGATTTACAGCCTTGCTCAAAACTGGAAAGTACCCATGAACACTTCTCAAAGCAAAATAACCAATCAAAATCTAAAAGCTCGGAATATGAAATTTACCTTTACAAAGTGATTTTGAAAAAAGAAGATGTCTGTCTTCAAGTAGAGTTTCAGAACCATAGCTGTACTGCTCTTGACCTTTTGAATCATGATGATTTACAAACAGAGAAAGGAAATGTACATTTTGAATATGAGATTTACAGACTCCTCATGGAATCTGAGAAATTGTGTTCTGTGAAACAATTTGATGATTCATGCTCATTGTTGGAAGGATTTGATAGAGTATCTAGAGAGGAAAGTCATGATCTATTGAGACCCGATGGAGGATATTATGATCTGCTCATCTATAGATCCGTCATGATGCAAGAAGATGTATGTCTTCCAGACAAGTGTTTTGACAAGCGTAGTACAGCTCTTTACTATGTGAAAACTAGTGATTCAAAAAGTATAAAGGAATTAGATAGGACCGATTATGAACTGTACAGATATTTTATGTCAGCTAAGAAATGGTGCATCGTGGAACAATTCATAGACTCTCAGTCATGCTCCGTCTTTGAAATTTTTGATGGACAGACTTCAGTGGTAAATTCTAGAGTACTGAAACCTTACGACCTTCTCATCTATAAAGCAATATTGAACCAAGAAAATGTATGTCTTGCAGTCAAGAATCCACATCAGTACTGCACAATTCTCGATGTCTTTGACATGTGTGATTCTCAGATTCCAGATGGCAGCAAATATGATCTCTATAGGAACCTGATGGTCGCCAGTCAGTTCTGCTTTATTGAGGAATCTATGACTGACATGTGTCCCTTAATTCAATATCTTGACATTAAATCTATTCCAGAAGTAGACATGATTTCGATCAAACCCACAACTCATGATGATATTGGTGGAATACTTTATTATCAATTAATGACAAACATTGATTGGTGCATCAAGGATGAGAACTTTTTTACTGAAAGATACTGTCTGCCTGAAGATCATTTCTCAAATACTTCTGGAATGCAAGAAAGGGAGGCATTGATATTTAACAAGAGAGCATCTGGATCACTGTTATTTCAGTTGTTGATGACTTGTAACGGGATGAGCTTCCAAGAAGACCATTCTACAGCAGGCTGTACTTGTGATATCGTCAGTTATTTCTGCTCAGGCAGCAAAGACGATGAGAAAAAAGATGTTCGGGAAACAGGCTTTCAACGGAGGCCATCTAATCTTGCACTGTACTTTAGCCTATTAACAGGATCAAGATTTTGTCTCGCCGATGATGAAAAGCTGCATACATCTTCAAAGATAAGTCTAATCTTTGATCACTTCATTCAAGATAACAAAGAACCGAATCAGCCTGAATCTTGTGAGGATGGAACATACCATGGCATTCTGGACTTGTATAAAGATCTGATGATGGGCCAACAAATGTGCTTTGTAAATATAGATGAACATTCATGTGTGGCAATACATCAGTTTGTAGGCAATGTAACAGAGACTGCTGCAAGTGGTGCATTCAAATCTTCCAGTGATCCTAAACAGTATGTTACATTCTGTGCTCTTGCACAAGGGTTCCCAATTTCATTCCCAAATGATAAACAATCGTTTTCGTACTGCACTTGGTTCGATTTCAACCTTTCATCCAATCTGGCTTCTGCATTGTCAGGAAAAAGTGCAACTCAAAATGACACAACTCTTGTCATCAGCAATTATGAAGAAATGATTATGTCTCCTTGGAAGTGCATGGTGTATGTTGACAAAATGGCTAACTGCATGTGTCATGATGCCCATCCTCATGATAAATATCTTGAAAAAAAATCACAACTCAATGAGAAATCCTACAGTGCTTCTAAACCAAAGAGAAATAAAAAAAAGAGACAGCGACAGAGAAGTGACATTAAGTTTGAAAATAATTTGGTCAAATTGAAGTCCATGATTGACTCCTTCAGCCAGTGCAGACTGCTTCATGAATCTGACTACAGAAGTGTCTGCTTTTTCTTTAGTCATCGTGTGTCCCAAATCATGGAAAACTCTGTAGTGTATACTAGCCCTCTTATTGACACCACTCGCAAGAGGAGGTCAGTTTATTCTCTTCAAGTTGATTATGTTTCAAGTGGTAAGTCACCAAACTTTCATTGCACCACTACATGTATGCTAGTAGAAAGGTTATTGTTTATTTAATAGATTAGGTATACATGTAGATATGATCACAAATATCCTTACGAGTGATTAAAGTTCTTGTAAATCTCTCACAAATATGTATGGATTCTGGAGTTTCAGGAATTTCATTAAGTCCTATGAAGTTTATATTGTCAATATTCATTTTAAAGAGTATCAGAAGAAAGTTAAGTCCATGTGTTCTGAGTTATTTTGCCATAGGTTCAAGATGATCATATAAATGTGCAGGTTATTACTCAATGAAATCTGAAGAATTTTGTCCCACTTTGACCTCTAAATGGTAGTAGTGTATTCCCATAGTCTGAAAATTCTGTGTCAACAATTCCTTTTGTGAGGAATCTTTGGAGCATTTTGGCCTGGACAGAATAGGGGTTTTGTAAAATTTTTTAATTGTAATCTTTCATCTTACAACAACATTTATGTCTTTCAAGGTCGTTGAGGCATTGTCATTGTAAATCCTTATTCCAAAGTCATTTTTGGGGGACTCCAAGAACTTGAGGCATACTTATCATCATTGTAGGAATTTGGTGACCCATTTAGAATTTCTTCTGACCTTAGATATTTCTTAAAGCTTGAATAGTCTTACGATGTTCAAAAGACGTTAGTACACTGCCTTGTGATATTGTAAAGCCCATTTCACACTTGGTGGAGCAACTACGTACAACCGTTGTGATTGTGTGCAACATATATTGTGACCAAACGGTCGCAAGAGCGATTGTGAGAGCCCTTTACGGCATTCTTAAAATCTTGAAGTGCAATTTGAATTGACTGCAACTAATGCAGATCTTTGATCTCAAGATTCGATCTCCCTAATAAAACTTCTTTAAAAAGCCAATCCAAAATTTTTATAACACATTGTTCACTCAGTATTTACAGCCATTCGTAAGGGTATTTGTGATTGAGGAAAATGACATCCCAGACGTACATGTAGGATACCTTCATTTTCTCCTCTTCTTCCCACCCCTTTATTTTAGACAGATCTAGTTGAATAGTTAAACATCTAGTTGAATAGAACACTTACATATCAAAGGTATCTTAATATATGCTCTGTTACAAAATGTAATTTACACTGATACATTGTGAACTATACATTAATAATAAAAAGTGAAAAGCAATATTACATTGGAAAAAAAAAATATCCATGCTCATATCAGACAGGAAGTCATAGTTAGAAACGTGAAGGAAGGAACTGCATGTAAATAAAAAACGTATCCATTTGCATCATATTACTACTACAGTATAATGTGGAAGTCTGCAATTAGTTAAATCCTCTTATCAGTTCATACATGTAGACTCGTTTTAAGACAACAAAAAAACTATTTCAGAGTGCTACTATTCATCAAAACTAGATCAGATCTATCCAGTAGTGATTGACCATCACAAAGCAGCAGAAACGTTAATTAACTTTGATTAGTGATTTTGTAACTCTGCATCCATTTACATACAGATATTAATCACACATATTCTGCATATTTTAACTATATTTCAAGCAAAAAAATTCAATTGGTATCTGATTTTCATTTTCATTTTTAAAGAACATTGATAAATGATGTGTGTTATAAAGAATCAATTAAAACTCTTTCTTGATCATTTTTAATTTGAAATTGAAGATATTAAATCTAGCATTCAGCTAATAAGCATAACACTAATGGTCAGCTTTGCAATGAATAAAGGTCATTGCTTAGCCCATAATCTATTTATCCAATGGGTCATCATATATGTGGGACTAACCAAGGTTTAATGAGGGTAATTCAATGTACATATTCTCATGGAAGGAGGAATGTCAAGTGGATCGATCTTTCATTGCAAAAGCCTGTTAATAACTTTCTGGCCACATGATAGCCAAGGAAAATATGTACAATGTAATCTGAGCCCTCGTGCTTGCATTACACGTCTTTAACAAGTAGATTATTAAGGTTGAAACGATCATTTGAACTTTAATGAATCTTTCAATAAAGAATTTAATCCTAGTTTCTCTATGAATATGAAATTCAGATACCTTAAAAAAATGATTCGGAAAGTAGAAAACCCAGTCACATTTACTTTAGGTTTTATTGATTTACAGTGATATTCAACTTCATACTGTCTTAAAAATCTTAAAAATACACTTTAATCACTATGACTTACTTAAATACATGGCATGATACAATGTGAACCTGCTACAAATGTAGATAACAGATCTCCCTTTTCATCATTGATATACAGTAGACTAAACTTCTAAAAATTTGTTACAAAAGCATGCCTTAATTGCTCATGTGTATGTGATTGAAAGGGCGATATGCATGGCTGTTATGTCTATATGTTCCTTATTGATGTACTTACGTATGCAAATAGCATGGTCTTAATTTAATGTTCTTGTTTAATGTATAAGAGTATGGGCAACATGAGGCAAAGTAATTGATTCCTATCAGCTTAGTGTGTGCATGAGTGATACATATATTCAAGCTGGTGATATTTCTAACAAAAATTTAAAAACGTTTCTTCAAAAAGGGTACCTCTCAAAATACCCCTCAGAGGCATGTGGATACTAAATTGAATGTTTGATGGTTGCTATATTTGTATGTTGCAGCTGCATCTGTATTTAGACTTGATTGCTGGCATGACACATACTGAGAGAATGCAGTCTTCAACAAAGAATGAAACTGGGGATAAGGACTTTAACAAGGGGAATAATAATATGACAGAACATAATTATAGAATAGAGGTAACCGGGGGCCTGTTACACAAAGCTTAGCAATGATCGTAGAGCATTTTTCTATGATTG
Source organism: Lytechinus pictus (assembly GCF_037042905.1). NCBI lineage: Eukaryota > Metazoa > Echinodermata > Echinoidea > Temnopleuroida > Toxopneustidae > Lytechinus > Lytechinus pictus. The sequence goes on from NC_087251.1 coordinate 30,875,186, forward strand.
ATTCCATTGAGTACAATGTACAATCAATCATGAAAATCAAGCATACGATCAATCGCTAACCTTTGTGTTACGGGACCCAGGACCCCCATATCACAAAGCTTAGCAATTGATCGCATCGATTATTGTGTATGATCAATCATAAAAATCAGCACAATCAAATCAATCATGTTTATGTTTTGAGGGTCCAGTTTTGAAAATTGGTAATGAATAATGAAATTACAAAGTTAAGAATGGTTGGAAGAGTCCTCGTTTACTGTTAATGGCAAGTCTTAAATTTATTGTCAGTCACAGGGTTCGACTTCATACATGTAGGTTGCCCGTGGGCATTTGGCTCCCCAAATCCTTGTCAAGTTGTGACATGCTCCTTAAAAATGTTTGAATAAGCTCATCTGACCCCTTAAGTTTTTCTTGCAAATTATATGATAAAGTTGAATACACATTGTGAAATATAGTTTAATTTCAAGCAATATGTGTGTGAAGTGTGTGTAAAACATATTGAAACATTTTTCTTATGCAAAAATTTGCTATTTTTTTAAACAACATATCTAGTCCAAGGCATGCCATAGACAGTATATTGAGACCTCAAAGATTCATAGCTCTTATTTTGTAACCAATTAATATTGAACTTGCAATTAATTTTATGTATTCTCTTCTCTTATCTAATTGATAGTGAATTTTCCCCAGGGTGTCGCTCTCCTTTATCTTAATAGCATGGAATATAGATACTTGTATGCTGTAATGTGATAGAGTGCAGGAAATATATAATCCAAGCATGTGTGTAGCACAATGTATATTATAATAAAATGCCAGGCTTAGAATGAGCTCATTTGACTTTTAGAATTGCTTTAATATTTAGGGAATGATATATGAATATTAATGAAATTGGAAGTGCATGAAAAAAGATGTATTTTACTCTCCTACATGTACTGCGACTTCGCCTGGGACTGCTGCTATTTATACTTTCTTTAAGTATTCTAAACTACTACTACTACTACTACTACTACTACTACTACTACTACTACTACTACTACTACTACTACTACTACTACTACTACTACTATTACTACTACTACTTCTACTTCTACTACTTCTACTACTTATACTGCTTCTACTACTTATTAATCTAATATCTATCTACCAGGTCTTCATCTACTGCAAGAAATAATATTACAGCTTATAAGTGATCTGAAAATAAATTATTTTTAAATTATTTAATAGTAAAGAAATATGATAATTTTTCAATTACATGTTATTCAAACATATAAGTATATTTTCACTATGTCGTCTTTGTCATGCATGCAATCATTAATCCATTCCAACATACAAATCATTCATATATATGTACATGTACATTGTTATTTAACCACATTCATTGTACTTGTAAAATTGTATTTGTCTCCAGAAAAGTAAGTTGGATCATATTTTATCAATATTTATCAAAATTATAACATACTTAAGTGTACATGTACAGTTGAGGCCGAAAGTTTACATACACCCATGGAATTTAGTGAAATTTGTTTGTTTGCCAAACATCGTAAAATTTACTATATCTTCAGAAATATAAATACTACTATGATGAATTTGATGTCAAATGAAAGAGTATATAAAGCTCTTTTAGGTGGAATTTTTTTGAGAAAAAAAATATATATTTGTGCCAAATGTATTCTTTTGTTTGTTATTATATTTTCAAACATTGTTTCATAGAACTATATAAATGTTAAATTTATGGTTTATATTCCTTTTCTATCATGATATGTCACCACTGAATAAAAAGTTTCATCTGAAATGTTTGTGTTGAGAAGTAACTAGCACAAATATTAAATTTTTTGGTCAAGTTTTTATTTTTGATTTGACTAAAATATGAAAAAAAAATTGGGGAAAAATGATACTTAAATATTTTTCAGCTCCTGATGACAAAGCAATGTGATGAAGGGGCATGACATACTCATCTGTTTGATATCAAATTTGTCATGATAGCACAAATATTTTATAAGATACAGTGAATTCTATGTTGCTTCGCAAGTGTCAACTTTTCTTTGAATTACCTGGGTGTATGTAAACTTCTGGCCTCAACTGTATTGTTACACTATGCTTGATCTGTATTATTAATCAAATTGTACAAATGATATGGTTTTAATTTATTACTAAATTATATTTCCTAATTTTCCATTATTTATTTCCATAGTTATTTATGGGATTGACATGTCTTACAAATTGAATAACTGCCTCTTGTAGAAAGTATTTATGAAGTCAGGAGAATCAAAATTGTATTATTGATTTGCTTAATAGGAAAAGTTTTATACATTGTAATTAAGAATGAAATATTAAATTCAACTATGATCAATTCTTTTCATGGATATATTTAGAGTTTGATACATAATAGAATAATGATCAGTGTAGTAAAGTTTAAATGAATTTTTATTGTGATTTTTTATAGAAATTAGAACATTTTGTTGTATTTTGTTTTCTTTTCTTAATCAGATGAAGGAAAAGAACCAGAGGGTACAGGAAACTCAGAGGAACATGTAGATGACGATGACACACAGAAAGAAAATGAAGAAGAAATAGAAGAAAAAACACAGGACTCCGAAACAAGCCAAAAGAATGAAGAGGAAGATGTGATTGGGGAAGCTGTGGAAACGGATGAAGTGGAGGATAGTGAAAGGAAGCATGATATTGAGGAAGACATTGTGAAGCAAAATGATGAGATTCAGCCAGATTCTATTCAGCCAAGCCCGTCATTTGAAGTAATAGATGGCACCACTATCTATTTGAATGATTTAGAACCTACACCTTTGCCTGGAGAACCTGCTAGCGAGAAATACAATACATTTAACATCCATTCTAGCGACATTGTAGATGTGCCCAAAAAAGAAGATAGTGATGAAAGCGATGTTGGTCCTCCATCTAGTTTTTCTTTCAAAAGTGAGGATGAGATTGATCCTGAAGCTTACAGGAACATCCTGAACAAACTCCATGCCAACCCTGAACTCCGGGACAAAGAAGGTGCCATTCAGCAGGAGATGCTGAAGATCCTCCGTGACCCTGAACTGAAGAAGAACTTACTTATCAAGGCCCATGAACCTAAAAGGGACATCTTGTCACCTTTCAGATCGCAACATCCAGCACCTGGGGATGCTGTGCACATGGATCAGGCACAGGGTCACGTGGACGATAATGTTGATCTACAGAAACTGGATGCCATGCAAGATGAATCTGTGCCACTTGACGATTCAGATACAGCTATACCCCCATTAGCTACGGGACCTAATGTTGTAAAAGGAAGACCAAGTAGCCCTCTTGATAAAGATGAGGAAGATATCAATTTTGTAGATCCATTAGCTCTCTTACAGGAAGACACAGAAGAACCTCCTCTGTCCATTAATGAAAAGATTGATATCGCAGAAGAGATCCTGAAAACCAAGGACTTCTCAAGTGAAAACCTTCAACCACCGGTGCCGCCTGACGATCCCTATGACCCTGTCAAGCTTGCAGCCAAATTGAACACGGTCAAAGGCTCAAATCCTGCTGTCTTTGGGGATCCGGCCCAAGAGGTTTTTAACGATGATCCAGCTCTGTCGGCTCTCGAGGACCAGAACGATCCAGTGGAGCAGGAGAGCCAAGAACCGTCATTGAATCATTCCCATGTCACAATGCCCTCAGACACAGAACAGGTAGAAGATAAAGTAGAAACCATTGATGATGAAGAAGTTCCTTCTCCACACTTAGATTCCCATCTACCACCTGGCGTGGATACCAGACCGAATGTTGAGGAACTGGCTGACAGCAGCTATGGGGAGCCTGGATTACGCACCAGCACACGGGTGAGTTTATTGAAATATCTCAGATGGGATTGGCCTATACCTGTTTCAAAGATCACGCCTCTTCATAATTACATGGGAACAGAGGTTTTTTAGCTGGGCAATTTCATGAAATAATCAACTGTTATGTATGACCAACCCTCATTTTAGTCTATTCTTACTTCACTTTGCAAATGCTCAAGCCAGGATAATTTTAGAGTATTATTACAAATGTTCATGTGAATTTAGAAAACAGAGCCAGTCCAAATTATAAAGGTTCTGCATATAGTGGGTTGGACATATGTACATATACATTATGGAATTGCCCAACATAGTTTTTTTTTATTCATGTGTAATATGTATGTTCACTTTATGCTTTAAAATCATATATGTTACCCAGCAGCTATTCTCAGGTTTACTCTGGTTACTTTCCATAATATGTTCTTAATATTTAGATCCAGTTGATGTTTTCATTCTGCTATATTGGTGTATATATTTGGGAGCAGGGTTTCTCAGTAGCTGTCTCATTTTTCATATGTATTCATTTTATGATTTTAAATAATACTCAATGCATTATGTTACAAATTTTTACAAATTTCACGCAAATTGTCTTTTATCATTCTTAAAATCTACAACTGTAATTTTTCTTCCAACTTTTCAACATGCTAGAATCAATTAACACTTCATATAACCCATATCGCTGAATTTTCACTTTTTATAGATATGTAAGTGTAATTTGGACACTACTTAAGTAAAATTAGAAAGGAAAATAAAAAACATGTTTCAATTTTTAACATATGTTCATGAATATCCTCTAGACTGCATAGCAAACTAGAGATAAATTAATATTCTTTAATTTGATCACCATAAGAAAAATAAATCATTCATGCATAAATAGATATGGGTTTATGGTTTACCCTTTCATTCCTCCTGTGATTCATGGAAAGGGTTCAAATGTTCCTCTGTAATTCATTATTATTCCATCTTCCCATGAAATTGACAATCTGGGGCACTTCAGAGCTTTTGTCAGAACTATAAATCCATCAGACACTTATATACTAACTCTGTTGGAGGAGTCTGTACATTTGACTGTTCTGAATAAAAAAAATGGCAGTCGAAATTCTTTGGATCATCATTATTATCCATATAGTTAACCACCCAGCAAGAAAAGGAGTGTTAATCATGGTAGTGGGACTTGCATGGTCAAATACTAACTTTGTTGAAGAAGTTGGTGCATTTGAATGTTCTGCAACTATCACGCTTTCTATCATCATCATATTTAATCTTCCTGGAAGATAAAGGATGTCTATCTCTGGTAGTGGGTCCTCACAATCAAGTTTGCCTTTAATCATTCACTGATTAGTTTCCCCTACAGGTTGACGAAGAAGAAACCCCAGAGGATACCGAGCATGTCGACCATGACCATCCTTTGGATGAAGAGAATGCTGAGGATCTAGAGCATAGCAATCCTTTTGATGGAGATGATGTGGAGGAGAGACCCGAGGATGCACAGGAGAGACCTGATGATGTGCAGGAGATACCTGATGATGTGGTCCTTGATACCGGTGTCCAAGATGAGGACAATAGCCATGAAGGAGAGGGCTTCCATCACCAGATCTACACCAGGGAGGAGAATGGGGAGCTCCAGGATGATGGGGTTACGATAGAAGAAGTACCAGAGCACCAGGAGGAACAGAATGGAACGGGTCCAGGAGGTGATTGGTTTGGGGAGATGTTGAGGAATCTGGAGCCGGCCATAGAAGAACTGAACCGCTCCATTCTCAAGCCCATGTTTGAAATGGTGAATATAAATTTGCACTAAATTTGAACTTATTCTCATTTGGGGTTTTTGTTTTGTTTCTTTTGACAAGTACACAGTTTGATTTATGTGTTATAAGTTTTAAAGATTTATAAGGCAACATGTCTGTGTTATGTGTAGGAATCGATGCCATATTTCTCATCTCATTGTGGGTCTCGCTTATTTGAAAGTAGCTAAACATGAATCATGATTGTTTTAACTTTGTAAAGCTCTTTCTATGTTGAGATACACTTTTACTATTTGTTCACTTGGTTATTGCTTTTAAAGAGTGCTAAAAACTAAATGTGATATAGTTTGAAGTCTCAGTTGTCATTGATAACCTACATCTGCTAAAGCCAAGGTAATTATGTTGTATTACCGTAGAGTGCTTAGACACTTCTGATTAAGTCAGTGTTAAGCACTATACGTGTACATATATAAGCAAGTATAATAATAATTATTGTTATTATGATTACATCATTATCAGTCATGTGTGTAAAGTTGCCTTTCATTTGTTCAACAGTTGCCTATTGAGTTTCAGCGTGCAATTCAACAGCCTCATTTTCTTGGTATTCCATGGATGTTCATCATCATCTTTGACGCTTCCATGTTCACTTTCTTCATGCTTATATTCTGCTTTTGGGTAAGTTTGGCTCTGTATCTTTTGAATCTTGCAATGAATTAAAAGAGTACCTTATTTTCATGAGCTCATATCTCTTTACGCACCTCTTCTCTTGGTGTGAGAGGAAACCTGACATGTAGAGGTAGGTAGGTAGCTTTTTATATATTACATAGCAGTTTAATAGCAGTCATCACAAAATGTACATTTACTTCCTATGCTTAATTGTCTTACTTAACAACTTGAAATGGGGCTTAATAAAAACATGCTCAAAATTTGTGGTCTTGCACTAATCAAGATGAATGCAAGAATGAATAGAACACTTAAATTTTCAGCATGTCTATTCAGCTCCATATTAAGATTTGGTCATACCAAATATCTTTTCATAACAAATTGAATGAATCAAGTATTGCAAATTTAGAAAAAAAAATGTTCATAATCTGTTACAGATAAAATTTAATCTCTCTGACTACAATTTCTTCCCCTTTTCCAAACTTATACAGGTATGCAGTTCACGAAGAAGTAGAAGTAAGTGGTTTTCCTTTGATTGTCTTAGTGTTGTTAAGGGTTAGAATGTTATGATGGATTTTGGGTGATAATTGAGGCTGAGGCATGTTTTATTTATTTCGTTTTTTTTTTTGGGGGGGGGGCGTGTTTGTGTTGGGTACATGCTGTCAAAGATCTTAGTGATTATCCAATGTTACAGGTCACAATATGAAATTGGCTCCTTTTTATACGCCCGTCCTAGACAGGACGTATTATGATATCATGCTCGGTGTCCGTCTGTCTGTTCGTCTGTATGTCTGTCCGTCCGTTTACTTTTCCTTGTAAACGCGATAACTTCAGTTTGAATTAACCTAGGCTCATATAATTTGGTGTGTATGATACTAATCATACTAGCATAGGTCCCAGGAAGCCTATTGATTTTGACGTCCAAAGGTCAAGGTCACTGACATATTTTCATCTTACCCTTCTGCGGTCCTTGTGAATGCAATAACTTCAATATAACCTAACCTAGGCTCATATAATTTGATGTGTATAATACTAGCATGGATCTTAGGAAGCCTATTGACTTTGAGGTCAGGTCAAAGGTGAAGTCGCCACCTTCTACTTTTCTTGCTTGACCAATAACTCCATTCTCCATTTTTCGTGTTATAGGCGGGCGTATTATGTGCTCGCCTTAGTGACACTCTTGTTGCAATATTTGAACATTTATTTCTGAGATTCATCTAAAAAACTTCACCCATTAGTTATGTTATGGTAGGAAGTGTGGGGACAATCGGTTCTGCTTTGAGGTGGGTGTTTCATAAAGCTGTTAGTAAGTTAAGAGCGACTTTAAGAACGACCGGTGAACCTTTCTAACGCGCTAAATAATCACCAATGAGATTAATGATGAATAATATTTACCACAAGAAAGGATCACCAGTATTTCTTAAAGTCACTCTTAACTTATGAACAGCTTTATGAAACAGCCACCGGGAATAAATATCATTGACAATAGTACTTTGGAATATGTCCTAAAGGGTGTATTGTTTGAATATGCTTTATTAAAAAGATTTTGACTGTCAAATATTTTTTTTAAATCAAACTCTTTATCCGTGTGATGATCAAGACATCATCATCATCACATAAGCATTCTGTCTGTATTGCCTACTGTTAGTTATCCAGGAGAGACTAAGTCGTGAAGTTGATGTACTCATCGCTCAGAAGGCTGAAGTCATGGATGCACTTGATATGACCAACACTCAGTTCCAGAAACAGAACCTAGAATACTTTGAGCTGAAGACCTCGACTGAACGTACCGGCAGTGACAAGTCAAAGTTAGAGGTATTTATAGCAATGATATGTAGTTTGCTTTTGCTGTGATATACATAAATGTGATATACAAAAACTTGTACGTATGTATGACCACCTATATATTGGATCTTTCTGAAACAATGTGTTTCTTATTGTCATAGTTCATATGAAAATTGGTAACATTTAAATTATCAAGGCTTGAGCACTTTGTGAAGTGAGGTAAGATTGGAGAAATGTATGGGTTTTATATACACAAAAGATCAATTATTTTAAGGAATTACCTAGAACGAAATTTCGCTTCAAGAAATGAATACACTCATAATTCTCTTAACGAAATTTGATCACAATCATACAAAATAAAAGTACCAGTAATAACAGAAAGAACAGATGAAAATCCCCGATTTCTTGTAGTAATGTTCATTGATGTCATTGACTGCTTGTATGGGTTTGTTAAGTGGTTCAAAGATGATAATAAAATGGTTTAGATTTCAAGTTGTTATTTAAATGTGACTTTTTACTTTCCTATATTCTAATTTAATGGCATATAATTCATAAATACACATGATTTTTCTTTACAGACAAAATACAAGGAAATAACTCACACCTCTAAAGAGCAGCAGAAAGAGATAGAACAGATAAAAGCAACTATTAAAAAGAAGACATCAGAGCATGAGTCTAGTCAACAGAAGGTACAACATTGTTCTCAGATACTTTGCAATAATTCTGAACTTTCAAGTTCTTCTCATTTTGTTTAAGAAGATGAAAATAATTTACAAATAAGTTTTATAAGAATCTTTTATAGGTATGTAGGAATACGGCTCAAATATAAATGCCAGTTTGGTAACAATCTAAAAATGTGCCAAGTACATGATTCCAGGAGTAAATGGGCAATTGCTGAGAAATAAGCATGCTGTTCCATCCAAATATCTGGGTCTTTTTGTGAGCAATAATAATGGTACACTTTCCTACATGTGCTTATGTGTGTCATTGTGGTCATTTTCACCTGAATTTTATTATTTTATGAAGTTATGTTTATGTAAATAAATCAGACCTAGAGCCACCATGGTATGCTGACAATTAACCTTGATTTTAAAGACTTTCTACAGGTACGTAGTTTTAAGGAACTGTTCAGTTATCATCCACTTGAAAATGTTATTAGGTGATTAAGTGGATTCAAATAATTTTTGAAAATTTGTTAGAGGTTTGGTAGTCTCTAGTCACCCCTATTGCTTTTGACCATCATAAACTTGATTTTGAAAAATGTTTTGAAAGTTGGCATCGATTTATTGCATGTGGAAGTAATCCCTTGTGTTTTTATATTGCAGATTAAATCATTAGAACAGCAAGTAAAGAAATCACAGAAAACCATTTCAGATTTGAATGGTCAGGTGAATGATGTAAGTTGCATATAGTGATATAATACCCACCCCTCCCTTTTTTTCTGACTGATATTATCCTGTTGATTGAACATAAAAACCAAAAGTGTATTCAGGTGCCCATAACACAAAACTTGATGATTATTCATAGAGTTGATTTTTGTCATGTAATTAATCATAACAATTCATGATCATTTGCTAAGCTTAGTGTTGTAGACCCCAAGAATTCTGTTTCATGGTAATTTGCATTTATCTCATATAATAAGACACATCAGTGCATATACTATTGTAAATTTGAAATGAGAATCTACACCAATGTTGAAAGTGTGTTATGTTTTGAAAAGATTCAAGTGAATGAGTTATTTTCATACTTTTTCCAAATAATACCATTTGGTATCTGTAGTTTTAAAGCTTGTTGCTTTGATTTGTATAAACCTCAAACATGATGTGAATTCTTACATGGTAGTGCATTAAAGTTGTATTTAATTAGACCTGTAAATGAATCTGGATATGTTCTGATCTCACTTCACAGCTGCAAGGAAAGGTGTATGCTGGTGAGGAAGAATGTTCTCATCTTGAGCACAATATTGGTACATTAGAAGAACAGAAACAACAACTTGATACCAGCAAAGAAATGGTGAGGATACCAGTCTTTCATGTAACCTTTTATTACATGATACTTTTGAAGAAAAAAAAATGACATACCTCTCATACTTTCATCACTATCCTGTTTTTCTGCATTTATTAAACTGCATGTGTAAGATCTTTTCCCTTCGAAATTTTCTGCTACAAATGGGAGGGTTCTACTCCAAATGTCATTTGTGAATGTATAAGGGCTTTGAATAATGATAAGTCTATTTATATAGTGGGCACGTCGTGGTCTAGTGGTTCTGACTCTCGCCTTTCAAATAGAGGTTCATAGGTTAGAATCCTAGCCATGGCGAGTTTTCCTTCAGCAAAGAATTTATCCACACTGTGCTGCACTCGACCCAGGTGAGGTGAGTGGGTACCTGGCAGGATTGATTCCTTGAATGTACGAGCGCTGAAAGGCAGCTCGAGCTAAAGCCGGGGTAATAATATTAATAATAATAATGCGCCTTGGAATAGATTGTTTCTATATGGCGCTATACAAATGCCTATTAGTATTTTAGTGCAGCTGATCTAAGAATAAACTTGGCTGTATTTATGTATCATATTCAGCAGAGCTGTCATATGGTTTATACATCCCTTACATTCAAATGGTATGTAGAAAAACCGTACAAACTTCTTTTAATGAATTCATGGTTATCTTTTCTCTTGACAGCTTGAAGATGAAATTAAAGGATGGAATGAAAGGTGAGTTAAACCATTTTTGTTGTTGTTGGTTGAATTGAGTTTAGATTTTCCAAGAGATAAAGATTTCTTTCTTCAAAATTCCATATGCAATGCCAGCAACTACTCGGATGAAAGAATATTAATTTGATTCACTTTGCTATGAAATTGATTAACTTTAGTAAGATGCATGGTATAGATGATAATCAATATGTGTACCATATTTAAATAACAGAGATATGACTATAAAAAAGTTTTGCTAAATGATTACCATCTGTTTTCTAGACATTGTCATGACACATTGGATATAGATATGTGTGATAGTTTAACAGTATTATGGTATGGTATTATTATTTATTATTGATTTTATATACTTGCAGAGTCTCTGAACTTTCAGAACAGATTAAATTGATTACAACAGAGAAGAAAGATATGGAGGAATCATTAACATACAAAGACAATGAAATAGAGGTAAGTTTGGGAAATTTGCAAAGAAAGAAAATCATGCTAGAATGGTCTCTGAAAAATCAATATTGTAGTTGCTTATAGTTCACAGCCTTTTAGTATATGATAAAACACAATTACTATTGGAATACATGTGGGACAAAATGGAGTCATTAATTGTCTCCAGAGCTCTTTTACTGGCATCTTAATTAGATAATTTGATGTAATTGTCATAGAAATAGTTGTGAGAGAAAGTTTATATATTTATGATACTTAGTTAGTCTTGTTTGTTGTAATCTAATGGATTAAGTGAGATGGAAGTAATGCAATGCAAATCAATATCACAATTTTCTGTTTAATTCTAGTCTCTTTATATGATATATTGCAATACATAATAAATGAATCTTATATTTGATACAGATATTGAAACACATCATGAATAAATGTTTTATTTATGATACAGGTATTAAAAGACTGTCTACTACAACTCAAAGGATTGGAACATATACAAAAAGAAGGACCAGGTATGAGGGCTATGTATTTTGTAGTAATTTGAAGATTACATTCCTATCTAACCCCAATGAACAAACAAACAAACAAAAATAAACAGAAGAATTATGAAATAGAATAGCAACTGATGTTATACTTATCTTTTTATTTGGAGTTGTATTCATTTTGTAATATTTTATATCACTTTTTATCCGTTGTCCATTCGAATCTTATTGATGCATGCTGATAATGGATGAAGGTTTACAAAAATACTTTTCACTTTGGAGATAGTAAATGATTTCAATTTTGCCTAAAACATGGTGATTTGGTTGTGTTTTTTACTTGATTGCTCAGAAAGCCTGAATGCTTGGAATATCTTCTACCTATGAACAAATTTATCAATCCTTTAACATTGATATAACTGTCTTGTGTTCTTTGCTTTTGCAGAGGTTGACTCGGAATCTAGAATACAACAGCTTATGGATGTTACAAGAGTAAGAAAACTTTCTATTATAAAACTAATATTTACGATTTTTTATTCTTACATTGTGTAGAATCGCTTTACTTGATTTGAAAAATAGTCTACTTTCAGTGATGAAATCATTTTTGGTGTGTGTGTGTGTGTACGTAACCAGGCATTTGTTTTGCCTAACCCCTAAAATTTACCTATGACACGTGATGAGCAGATATAAGTGAATCATATAATGCCTGGGCCCCGTTGCATAAAAGTTGCAATTTATCTTTGCCATCCAGCGGTAACTTCCATGGTAACGATGCTCATCAGCCAATCAGAATCAAGGACTCTATGCAAGTTACTATTCGATGGAAAAGTTACAAAACTTTCTGAATCAGGGCCCTGGTCTTGGTTCTGTGATGAGGATGATTTATTAAAAAAACGTATCTACACCTCTCTCTTATAAAAACAAATAATATGCATAATCTACCTGAGTTACCATTGAAACAATCCAAACACTCTCGACTTCCAATGGTTCATTTTGTGCATAGTTATTACTACCAATGCCCTCACCAACTTATCATTAATTCCTTTGTAACAGGTGAATGCTAAGCTATCTCTGATTCAGAAGGAGCGTGATGAGATACAACAGAAATTAGATGATGAGGTGAAGTGTGGACGAGATCTGGAATCTAAGGTAGGAATGCTACATCACGAGATTGACGCACTGCGTATGGAACATTCCAAGGCTCAGAGTAACCTAGGTGAAACTAAGACGAAGATGGAGGTTCTCCAGGAGTACTTCAAGGGAAAGGAAGTCGAACTACAAAGGTAAGAAATATTTCTTGTACTCTTTCATATTTCATTTTCCCTGTTTAAACTATGTCAAACAAATGAAGGTATAGTTAAATCAAAACAGTGCAATTTTTACAAAGTTATATATCCAACACCATATGATTTAATAGGTTATATTTCAAATTACCAGTTTCAAAGTTAGAAAAAAAAAATCTTATGGTAAATGTATTTTTTTCTTTACATTGTTACTGTGTGATATACTTAGAATTCATTAAAATCTTAATAAATTTTGAATCTTCATGAGATTCATAAACTTGAGTAAATGATGTCTAAAATTGGAAATATGACAAATAAGGATTTACATAGAAATACATGCAATTCTATCCTTTATCAGCATTTTTTTTTAAAGGAGACAGACATCACCTGTCACTGCAAATTTAGATGTTTATGCTTTTACAATTTTTGCTTTCATCTTATATGATATTTTAGAAAGATGAATAATGACTCAATAATAAACTAGTACAGTGTATTAATGCCCAAAATTGGTTGCATCATTTTTCATTTCAATGGGTTTCTATCTATTGTACCAGGATAATCATTTCTTTAGAATACATGTATTTCACTGTTAATTTACATTTCTGTTCATTTTTTTTCCATAGGAAACTTGGAAGAGAGGAAGCCTTGAAACTACAAAGTGAAGAACAGCTCACATCACTAAGTGAAAAGGCAATAAATGCTGAAGTAGATTTGAATAATTACAGGTAAAGTGCTCTTATCAAAACGCAATAAAATTATAATAATTTTGATTATTGGGCAATTCCATAAAATAATGAACCATTGGCCCTATTCTTTTATTTTAATTTCATAACTATAGCCATGATAGTTTTGGAGCATTTCAACATTCCATATGAACTAGAAAATGGGGACATATCATTTCAGGAAAGACTCGCACATACGGGGATGGTTGTACATTTTATTGAATCACCCAATAATGGAAGTAATGATAATGCAATTTCTGAAGTGCTTGCATCCACTCTGCATTGTGTCCAAGGGGCCATTGTTGTTGTTACCCTGGTTGAAGCCTAGCTGCTTTCCCAGTAAAAAAAGCACTTCAAGGAATAAATATTCCTGCCAGGTACCCTTCACTTCACCTGGGTCGCGTGCAGCTCAATTTGCTTAAATTTGTTGCTCAAGAAGACAATGTTATGTCTGGGATTCAAACCAACGGACCTCGAAAGTGTACTGAAAACAAAAATAAGTTTAACAACTATTCACTGAATAAAGCAAAAGTTTAACAATTGAAAAGCAGTCAGACAGATTCATAATAACATAATACATAAAGACATTATCTTAGATCCCGTTTCTATTCCAGGCATGAGACCAAACATGAATATTTGTAATAATTCAAGCTCTCCTAACATGACTGCTGGAAACAAATGTGAATGAAAGTATTTACTTTGTTTTATATGTTTGTGTGTTTTTAATTGAGGCAGTTCTTTCAATGAAAAAATCTTTTCAGGTATGAAAACACGTTTATGGATTATTTTACAATCTTTATCACTCTTTTCTTTGCCTTATTTTTCAGACAACAAATTGCAGATCTGAAATCAGAATTGGAGAAATCTGAAAGAAATTATAAAACTCAGGTAAGGTTTATGGAAGTTCAGTTATGGAATTGGGTTACATGTGTGGGTGATTATCTTATAATTTGTTCCACTTTGGAATATTGTGATCTGCAATCATTTTATCATATATTGCTTGATGTGGTGTATCAGTAATGTATAGTTCATGTTTCAGTCTTTATTTTGTCTTTCCAGATTGCTGCACATGAAAAGAAGACACATGAACACTGGGTAAGTGAAGAAATCCAACCAGATTGCTTTATTTCATTTTCTTCAATATACCCCCACATGTCTCCAAGTTGAATCTATATTTGAGTTAATAACCCTTATATTTTATTTATTGTAATATGCAATTCCCTTATTCCTCTTTAACATTGATGTCACATGTCTATTATTTGTAATGATCTTAACCCTTTGATATTTTATTATTATAATTGTAGACATACATTAATAACCAATTGTCAATGTTTCACTCGATTTTCTATATATTTCCTATAATGCCATAATTGATTCATTGCTATCATTTCAGTGGGGTTTTTTATCAGTGAATAAATTATACAATTAGTATTTTTATAATTAGTAACTGTTCCCTTTTGATAACTTAAATATTTCAGTTGTATTCATTTAAGTAAAAAAAATGTTTATTTATGTTACCAAGCATTGTTATCTTTGACTCAGATTTTGACTTTATTTTCATGTATGATATGATGATTTTTGTTGTTCTTTGTTTTCATCACGTCATTGATGAAAAACAGTTTTATGCTGATCTTTTGTACCTGAATAAATATGTTCTAATAAATAAATAGATAAATAAATATTTCATTTATTTCTTTAATAGATATAAGTGTTTACTGTTTTAGAATGAATAAGGAATATTTTTTAAAGCTGTGGCAGATCCAGGTAGGGGCACATTCGGTCCGTGCCCCCCCCCCCCCTTTGAGAGGCACAAAAAAAATTGAGGGAAATATGCCATGCGTACGAAATTTTTTTTTTGCTTCCCTCCCCCTTCCTTTGGAAAATCCTGGATCCGCCCCTGCTTTTAAGAATAGACAATTTCTTGGTGTTAGTAGATGAATTATGAGTAATGGAAAATGCAATATTCTTGTTAATGTTATTGCTCTCATTTCCTCCATGACATACAAGTTGTCTTCAAGAACGGCAGAAAGAGAGCTCCAGGAGGCAAAGAGGGAAGCTGCTTCATTAAGACACAGGTAGGGATAGATCTTTCCATTTTATACTTTCAAGTCATTTCTTTTGAGAATTTTCATGATGGATACAGCACTCATTGGCCCGTATTCTCAACAGAGGTTTCAATTGTACCATGGTACAAAACCATGAACTATGCAGGTATTGTGTATATATGATTACACTTATTTCATAGCGTACACTAAGATAAGTCTAATTATAAATGCAGGCCTGCCAACTACTCCTTTTTTTCCAGGAGTTACCCGTTTTATCAACCAAAAAGAGAAACACTCTGTTTTTCCAATTATTTCAGATAAAAAATAAATCAGCCCATATACGTATTTGTGTGGTGGAGTATGCAGACATGCCAACTGTTCCCTTTTTAGAGTGTTTGTTCCTCTTTTTTGCTATGTATACGCCAATACTTTTTTTTGTATGATTTGTTACTTTTTTTTAAATTTCCGATCATGGAGTATGTGTTATTTGTTAAATGTCTGTAGATTAACAGAACTAGAAGGAAGGCGAGCTACATCTGAGAATGCTCCTCTCGTCAAACCTCAGGCTGCAGCACCATCACCAATGAGTGAGTACCTTCATCATAAACAGAAATATCATGTCATGAAAGCCAGCAAGGCAATCTAAGCAAATTCATTGAAAGATGACAAAGTTTGTGAAGTGAAACATTAGATAATGAAATGCTATAATTTTGCTTAGGTACCGAGACTGATCTATGGAATGAAAAAGCTGTGATCTTCACTAAAGTATCCAACTGAATGAAGGAATATAGTAATACCATGTAATTTCAATTTACATGAATTTGTTGTGACATAATAGATTTGGACATCATGTAATTTGTGCCCTTTATTAGATTAAAAAGAGAGGATTGTAACATGCTATATTTGGTTATTTTTATATTTTTCCAAACAGGAGTAGTGTCTCCATCATATGGACCAGGGTGAGTATCTATAGTATGTATGATAAAACCGATCACATTAAAAATAGAAATAATAAATACCGACTGTTTAAACTTATCCCCCCTCCACTGACACTTGGTGTTTTGCATGCACTAGCATATGCTAAATTATGAGTGAATTAATATCATCACTGGATGAAATTATTAGATTGATCATCTGTTTAACAACCCAAGCTGGTGTCATTTGTTTGTTTGATATGTTCTTCAATTCAAATTACGTATAATATGCATTTCTCATATAAAATATTTTGTTGTATAATTCTTGCATATTCTAATAATCAACACTTTTTATGGTCAGAAAGTAATTATTTCCTTGCATTTAAACTTTATTCTGCTTCTTCCCTTACAACACAGTGACCGAGGCAGCAAAATGTCCAGGAGAGGTGTGTATGTATTCCCTTTATCATCTATATCAGTGGATCTTGTTAAACATTTTGAATTCAAAAATTTTGGGGGATGGAATATGAATTGTGTTTGTAACTTATGTACAGTAAACTCTGACTGTAACAAATGACAAGAAATAGTAGTTGATATATTTCAGTTTAATTGTATTCAAGAACGGTTGCTGGGCTTGCAACCAAGCATCTATGGATTGGGTGTGTATTGAATCTGTCTATAGAGGAAATGACTGCTACCATGCACTGTTCCAATGGTTATGTGTCTAAGAAAGAAAAATCAAGGAAATTACTGATTTTGCATTTATTTGCTGTCAGGTTAAGTGTATTTATTACAACACCATTAGTTTGATATGATGTATTGTAAAAAAGTATTTTTAAGTTTATTTGATGATCAACTCTTATATATTGTTTGCTATGTATCTGTATGCACAGGTCCAAGCAGGAACAGTATGATAGAAGCAGATGCACCATCGCCACCATTGATTGACCCTCGCCATAGAGGTTCACCAGGGTCCAGGCCCAGGATGTCCCCACCCATGATGGATCGAGACATGCCACCACCCCACCCTGATGACTACCTGCCACCCCCAATGCATCGGGATATGGGCCCCTCCCCTTACAGAGAAGTCTTGCCACACCACCCAGACTTTGGTCCACCCGGCCCGGGACCTTACAACGATTCCTACGGTCCACCTCCGCCTCATGGACCCCCTCCACATGGTGGTTTCTCTCCAGAGTTTGGACCCCATCCTGATGATATGGATTTTGGCCCCCATGGACCCCCACCAGGAGACTTTGGCCCCCCTATGAGATTCCCTCCCCCTGGGAGGGGCGAGTTTGATCTTCATGGCCCTCCTCCACCAATGCCGATGGGTCCTGACTTTGACCCCATGTTTGGACCTCCACCACCCCATGGAATGGATCCCATGCATGGTCCTGGACCATTCCCAAGGAATGGTCCACCACCTTTTGATAGAAGAGGCCCTCCCCCTGGTTAGTAAAAAAAACGATTGATTATTTAATTCATTAGTTGGGAACGATTCTCTCTCTCCCCATCTCTCTTTCCCATTTTTATTGTTTCATGATTGGGGATTTTCTGCCCATCAGCATCTTTGATGTGAATGTGTGATTCTGTGAAACCTATTCCTTGTGAGAAAATAAATGTAGCGAGGAATGATGTCTCAGTAGTTGAAATATCAGCTATCTTTTTGCAAGGAGGGTTTGCCATCTGACATTATAGTTGTTAAAGTTAACATTGTTGGCTTTTAATCATGTACAAACTTGTAAAAAGGTAAACTTGCATAAGTCAGCCCTCTGTAAGTCGGTTCGTAAGTAGAAGCAAATTTTTTGACGAGATTATTGTCAAACGTGAGTTACAATTCAAACAGATTTCTGTGGTCCTAATATATATACAGTTGAGGCCAGAAGTTTACATAGACCCAGGAAATTCAAAGAAAAGTTGACACTTGCCAAACATCATAAAATTACTATATCTTATAAAATATTTGTGCTATCATGACGAATTTGATATCAAACAAATGAGTATGTCATGCCCCTTCATCACATTGCTTTGTCATCAGGAGCTGAAAAATATTTAGGTGTCATTTCCCCCAAAAAAATCTTCATATTTTAGACAAATCAAAATAAAAACTTGACAAAAACATTTAATATTGGTGCTAGTTACTTCTCAACACAAACATTTCAGATTACAATTTTTTGTTCAGTGGTGACATATGATAAAAAAATGTAATATAAATCATAGATTTGACATTCATATATTTCTATGAAACGATGTCTGAATATAATAACAAACAATATAATACATTTGGCATGAATATGACTTTTTTTCTTCAAAGAAAATTCCACCTGAAATATACTTTAATCCTGATGGCATCCTAATAATGTGAAAGAGCTTAATACGCTCTTTCATTTGATACCAAATTCGTCATAGTATTTGCATTTCTGGAAATATAGTAAATTTTACGATGTTTGGCAAGCGAACAAATTTCACTGAATTCCATGGGTGTATGTAAACTTTTGGCCTCAACTGTAAATGCTAAAACTTATATCTTATTTGTCATCATTAATTTTCTAATCTTTGGTTTCTATTGCAGCTATGAGACCTAGCAGTAGATCAGGACCTGGGGGTGCACCTGATGGACCAATGGGTGGTCCTAGAACGTCATCACCAATGGTAACACCTGATGGTCAACGGGTAAGAACTAATCCCTTATTGTTGAGATACCAGTGGAACTGTGCCTAATTTTTTTTTTGGGGGAGGGAACATTGTCATTATAAATGGAGAAAGTTAGCAGTACCTTGTAGCTTCTGAAAGTTTGAGGGTGTTTTGTTAAAACCTGTCAGTCATTATTTTATGTTACGTGGGTCTCTCTTTGTCTTTACTTGCATTATTGAATAAATATCTGCTAGTTATTTTATGTATTTTACAGTGTTTTTATTGTAGATTCAGTAAATTATTAGAGTCTATTTGTTTAAATTTTTCTATTTTTCAGTTTGAATATAATCATTCATTCATTCTTACTTTCATTGATTGATTCATACATTTTTTTTCCTACTTGATAAAATTCAAACACTTTTCTTGAAATATGTACTTCACTGTGAGTGTCAAGAGGTCACTTTAAAGTATCAAACGTAATTTATTTCATACTTGTGTTGTTTTTTTTCTTTTCAGGGGCCTCGAGGTCCACCTCCTAGACAGCCTTCCAATATGCAGGCATGAGAGAGAGAGCTGTTTAGAGTGATACACCCACATAAGCAGCTTCCATCTTCAACAGTTTGATATCAGTATGAAAGATAGAGCCATCGCTGATATTTGTGGAATAGTAGCACCGAAGACTTCTATTTATAAAAAAATATATGTGGAGAAAGGAAGAATCTTTGTTAAGATTGATATTATTACATGTAAAACATGGTTTCCTCTCATCACACATTCTGTGTCACACATTCAAGGCTTGCTTACTTAACAGTACAGTCAAACCTGTGTTAGTGGTCACCTCTCTATAGTAGCCACCTGCATATAGTGACCACTAGGACCAATTCCCATAAAGGCAGATTGTGTGTATAAGAACCTGGCTATAGCAGCCACCCATCTATGAAGGCCACATTTGTGCTTCGCTTGGGTGGGCACTATAGACAAGTTTTGTTGTATGTTGATATTTATAGATTGTGGTGGGTGTTTTACATAGAGTGAAGCCTGACTGAAAGTCATGCTGAAGTGCCTACGTGCACATATGGGTTATATACCACAGTTGGTTTCAAGTGTGACTTTTTGTCAGATTTAAATCTTTGTGAAACATTGCTGAGTGTTTATGAGGAAGAATTTCAGTAGGGAAAATGAAAGTTTGATAATTTCATAATAATTGTAATGCAGATAATTTATTTAGAGAATTGAAATACGAGTTGCAACAATAGATGCATTTACCGCTGTGCTAAAATATTTAGATCATTTTCGTTGCATTATCTCTATTGTGGCCACTATCATATTTGACAGTTTGTAATATTGAGTGATTTCAAGTACTTTGTTTATGTTAGTGTTGGTGTTAAGAGCATGAAGGAATGTTGAGAACTTAGCTTCAACATTTGACAGTCATTTGAAGCCATTACCGATGGCTCAGCACCTTTATGCAGTTAAACAAAAAAGTTTTGATGATGAATGAGTGAGAAATTAGTGAGAAATGGAACTCAGATGTCGTATAAAGACTGTAAAATCTGAAATTGCCTTGAAAAATCGAATGGAATATGTTATAATTGTCTAAGATGTATTAATTTGCAATGATTTGCAGTCATTTTTAACTGTAAGGATTATTTTATTATGTTCTCATTATCTGGAGATTTTGAAGACGAACATGAATACTTAATTTGAAATTATTTCTCAATCCCCAGAGTTTTAGTGAATGGTGAAATTATGTGTAAATTGTCATTCACTGTGATATTCTTTTCTGCAGACAATGTTCCACAAAAATACTTCATAATTCTGTGGTCAATTCTAACACCAACTTACAACACTGTATTTGAACTCACCCACTCACCCAGTATGTTAAATTCAACATTTTAGGCAAGTGAGCCTTAACCTTGTTAACAGTAAGCTAGTCTATATTTATTTTTGATTGCCAGTATTGTCTTGAGGTAAATGATTTTTTTTTTCAAACTTCTTGAGACTAGTTATTCATAAAGATTCATTTTATCATTCTCGTCTAATTATGATATTGTAATTTTCCATGTAAGATATTTTTAAATGCATTTGGGCATGCACAATGCTTATGCTAGTTAAAGAATATAGTCCCTTTCTAGGAGTTACTCTGTGTATCATTTTGAAAGTGCAATGAAGATAGGTTGATCTGAAGTTGTTAGCATTATTTCATATCATTGGACATTTTCTTTGTGAAAATGTGTTTTCACTGAGTATTTTTTGGAGGATTTGAGTAGTTATTCAATCCGGAATGAAAGTTAATATAGATTACAAGCTTGCATTGAGACACTTGTAGAATGGTAGCCTTTTGACAAGACTTTTTTTTTTACCATTACACGATAATTGACAAAAAAATGGCCCAGTGATTAAGACTGCAAACAATGAATTGGGTGAGCCATTTATATATATATTGCCAGTTGAGTAAATACTTGAATATTCATTACTCTGTCCTGGGGCCCACAATTACGACAATTGACCAATCAAAATGATCGTCTCTAACCCCTCCACAATGATATTCATTGTTAATGTCTATGGGTTGAGCTGTCATGAAAAACGGCTCCTAATTGGGTATTATCATATTGGTAGCAGATAAGAAATGAGATGCAAAAAGGCCACCTTGCTGTGCTCAGTAGTATAGTCTTTCCACTTCAGACCCTTTACATTATACAGAGGGAGTTCTTGACAAAAGGCTACTAGAATTGTGATGAAGCAATGGGTTATTCTATCAGACTACTTTATAGAACAAAACAGCAACCTCTATCACTCTATTTTATTTCTTAGTTGAAATTAAACTACTTACCCATTAAGTGCCAAATATATATTTTCCTGTTGTGCTTTCCTGCTCTACAATATTTCTGTATTCACTTGAGGCTAATCTTGAGTGCTAACATTTTGGATAATCTAGAATTATTAAATTTAGTTCTTAAAAGTTTGGTGCTCAAAATGTAATAATTAGAAATTATTTGCAGCATAATAGAGAAATGGATAAGCACAATTTTTCTGTTTCTTTCTCTTTCATCTTGATGTTTCTTTCTTTTTTGTGTAAATTTCCGGAGCATGGTGAGGTGAGGTGAGGTGAGGTGAATGGGTACCCGGTAGGAAGAAATTCCTTGAATGCTTGAGCGCCTAGGCAGCTCAGCTAAAGCCGGGGTAATAATAATAGCAGGGCCCGCTGGTAGAACAGTTTTCGAAACTGAAGTGGCTACCCTGGGTAAATATACCTATATTATTATTATTATTATTATTGATAAAGCTATCAGTCAAAACTTCCCTGGACATGTTGAAATATTGAATTAAAGAGATGAAATCTCAAAATTATACTTCAGATTTTGTTTTACTGGTCATTGTTTGAGGTAGAAGTTTATTTTGTGTAATAAACATGGTTTATGTTCAGTTGGTCTACTATGAACTTGGTCAAATTGCCATTTGATTTACACTTGATCTAATACCAGCTTAGTCTGATTCCCATTTAGTCTAACTCTCATATCCACTTGGTCTCATTTCAATTTCGGTTACTTCTTATTTTTTAATTTGTCAAAATGAAATTTGATTCATAAACAGTTCATCTAACAATATATATGGGTATTAGCCGAAATGGGGAGAGGCCAACTGGAAATCAGACAATGTGGTAAATGGGCAAAATAGCAATTAGACCAAGTGGTTAGTAGATGAACTGCTGGTTGTAGATGAAGTAGGATGAGACCATATGGAAACTAGATGAAGCGGATGAGGGCCAATCAACAATTTATAATGTCTATATATATATATGTCCCAGAGTCTGAGACTGTTGATAGAGCAATTTGACCCTATACCCCCCCCCCCCCCTCACCACCATTTGAATTTCAGTTGGCAATTTACAAGAATTTTTTATATTTTTAATTCCATTGAACCTCAGTAGCCTTACAGGACCTATTGTAAGTTGGTCACGCTGCATTTTTACTTACCCATTTGTGACTAGTCCACCCTGACAATAAGTTAGTTTCAACAAGAACATAGGTTTGAAAAAATATGTATTTTTAATTTTTTTTTGCAAATTGGAATAAAATGGAAAAAAAATCTTGGCCTTTTAGAGATTTTGTGATTTTTTCAAAAGTCTTATCCTGGGCCCCGTCTTACAAAGAGTTACGATTGAACCAGTTACGATTGATCCAATCAATCGTAATTCTATGGAAATCCATCAGTGTCATAAATTTTTCTACAGGAAATTTTCAAAATATCCTTTGTATATATGAAGGAGATCACACCAAATTGTCAAAATTCAAGAAATCAATGAATTTATGGATATACATTCATATCTATATTTTTTTTAATAATAAACATGCATTTTATATGTTGACTTTGCTGGCTTTCCATAGCTGCGATTGATTGGATCAATTACAACTCTTTGTAAGAAGGGGCCCTGGTCAGTTTGCAATGAGGAAAACAATGTCACACTATTCTGTATTTTGTTAAATGAAATATTTATTTGATGATTTAAAAGGGACTTCCCCTACATCA
This sequence comes from Lytechinus pictus, assembly GCF_037042905.1. Classification (NCBI taxonomy): domain Eukaryota; kingdom Metazoa; phylum Echinodermata; class Echinoidea; order Temnopleuroida; family Toxopneustidae; genus Lytechinus; species Lytechinus pictus. The sequence goes on from NC_087251.1 coordinate 30,898,953, forward strand.
CAGAAGATAATGATTAAAATGATTTTTTTTATTTTTCATGAAGTATCAAACCCAATTTTGACATTATAAGGGGCCATCTATGTGCCCTCCCCCCACCATGCTCCAGGGGTCAGTTTCATAAGGAGATACAATGATACTAACTTTGCCGTTATTGTAACTACCATGGAAACCTTGATTATGATTGGCTGCTGAGCCTCGTTACCATTGTTATTCACAATGACAATTATACCGTACTAGTAACTTTGTGAAATTGCGGGCCCCAGCTTCCTACACCTATCAAGAGATAATATTGGATTTTTAAATTGAAACTAGATCTTGAATTCAAGCTCACAAAATTATTTTAATAAATGAATTTGACAAGATCCAAACCACATCCCCAAGATTCAAATGCAAAGTTCAAGGAAATGTCAACAAAAATTTAAAGAACCCTTTCCCCCTATCATCAGCTTGTAATTGCAAACCATATGTACCTTTCAAAATTAAATTTCCATCATGATAGTATGATGATAAATCAATTTCTATTAAACATATCAATGCACAAAAGATGGTCAAGTGCACCCCAACAAAAAGTTTATTTTAATGAATAGAAAAAAATTAACAAGCATAATGTTGAAAATTCATTAAAAATCAAATGTAATATACAAGAAAGATGTGATATTTTAAATTTTACTTATTTTCACAAAACAATTATTTACACACTTCGGGTGATAAGCAAATGAGAGCTGATGATATACAGTCCTTTGGGGGAAGGGTATCATATTTCAATTTTTGCACATTTGACAATTAGGAAGCTCTTCATGGAATCACAGTTGGTTTAAAAGATGGGAATTCCACATGTTCAAGGAGGAAAGAAACCTTTTTTCGATTAAGAAGAGAATTAGACTTTTCTATTTATCAAATATACAAAAGAAATAGTGAGTGGGTATGTGGCATTCCCTCATTTGCATTCTGATAAAGATGTACATATATATGTTATGTGAAATTAAGTGAAACTTATATTGTAATTTTTTTGGGGGGTCTTTTTAACACAATTTTAATCTCAATTGTGATTGTTTGATGTTTCTCTATTCATTTAAATCAAAGTTTTGTTGATATAAAGAGATGGAGTGAGAGAGAGGGGGGGGGGGTGGTGAATAGATTGAGATATAGACACAGTATTTTATATATCACCCCCCCCCTCTTTAATGCCCCTCATTTTGTTTTTCAATTATTGGGGGTAAATAAAAATATAGTTTGCCAGGTTAGATCAATGTCCCTTAATGCTTACTAGTTTATTCATATTTTCTCACTCTAAAGCTCCCTGGTAGCTAGACAAGCGCTTCAAGTGTATTTTCCATAGAGGGTTTGTCACAATATGGCACAACTCATATCACGGCAAATAACAGAAAGATGGGGGGGGGGGAGAGCGAGAGGCCTGATGAGATGGGACAGGATCGAGACTGGAACAGTTTGTAGATCCTATGAAGTATTATTTTCGTAGGAGTGGTATGACGGGGAAAACCCCCTTATCCAATGATTGAGCAATGAGGAAATGACCGCAAACAATGTGTATTACCCGCGATGATCATAAATTAACTTTTATCGAAATTTTGGTAATATAAGTTGTTGTCTTTTTTAGCTATTACAACTTGAATTAGCTTGCTAATATTTCATGTTGCACAACTGTTTGTAAGTGCCACGCCTTTTTCTGCAAGTTTTCCAAGTTCGAAGAGCGAGGTGATGCAGGGCGGCGCACGAGATAAGAGGCTAAACGCCCTCTTGAGTTCTAAAATTTACAGTAATTCTGGACGTTCATCGTATTTTCGGGAACGATAATGGTTACACTTTCTGCATGTTTTGAAGCTTTTTGAAGAAAAAGTAAGTATTATCGAGACGCTAAGTATTATCTTCGGATCGGTAATTTAAATTCTATCATATTTTCTTTTGTTTGCAGGCAAGAATTTCTTGATTTGAATGTAAAATTTTATGTTTTCCCTAACCCAGAGAGCTCCCGCCCGCTGCGCGGACGGGAGCTCTCTGGGTTATGTTTTCCCCAGGTAGCTAGCAGTCAAGCCGCAGCGCCCGGACAATCGCACGCATTTATACAACTCGTATGCACGAAAGTTTTGTCTCTGCATATGTAATGAGCAATGACAGACCTGGATTCGCAACATAATAACTCTGGAAAGAAATGACACATTTTCATGAAATCTTCGGGGTTATGGAGATAAAACTATGAAATTTCATTTGTCTAAAGACAAATCTTAGGTGAATTATAGAAATACTTGAAAATCTAAGAGATTTATCGGAGCAAAAAGTGTACTGGACTACTGCTACTCGTTTACAAAACATCTTGAAAATTAAGTTCTTTATACACGATTCACCGAAATAATTGCTTCAGAGTATCAATAAACCTTCTTTCTAGTAAATAGTACCCATAATGTAATATTCTACGATCTATACCAGTCAGGAGCTAGCAAAATATAACCAGTGTTCCAAAAGGCCGAAGGAAAAATTGCTCGCCGTACGAACGCGATGTTTTGATTGGCATCCCGCCGGGGGTTCCCCCACAATGCTTCACACCAGTTCCGTATAACTGCGAGCGAGGAAAACAGTGCGCGCCCGCCGAGTGTCCATTGTGATTAACCGTACGGTGTATTTCATAGTGAGTGTACCCCCGTTACCAAAAGCCCTCCGACTTACGTTATTGTACCACTCGTTGACTATTGTGTCTGTATCACTTTTGGAAGTGAGTCGTCGTCTCGGGGTCTTTTTAGCAGGGCGTTTTAGAAGTTATGGTATTTGTCTGTTTGTATTGCCATCTTAGTGTTCTTCGTATAACATGTACTGATCGATGTTTGATACTGTTTTTTTTTAATACTCCAAAAAGTGATAAAGAAATGAAAACCAAAGTTCAACACCGCAAATTCACGTATACATGTAGTTTAAGCAATTTTATTTTACCCATGATGATATAGCCATACTATTGGCATGAAATTATTAAATCTCTTTGGTAAATTGAAACTTTAATCCAATGCAGTGATGGATCCCGATGATAGGGGAAAAGTCCTCCCCCCCCCTCCAAACCCCAAAGGATTTTTTGTGGGGGGGGGTGGGCTTGACAGTAATAAATTTTTAGAAATGGGGAAAAAATTACACCCCCCCCCCCTTAGGCTATGCACACAATGCACTCTTTTTATTCTGAAAATACACCCTTGCCTTGTAAATCATATTTCTAAAGCATCATTAAGAAAATCATTTAAAACACCCCCCCCCCCTCTCTCTCTCTGACATGTTTCTTTCTCCCCTTTTCTCCTTGTTTTCCTCACTCTTCTTTTTCTAGTATCTCTTTCTCACTCTCACCTCTTATATTTCTGTTATTTTTTTCCTCACACACATACTCCATTCTCAACCGCACATAGGCCTATCAATTGAAAAATAATGGGTAAATCAGGCACAAAAAGAGCGGTGTACTAGATGGAATTAAATAATGCTCCAAATGGCAAGACAACTTTTATTAACAGCTGACAGTGGATGAGCATGCTTGCAAAAACATATATACATTAAAAATACTGTACATCTCGTGTGAATACCCGACTTGTCACAATTTACATGAGGTATAGGAATGCTGGAAATGTTATCGTATGGGCCTTACCACATGGCCCATGGTAACTACATCATATACTGTAGTACAAATCACAAAGTTGCTTCTACGATGCATTTCCCAGGAGCGTTGTAATAATAATATCAAACAGAATAGTACTTGAGACACTTCTAACAGCTTTGGGAGAGAGAAAAAAAATCCAGGTATCTCCACTTCTTTACCAACTGGTGTTTAAAAGGAATGTTTGTACAAACTTCTTTCTTCTTTACTACTTGTACTTCACACACAAATTTGAAACTTAAATCGTTCTAGAGAAAACAAGTTAAATATTACATACAAAAATACATGAAAAAAATATAACCTTTTTATAGTAACATAACAAGTTTAAGAATAAACATACTCTTTATAAAACTTTGTATCAGAAGTCGTTCAAGGTAGAATACAATCAATACACTATGCTTAAAAAAATCACATACTTTTAGACAATATACTGTATTGTAAAAAGAACCATATACCAGTAGTCCAGTCAAGCCCCCGAAGCTACCGCCATTTTGTTTAATCCATTAGAAGCTAAAATAAGCCCTCATTAATATTAATTTCGTACGATGCTCCCTCGTCAACTGTGGTTTTGTACGTGTATTAGACAATACGCACATCAGCGCAATGACAAAGGTCAACTTGGCAAATTCATTAATGTATTCATTTTGTTACGCGCTCGTGACGCGAAGGATTCAGCGAATCAAGCAAGCTCAAATCTGAGACGATACGTTGCGCTCTATAAAGTATCGATATCACAAGCGATATCACTTATAAACAAAGCATTGCTTGTATTGCGTCTTATCTTATAGGCCTTTGCTAATTCCAAAAGGGAAGATGAAAAGGGTAGATCGAGTCGTGATTAGGTAAAGAGGTCTCTAGTGCTTTTGCCATCCCTAAATCGTAATAACCATACTTGTAACTCATGATGAAACGGGCCCCTATTTATCATGTTTAATACATTTCCTGTCCCCTTTATTCTCCAGCATTTCTTACTCTGTTTTTTTTCTTCCATTTAATCATTTTCCCACTCAAAATTCTTTTGTGCCGCCTTTCTCCTATATATGTAGAGCTCATTTTCAAAAGGGGTTAGGTCCATTTTTCATCAAACTTGATTCTTATGTCTTAATGTAAAGATTTTTAGTAGCTATATAAGATGATACCATAGAAAAGTTGAAATTCCTATTAAAAAGTGAACTGATATGGCAAAGAAAAATCACCTTTTTTCAAAAGGGGTTAGGTCCATTTCAGTTTAGTTGCAAAAGGGGTTAGGTCCACACAGACTTTTTTTGGAAAATAATATCTTAAAATATATGAAGACAAGTAGATATCTTTTATACCCAATTTCATGTTCTCATGGTAGCTAGGGTATCATGAAAATTCAGTTTCGCATAAGAATATTGCAATATGGGAGAATTAAAAAAGAATTATTTTCTTGGAGTGGACCTCACCCCTTTTGCAACTAAACTCTTCTGAAGAACTCATTTGTCAAAAGGGGTGAGGTCCATTTTTCATATATTTTTATTGTTTTCTGTCTCTAAACCTCAAAATTTTCAGTCACTCTGATGATACCAAAGAAAATTTGAAATTCAAATGAAAACGTGAATGGAAGTGGCAAAGAAAAATCACTTTTTTAATCAAAAGAGATTGGATTCACTTCAATTTACTTGCAAAAGGGGTTAGGTACACAATGATATTTTTAAAAGTATATAGAAAAAAATTGAAGACGGGTAGATTTCTTTTATACCCAATTTTATGTTCACATGATAGAGTAGTACATCATGACAATTTAGTTTCTCATAAGAATATTGCAATAAGTGAGAATAAAAACATGGTTTTTCTCGGAATGGTCCAAAGTGGCCCTAACCCCTTTTGCAACTAAACTCTTCATATATTTCCTTCTTCTTTTCCCACTTGTTATCTGTCTCCTGGTTTCCATAAATCTTGTCTTATTTCTCTTCCACCCCTTTTGTTCCTACTTCCCACATTCTAGCTCTCTTACCACCCCCCCCCCCTCTAAATTATCTCTTCATATGCAGGGGCCGCGGAACGGTTTTCAAAGTGGGGGGGGGGGGCTGAGCCAAAAGTGGTGGGGCTGACCATGCTAAAAATCACAATTTTTAATTTTTAATTTTAATTTTTACGTTTTTGTACACGGTTTTGGAAAAAAGTGGGGGGGGGGGGGCTGAAGCCCCCCCCGCTTCCGTGGCCCCTGATATGTGCCCCTCCATTTCTTTCTCATCTCTTTTCAATCCACTTCTCATCACTCTTTCCCTCTCTCGATCTTCATCTCATTTTGAATTTTGCAAATTCCAAATCCCTTTCATTTTAGCTCTGTACAAATACTATATGAACACAAATGAAAGACATAAATGAATTCTCTGGTTAGTGGTGAATTTTATTAATTAGCCCAGGCGCGGATCCAAAATTTTGTGGGGAGGGGGGCCCAAATTTGACCTGATTTTTGGCGCCCATGTGTACTTTTCGAAAAATGGCGCCCCCTCCCTCCCGGCCAGGCTAACTTAAATGCCTTGAATGTATTTTGAATTATCTTATTACATAATCACATAAAAAAAGGCAATTAAAGACCACTTTTTTTATGTGTTCTTGAACAAAAAAATCCATGAATATATAATGTAATATCAATTGGAGCGCGAAGCGCGAGCGATTTTGGGGGGTCTCAATTTGGTTTAACTTCTCACCAGAGTAGGCCCTACTAGAATATTGTGTGAACGGGAGCTGTAGTTTCTTTACTAGTTGTTTAGAATAGCCCTTATTAATATCAATGATAACCTCTTGGGAATAATGCAATCTCGAAGCAATCGACTCAATCTCCTCATCAGTAGCGAAGCTGTGATTTATTCAGCAGGGTTGCACGGGGGGGGGGGGGGGTGCTTGTTGAACTTTTGTAGAGGGCACCAAGATAAAACAATAAAAATAAAATGGGGGGTAGAAGTTAAAGAAATTCCGAAATTTTATTCTTAAAAACACATTGAGGTATCTCACAAGGCCTAAATAAATAATGATAACGCGAAGCGCGATATATTTGACATAAAATTTGGAAAATAATATTATATTTCACCATAATCCCTTTCCTTTTCTCTCTTTTTTTTCTTGGTCGTGATTTTTTTTTTTTTTTTTTTTGGGGGGGACAAAACGCCCATGTCCTAACAGTCATTTCCTAGCTTTACTTTATAAACAACATTAATGTGCAATAATCTCATAAGCCCTATGCGAGGAAAAAAAAATTAAATTTCATGTATTTTGACCTGAAAATTGAACATTCTGGGCAATGTTTGTGAAACTGAACAAGATGCGTATGTAACTAGATAATTACTACGAGCGCGAAGCGCGAGCAGAAATTTTTAATGTGCGTTCTGACCTGGTCGAAAAGGGACCTGTTAAGGAAGTTTTGCAGTTAGCCATTAAGACAATACATATTTCAACGATTAAATAATGCGACGCGAAGCGCGAGCTGAACATTTTTGATATTCCAACCTAAAAAATTAGATTTCAAACCCCCAACGGGACACTCGATTCATGTTTTGTCACTCATGAAAAATGATGGGTAGTTTTTGGTATCTTCCTACATTAATAATACGAGCGCAAAGCGCGAGCAGAAAATTTTGATATTCTGATCTAAAACTGGATAATTTTAGCACGTTTTTAATAAGATCAAGATGCGTATCTCGATAAACATGCATGCACGTGTTTTAGAGTTAGACAAAATCTGGGCATTCTGAATACATTTCATTTTTCATCATGAAAATCAATAATGCGAGCGCGGATCGCGAGCTGGAAATAATATTTGAAATTCCGATATGAAATGGGTCAATTTAAGCAATATTTAAAGCACTGTGTATATAGGGGAATTGTGAAGTGGATGTGGAAAGTACTTAATAAATGATTCGAGCGCGAAGCGCGAGCTGATATTTTATTATTTTTTTAAACTAGGATCGAGACATTTTAGGCCTAAGGACATTTTGTCATATAAAAATGATGCCTATCTTTTATTCCTCTTCCTAGAACGTGTCGATATTTTTTTTTGAAAAAGGACAATTTAGTTATGAATTCATAAAAATTGTATTTCATATTTGAAGAGTTTAGTTGCAAAAGGGGTTAGGTCCACTTTGGACCATTCCGAGAAAAACCATGTTTTTTATTCTCACTTATTGCAATAGTCTTATGAGAAACTAAATTGTCATGATGTACTACCCTATCATGTGAACATAAAATTGGGTATAAAAGAAATCTACCTGTCTTCAATTTTTTTCTATATATCTTTAAAAAAATTATCATTGTGGACCTAACCCCTTTTGCAACTAAACTGAAATTAATCCAATCTCTTTTCATAAGGTTCATAAGGTAGTATTTATTGTCCAGATAAATAAATAAGTGGAAATTTGCATTTTTACATGGTATTGAACATACATAACATAGCATAGAAAATGAACATATTTACAGAAAATCGAACAATCACATATAGTCAATTATGATATACACGTGCAAATACTACCCACTGGGTAGCATTTGAAAAAAATACTGTTATTGATATTAAAATTAAGATTGAAATGGAAATCTGAACTGAAAGTTAGATATCGGATATTGAATTGAAATTGCATTAGAATTGTAATAAATCAGTACTATAAATCTTCACAGCATTGTCCACTTGTAATTGTTATTGTTATCAGTATTTACATATTATTTTTATTTTCAATATTGTTGTTTTAAAGAATTAACATCAACTACCCGACAAGGTAAATTTACATTATTGGGCATATCATTATTCTTATACAATCCCTTCCTCATTCAGCATTCGGATTGAGCTTGGCACGATCGAATGAGTTTAAGAACCTATTTGTTCGACAACGTGCCGACCGTAGTCTATTATCAGATCTCATCCTTTCGTAGTTTACATTCAATGGGTGATCATTATTGTATAGTATCTCTTTTGCCTTTTCAAGTATTCTGTTTCGGCATACATCAGTGAGGTTAAGGTCGGGTCCTGTTATTTTTTCTGCTTGTCTGACCATTCTACTTAGTATATTCAGATCTTTTTTGCGCCAGCTTGTGAACCAAACCACACAATCAAATATGAGGATGCTTTCAATAAGTGATCTATAGAATAAAACCATTATGGTGCGGTCAACATGGAATGACTTCAATTTTCTTATGAAATACATCCGTTGTATTGCCTTCTTGTAAATTGAATTGCATTGATCTCCCCATTTTAATCCATCGTCAATAATGGTACCTAAGTATTTGAACTTATGAACTATTTCAATTTCCTCTTCATTGATTAAAATTGTGATTTTTCTTTGCCACTTTCACTCACGTTTTCATTTGAATTTCAAATTTTCTTTCGTATCATCAGAGTGACTAAAAATTTAGAGGTTTAGAGACAGAAAACAATAAAATTTATAAAAAATGGACCTAACCCATTTTGACAAATGAGTTCTTCAGAAGAGTTTTGTTGCAAAAGGGGTTAGGTCCACTCCAAGAAAATAATTTTTTTAATTCTCCCAGATTGCAATATTTTTATGCGAAACTGAATTTTCATGATACCCTTCCATGAGAACATTAAATTGGGTATAAAAGAAATCTACCTGTCTTCATATATTTTATGATATACTTTTCCAAAAAAATTCTGTTTGGACCTAACCCCTTTTGCAACTAAACTGAAATGGACCTAAACCCTTTTTAAAAAAAAAAGTGGCTTTTGTTTGCCATTTTAGTTCACTTTTTAATAGGAATTTCAACTTTTCTTTGGTATCATCTCATAGAGCTACTAAAAATCTATACATTGAGACATAAAAATCAAATTTGATGAAAAATGGACCTAACCCCTTTTGCAAGTGAGCTCTTCATTTATTAATCTAATAAGCCTAATGAGTGCGTGAAATCTGTTGACAGTGCATGAGGCCTGAAAAACTGGATATTTTATATTTTTTGTAATCATGAACAGCATTCATGGGTTGATACATTTATAGCAAATAATGCGAGCGCAAATCGCGATCCGAAATTTTTAAATGGGGGGAATTCAAGTAGTTTGTTACAGAATATATAGGTACAGTGACGTACCGTGGGTCACGGCATTGGGGGGGGGGCACCACCACAAATTTGGTGTCACTTAGGGACCGCGCTCAGTTGCCAGGTATGCTGACCTAATAGAGAAATTTTAAGGACATGCAATGCCATTAAACGGATAAGTATGTCACTGATTAAATAATGCGATCGCGAAGCGCGAGCTGAAAATTTTTGATATTCAGACCAAAAAGAGACATTATAAGCAAATTGTTTGTAATCGTGATACGTACCTGTCTCGCTAAACAAACAATGCGAGCGCGAAGCGCGAGCTGAAATTTTTGTATATATTGACCCCAAACAGGGACATTTTAAGGACTTTATTTTAGGTATCCATTAAGAGTATAAATATCTCAGCATAGTCATCTAATGATAGTGGCATCCTTTGCTGATTTTGTTAGAATTACATCTAAACATATGAAGCACTTTTTGTTGTCATAGTAATCATGATTATCATATGCATCTCACTAATCAAATACTGCGAGCGCGAAGCGCGAGCTGAAAATTTATGAAATTCAGACCTGAAGAGGGGCATTCTAAGGCTTGTTTGTAGGAATTCACTAAGTCCTTACGTATTTCACTAACCAAATGATGCGAGCGCGAAGCGCGAGCTAAAAACTTTTGATATTCAGATCAGAAAAATTGACATTTTAAGAACTGATTTTAGGAATTCATGAAGAGCAGACATCTCACCAATCGGCTCGGTGTAAAAATGGCAGAGGCAATAATGGCAGAGGTAAAAATGGCAGAGGTAAAAATGGCAGAGGTAAAAATGGCAGATGTAAAAATAGCAGAGGTAAAAATGGCAGAGGTAATAATGGCAGAGGTAAAAATGACAGAGGTAAAAATGGCAGAGGTAAAAATGGCAGAGGTAAAAATGGCAGAGGCAAAAATGGCAGAAGTGAAAATGGCAGAGGTAATAATGGCAGAGGTAAAAATGGCAGAGGTAAAAAAAATGGCAGAGGTAAAAATGGTAGAGGTAAAAATGGCAGATGTAAAAATGGCAGAGGTAATAATGGCAGAGGTAAAATGGCAGGGGTTATAATGGGAGAGGTAAAAATGACAGCTCTAGGTAAAATATGGCCAGTCTTAAACCCCCATGCAATGAATTGTCAAAAAGCCCCCGCATGTACATACATTAAATAAGAAGTGCATGTCACGGTTAGGCATTTCATCATCATTATGTCTTCATCGGCCTAACAATGCTATTTACGAATTCGTTGGAGGTGTACCGTGAACGCTTTTTAAAAAGAAATCAAACGACAGATTTTTTTTCATTCAATTTATCAGGAGCAAAATGAAACTGCACTATTCTCATTCATCATTTCATAACATTCCTTTTTGTCTGGCTGGTTTCTTTATATCTTTTTCTTATGCCTATTATTGCCATTGTTGTAAGTTGTTATATTTCTTCTATGCCCCCAGGAGGGGCCGTCAAAGAAATAAAATCATTGTCATTGTCATTGTCATTGCCAGGTTTACCGATGCAAAAAGGAGGAAGAGTAGACATAAGAGAGGTGGAGAGACAGAGTGGGTTACGGGGGCGGGGAACAACATAGAGAACATAGCGGGGAAAGCTTAGACCTTGAAATTGTCACGAATGATTGTGGTTAAATATTATGTCCTTATTTGTAATGTCGTCTGTACTATTCTTTTTAAATATTTGAATGACAATAAGCATGCGTTCCCAGGCTTGGCACTGAATATGTAACTGATTATGAAAATCAATAATAATCCTGTTTTGAATGGTAAACCAATTTGGGGTCGATCGAGGGGGACCGTCTGGTTCAGATTCTTTGCATAAAAGAAGACCCTGAACCTTAACCACTGCATCCAATATGATATAAACGCCTTGATGGTCATAACCCTTGGAAGCGGAAGTACTGTTGGGTATTTTGTACACCATAAGCAGCACCCTCTTGGTAATTAGCTTGGTATGCTAAAATGTAGAGATTTGATACAAATCTGTTATTTTTCAAACATAAAAAAAAAACATTGTTTATTATCTAATTGTTATTATTTTTGTTGTAATTCGTTTTCTGACCTAAAAGAACTTCATTTAGTTGAAATAATTTTTGTGTAATTTTCCCCCTTAACCAAATCCCCTTTCATTTTGGATTGAAAACTTTTTTTTCTCGGCTTTTTAACAAACCGGTACCCCATTTTTCAATAACTTTTCAAAAGTAAGTGGTGCTCACTCAAGCGGAAATATTTTTCGACAGTTATATCGTCATTTGTTTAAATGGATCTGTACCAATATTAAAATGTGGAAAAATCTTCAGGATTTTACATGCGGGGGCATTTTGACAATTCATTGCATGGGGGTTTAAGACTGACCATATTTTACCTAGAGCTGTCATTTTTACCTCTCCCATTATAACCCCTGCCATTTTACCTCTGCCATTATTACCTCTGCCATTTTTACCTTTGCCATTTTTACCTCTGCCATTTTTGCCTCTGCCATTTTTACCTCTGCCATTTTTACCTCTGCCATTATTACCTCTGCTATTTTTACTTCTGACATTTTTACCTCTGCCATTTTCACCTCTGCCATTTTTACCTCTGCCATTTTTACCTCTGCCATTTTTACCTCTGCCATTTTTACCTCTGCCATTTTTACCTCTGCCATTATTACCTCTGCCATTTTTATTTCTGCCATTTTTACCTCTGCCATTTTCACCTCTGCCATTTTTACCTCTGCCATTTTTACCTGGCACCCACCAATCAACTAATGCGAACGTAAGCATGGACAGGAAATGTTTTATATTAAGACCCTAAAATTGGGCAATCACTTTAAGTAGTCATGAAAAAGAAGCAAATGTCACTACATAAAACAATAATAACTCGAAATGTGAGGAAATATATTTGGTGTATATTGATTTGAAAACGGGAGGTTTTAGTACAACATGATTATACATCTCGTTAAACAGTCCACGCGAGCACCAGGAACAATGAAGACATAGGCCCTGAGCAAACTGTTTCATAAAGTCATGAACAAAATGCTTCTTATGTAAAATAATTATGATAAAATATAACATTATAATAAACAATAATTTTTTTTTTGGGGGGGACGTGTCCCCCATGCCCCCTGGTAGTTACACCACTGTATAGGTATACAGAAATCACCAATCAAAATGCGAGCGCACAGCGCTAGCTCATAGGCCTTCATTTTGACAATCAAGACACCTGAAAATGAATATTTTGAGAATCTTATAGGAAATACACAAAGATAATAGGTAGGCCAACAACATTTTAAAGTTTCGCTTAATTTCACAAGTTATATTCAAATCCTTGTCGGTATGCAAATGAGGAGACTGATGACATCACTCACTCACTACTTCTTTTTGTATTTTAGTATATGAAATATGAAATATTCCATTTTTCTCTGTTGTCGTGTGAAACAACGATTAATTCCTCCCTGAACATGAGCAATTAGCATTGTTTAATACTAAATGGTTCAATCAAGTTGGTTCATATTGTAAAATCTGTAAAAAATGAAATATTGTAAAACTCTAACAATAAAAGCAAAGGAATTCGTGAGTGAGGGACATTATCGACTGTCTCATTTGCATGTCACTGAGTTGTGCATATCACTGTTTTGTGAAAAATAAGCAAAATTTTATAAATGTCATAATTTTCTTATTTTACATCCGATTTTGATGAAATTTTCAGCATAATGCTTGTTCGATTTTTCTCTATTTATTCAAATCAACATTTTTTTTTGGGGGGTGGACTTGTCCTTTAAGAAATGAATGCGAGCGCGAAGCTTTTTCAGTTGTCAGATTAGAATATAAAATATTTTCAGCTTGTGCTTCTCGTTCGCATAAAAAAAAACCTGTGAGGTTGAGATGCGTATATAACTAAACAGTGATGCGAGCGCGTAGCGCGAGCTCAATTTTTTATATACTGACTTAAGAAGGACTCTTTTAAGGTATAATTCCTATTCTAAAAGTTTTTCCTTTTTCTCTTCGTCTTTTTTTTCTTTTTTTCCCCTTTTTTTTGTTGCGCCACCATGGGGGGGGGGGGCAAAAACTTTTCCCCCTGGATCGGCCTATGTATATTGACTTGAAAAACACTAACATTTTAAGGACTTATGTACGTGTGATCGATGGAGAGGATACACACCTCACTAATCAAATATTGCGAGCGCGTAGCGCCAGCTGAATTTGATATTTACCCCTTTTCTGACCCTGAACAGGTTACCTATCTTGCAAAACAAACTTCAAACTCGAGCACATTGATTTTTGTCTATTATCGTAAGAACAGGATATTTTAAATCAGCCGCATTAATTTAACCTTTTTGGGCAGGAAATAAATTTCACTATAAACAGGCAATACGAGCAATGTTGCGCCCCTGGTCGAACATGAATTTGCATGGAGCCCCCTAAGTTCAAGGTCAATTTAGCGCCCTCGGTTGAACATGATTTTGGCGCCATGTGAAATATCACTTTGCCCTCCCCCTTCTGAAACATGTCGCCTTATGGTCAAACATCAAATTAGCGCTCCCCTAGTTCGAACATCAATTTGGCGCCCCGCTAGTTTGAACATCAATTCGGCGCTCCCCTAGTTCGATCATCAATTTGGCGCCCCGCCCAGTTCAAACATCAATTTGGCGCCCCCATCTAGTTCGAAAATTAGTTCGCCCCCTCCCCCTTGTTCAAACATCAATTCGGCGCCCCATAGTTCGAACGTCATTTTGGCGCCGCCTAGTTCGAACATCAATTTGGCGCCCCCCTCGTTCGAACATCAATTTGGCGCCCCAAGTTCGAATAGCAATTCGGCGCCCCCTAGTTCGAACATCAATTTGGCGACCCTAGTTCGAATATTCAATCGGCGCCCCCCTACGTCGAACATCTATTTGGCCTCCCTAGGTCGAACATCAATTTGGCGCCCCCAGTTGGAACATCAAATTGGCGCCCCTAGTTCGAATATCAATTCGGCGCGCCCTAGTTCAAACATCAATGTGGTGACCCTAGTTCGAACATCGATTCGGCGCCCCCCCCCCCCCCTAGTTCGAGTATCAATTCGGCGCCCCTACATGTAGGTCGATCATCAATTCGCCCCCCCCCTTCCCGTTCGAACATCAATTCGACCCCCAGTTCGAACATCATTTTGGCATCACTTCGAACTGAATTTGGTTTCCCTAGTTCGAAAATCATTTCGCCCCCTAGCTCGAGTATCAATTTGGCGCCCCCCTAGTTCGAACATCAATTCGGCGCCCCCCTAGTTTGAGTATCAGTTTGGCGCCCCCCTAGCTCGAACATCGATTCGCCCCTCCCCCCTAGTTCGAGTATCAATTTGGCGCCCCCAGTTCGAACATCATTTTAAAATCCCTTCGAACATCATTTTGGCGCCCTCCTAGATCGAATATCAATTCGGCGCCCCAACATGTAGGTCCAACATCAATTTGGCGCCCCATAGTTCGAGTATCAATTTGGCGCACCCTAGTTCCAACATCAATTCTGAGCCCCCCTAGTTCGAGTATCAATTTGGCGTCCCCCTAGTTCGAACATCGATTCGGCCCCTCCCCCCCCCCCCTAGTTCGAGTATCAATTTGGCGCCCCCAGTTCGAACATCATTTCGACGTCCTCCTAATTCCGAATATCAATTTGGCGCCCCTACATGTAGGTCCAACATCAATTTGGCGCCTCTAGTTCGAATATAATTTCGGCCCCCCTAGCTCGAGTATCAATTTGGCGCCCCCTAGTTCCAACATCAATTCTGAGCCCCCCTAGTTCGAGTATCAATTTGGCGTCCCCCTAGTTCGAACATCGATTCGGCCCCCTCCCCCCCCCCTAGTTCGAGTATCAATTTGGCGCCCCCAGTTCGAACATCATTTTAACATCCCTTCGAACATCATTTCGGCGCCCTCCTAGTTCGAATATCAATTCGGCGCCCCTACATGTAGGTCCAACATCAATTTGGCGCCCCTAGTTCGAATATCATTTCGCCCCCCCCCCCTTGCTCGAGTATCAATTTGGCGCCCCCTAGTTCCAACATCAATTCTGAGCCCCCCTAGTTCGAGTATCAATTTGGCGTCCCCCTAGTTCGAACATCGATTTGGCGCCCCCTTCGTTCGAACATCAATTTGGCGCCCCAAGTTCGAATAGCAATTCGGCGCCCCCTAGTTCGAACATCAATTTGGCGACCCTAGTTCGAATATTCAATCGGCGCCCCCCTACGTCGAACATCTATTTGGCCTCCCTAGGTCGAACATCAATTTGGCGCCCCCAGTTGGAACATCAAATTGGCGCCCCTAGTTCGAATATCAATTCGGCGCCCCCTAGTTCAAACATCAATGTGGTGACCCTAGTTCGAACATCGATTCGGCGCCCCCTCCCTAGTTCGAGTATCAATTCGGCGCCCCTACATGTAGGTCGATCATCAATTCGCCCCCCCCCCCTTCCCATTCGAACATCAATTCGACCCCCAGTTCGAACATCATTTTCGCATCCCTTCGAACTGAATTTGGTTTCCCTAGTTCGAAAATCATTTCGCCCCCTAGCTCGAGTATCAATTTGGCGCCCCCCTAGTTCGAACATCAATTCGGCGCCCCCCTAGTTTGAGTATCAGTTTGGCGCCCCCCTAGCTCGAACATCGATTCGCCCCCTTCCCCCTAGTTCGAGTATCAATTTGGCGCCCCCAGTTCGAACATCATTTTAACATCCCTTCGAACATCATTTTGGCGCCCTCCTAGATCGAATATCAATTCGGCGCCCCTACATGTAGGTCCAACATCAATTTGGCGCCCCATAGTTCGAGTATCAATTTGGCGCACCCTAGTTCCAACATCAATTCTGAGCCCCCCTAGTTCGAGTATCAATTTGGCGTCCCCCTAGTTCGAACATCATTTTAACATCCCTTCGAACATCATTTCGGCGTCCTCCTAATTCCGAATATCAATTCGGCGCCCCTACATGTAGGTCCAACATCAATTTGGCGCCTCTAGTTCGAATATAATTTCGGCCCCCCTAGCTCGAGTATCAATTTTGCGCCCCCTAGTTCCAACATCAATTCTGAGCCCCCCTAGTTCGAGTATCAATTTGGCGTCCCCCTAGTTCGAACATCGATTCGGCCCCCTCCCCCCCCCCCCCTAGTTCGAGTATCAATCTGGCGCCCCCAGTTCGAACATCATTTTGACATTCATTCGAACATCATTTCGGCGCCCTTTTGGTTCGAACATCATTTTCTTTCCTCCTCTTCCTCTTTTTTTCTTCTCGTCCTTCCCCTCTTCCTCTCTCCTTTTCTTCTTTTCTTTCTCTCTTTTTTTTATCTTCTTTCCTCCCTCTTCCTCTCTCCTTTTTCTCCTTTTCTTTCCCCTCTTCCTCTTTTTTCTTCCCCCTCTCCCCCTCCCTTTTCTTCTCTTCCTTTCCCCTTTTCTTCCCCCTTCTCTATCTTTTTTCTCTTCTTTCTTCCCTTTTCCTCTCTCTCCTTTTTTGCCTTTTCCTTTCCCTTCTTCCTCTCTCTTCCCCCCCCTCTTCTTTCCCTGCTTCCTCTTTTTTCTTCCCCCTCCCCCTCCCTTTTTCTTCTCTTCCTTCCCCCTCTTCCTCTTTTTTCTCTTTCTTTCCCCTCTTCTCCTATTTTTTCTTCTTTTCTTTCCCCTCTTCTTTTTTCTTCTTTTCTTTCCCCTCTCTTTTTTCTTCTCTTCTTTCCTCCCTCTTCCTCTCTCTCCTTTTCTTTTCCCCTCTTCCTCTTTTTTCTTCCCCCTCTCCTTCCCCCTCCCTTTTCTTCTCTTCTTCTTTTTTCTCCTTTTCTCCTCTTTTTTCTCTCTCTCTTTTTCTTCTCTTCCTTTCCCCTCTTCCCCTCTCTCTCTTTTTTTTCTCCTTTTCCTTTCCCTCTCTTTTTCCTTCTCTTTCTTTCCCCTTTTCCTCTCCCTTTTCCTTCCCTTCCTTCCCCCTCTTCCCTTTTCTTCTTTTCTTTCCCCCCCTTTTCCTCTCTCTTTTTTCTTCCCTTCTTCCCCCTCTTGTTTTCTTCTTTTCTTTCCCCTCTTTTTTCTCTTTCTTTCCCTCTCTTCTTTTTTTTTGCCGAAGGGGGGGGGGGGGGGCCAAGGCCCCCTCGGCCCCCCCCATGGATCCGCGCCTGAATTAGCCATAAAAAATATCACATTATCAGAGGATTAAGCTTTACCTTTTTCTTAAGCGTATGTTAATACTTTGAACAAAAAGAATTTTGTTTTTGTATGCTGGGGCAGCGATCCTGGGGAGGGGGGGGGCACAGTTCCCCCTACTTCTTCGGAAGCGTCGTGGTGTAGCGGTTCTGACTCTCGCCTTGTAATCAGAGGGTCGTGTGTTCGAATCCCACCATGGCCTAGCGTCCTTTGGCAAGGCGTTAATCCACACTTTGCCACTCTCCACCCAGGTGTTAAATGGGTACCCGGTAGGATGTGAAAGCCTATATGTAGTATGCCTAGCAATTGAGTCTTTGAACTCTTGTTGGAATGCTCCCCAGGGAGTGGAGAAGGTGCATACATTGTATGCGGGCATGCAAGGATCCGATGACCGGGGTAATAATATGTCTGTAAAGCGCTTAGAGACGTCGTTCCGATGTGTTAAGCGCTATATAAATGCGGAATATTATTATTCTTTAAGCACTGAAAAGTGCCTTTTTATGCAAGAAAAATGCCCCCTCACGAACGTGTACTGTGTCCCTTTCACCTGACGAGAACCTGTTTTAGGTGTTACCAAGTGCTCTTCCTTAATTGTATGCAATTTTTTAACCCCAAAAAAGCCCCCCCCCCCTCCTGGAACGTGTTCTGTGCCCTTTCATCTGAGGGCCCGTTTCATGTCTTAAAGAGTGCCCCCTCGCCTTCTTGTAAGTGCCCTTTCTCGAATCACTGCCCCCTTTTACCCAAGAAAAGTGCTCCTAAAGAACTTGTTCTGTGCCCCTTTCACCTGAGAAGGACCCGTTTTATGGCCACCATGACGATTGCCCTTTGAAACAAGAAAACAATATTCTCATTTCGATAATATACTTATGAAGGAAATCCTTTGTGCATTAAGTTTAATAATTCATGAGTGGGGGTATATAAGCAGTTTCGTACAGATGGAGGGGGGGGGGCTTGAAGGACTCTTGCCCCCCCCCAAAAAAAAAAAAAAAAGAGAAAAGGGTGAAATATATCATTCTGAATATTTTAGATTTTCTTTTTTAAAATGTCAAAATTTTGCTCGCTCGCAACGTCTTAAAAATTTCACGTAATACAGCATTTTCCCTATGCCCCCCCCCCCCACTTTCAACTTCACTCCACCGCTCCTATTTGTATGTTTATAGCTTCTCCTTTTGCAACCAGTTTTAATGAAAATCAACAAGAAATTTCATACGTCATGAATTTGGGGTTGTGATAATAATTTTTTTCTTGTTGAAAAATTGGACTTGGAAAAAAAAAAACTTTTCCATCTTCATCAAGTGGTTCCTAAGTCAGACTCTTGAATTGTTGGATTTCTTGAATGAAAACATCTGTTACACCAGTCCTGCAGATTGAAAAAATAGAGAAAGAAAATCAATGAATTTAAATTAAAATTGTCGTGATTTATAAAACATAAATGTTTTAAGAAAAGTGAGACTATACATTTATATGATTCTTCAACACATAACAGGAAATCTTACTTCTACTAATTATAAACTTGTACTTCCATAAAGCATATCACTTAACCTGTTCTATACAGTTTACATACCACTCTCCATTATAACTACATGTACTCTATGAAAAAAATGTCAGAGATTTCTCATAAATATGAATATATGAATCAACATATGTAAATTATATAAATAGTCAGAATTAAAGTTGATATGACTTGTTGCACAGAATATTTTGATCTGTGATTAAAAACGACACTAACTATAATCTAAAAACAAAATTGAAATGGGTTTTTCAAAGGCAGGTCTATTTGTTGCAAAAAAAATGTGAACAACCTCCATTATCAACAATATTCACTAATTAACTCACTCATATATCTGCTGTAGGTTGTATTTCTCTTTGTGGTCTAGTCGCTGTTCTATTAGGCCTACTTCACCAATTATTTATCATCATCAATCACCTCCATGGAAATTGTAAAACTGCATCATCCTATTGGACAAAATGTAAAATAACAAGATTTAAAAAAAATCGTAAATCTACAAATATGAAATATGAATATCACACTAAAGAATGAATAAAATGAATTTTTGTAAAATATGGAAAATAGATATTGCTTTGTTTAAAACAAATAGGAAATAAAAAGGCCATTTAATTACTAGTAGATCAAGGACATGATCTTACCGGTATTTTATAAATTTGCCCAAGGTACATAACTTTTGGCATTGGTTCTATTTTAGACTCGAGAGCCTGTATATTTAAGAAGTGTCTATATTCATTACAGATCCTACCTCTTTGTGGCTCGGATTATTTTTATTTAATGTAAACATGGTTAACATTCAATGCATGTAATGTATCTGTAATTTTGTATGGGTTAGTTTAAGTTTTATACCTGGATGAGAATCTGCAAAATGATGCATGCACGTATGAATGATCATCATCTTGAACCATATAGGTAGACCTCTACTGTTTTTCTTGTTCTTCAGACTCAACCTGTTTGTGAAAGAAAAGAGAACAATAATAAGAAGTGATCTTTTTCATGGCCGTATGTATAGGGGGAGGGGTTTGGGTAAGAGCTGAAATGTGAAACCTTCATCAAAAAGAGAATTGCATGACATCCTTCAATTTTACTTTAGAAAATGCACAAAACGGCCCTAGGTAATATTGGTCGCTTCTGGCCCTCGCTTTCTGAATTTTAGGTTTCTCTAAATTTTTTCACATGTCTGCCCCCCCCCAAAAAAAAAAAAAAAATCTGGATCTTTTTATTTCCGAATCTTATTTCATTTGATTTTAACATAATTTCATAATCTCATGCACTAGGTCTAGATCTATTTAGTCTAGATCTAGTCCAACAAGACTCAGTGCTGTGCGACAGCATTCATGTATCTAAATTAGGTCTAGATCTAGACTAACGATGGACTATCGATCTATCTAGACCTAGAAAGTAAAGCTTCGGTTCTAAACCGAGATCTAGACCCTAGGCCTATATCGGTTTAGAAATTTTTGATGTCTGACTCTGACTTTTATTCCTGGCTAAGACTTCATTGCCATTATTGACCAAGAGTAGATCTAGATCTAGTCCTTGGTCCACTGACAGTCAAACTCGTACATGTAAATGGAGTCGTTTAGGCCCAGACCTAGATCTAGGCCTAAATTACAGACCTAGATCATAAGCCCTGGGGGTAAGTGTCGAGGGTTGGGAAAGTATAAGTTAGACTAGATTTGAATTAGGTAGGCCTATAGCTCTTGTCTTGATAGCATCGATGAATAAATAAAAGTAAAGTAGCCTAGCCCTAGTCTAGATCTAAAGACTAAAGTAAGTAGGGCCTAGGATTAAGAAGATCTAGGCCCTAGATCTATTGATAATAAGACAAACATGCAGAGCAGCATGTTATTTCTAAGACCGAGTCTAACTATATATTTATAAATAACAATAAGAGTTAAAATGGGTGGGGGCTAAATGCAGAAGCCTGAAGTTATGCAAAATAAATTTGATATCTGAAACAAAGTGAGGACTGAGGATTGACACAATGACATGTCAATGACAGGCGTATCTTCATCCATACTCCGCTTCACAGTTTATTCCTGACTGAGTCTCGATCTACTGAAGATAGATGCAGATCTCCCTCTAGATCTAACGTTACAGTGTACAAAAAGAAGCCTCATTCTTCTTGTTTTAATCAATCGTGGGTTGGTCCTTGTTGGAGGTTAACCAAACCAGCCCGATTATCTCTCGATTCCCAGCCGGCTAGGAGCCCGTACAAAATACATGTGGTTAACACAGCGGCATAACGGCATAACCACAACACTGCAAGCAACATACAGGCTGCACTGCCACTGGGCGACGATGACAATCTAACTTCAATTTCAAAGACCAAATTCTGCTTTCCTTTAACAGAAGATTAATAGCAAACTCTCTAATTTGTTAAACAAATAACCTAAGATCACAAAATACAGTGTGAAATGTGTAAATAGTCCACTGAATTCATGTGGTTATATCAATTAATACGTACTCACCGGAGTGTTCGTATAGGTCCATTTTGTGTGTGGAAAGAAAAGTTTCAGAATGAATAAATTAAATGACGTAATGAGGTCAAATGAATAATTAATTCTGTAACACGATACCACTAGTATCGATGACAAAGAATCGGGGAAATCGCGTATTAATGACGCTCTTAGCCAATGAAAAGGCCGGATTATGAATATCTTCATGCTCATGAATGTCAATGAGGGCTTATTTTTGTCTTCAAATGATCGCGGTAGGCGGAGCCTATCTCATTTGTTTTGTGCTGAACGCGCACGCAGCTTTCGGTCTAGTAATATATTATAAGGTCTTTGAGTCCAGTACATTGGTTTTTCAGACCATAACACAAATGATGTCAATTCTCAAGTATGTGTACTCTATCTGCACTGGTTATCTGGAGTAAAAAAAAAAGTGTACACTTGTACACTTTATAACTGTGACTGAGAATGATGTATTCAAAGTGTTATTTCTTCATGTCACAATGTCTACCTTTAAGTACCATCTTTACTGACACTGTACATGGCAAGATACCTCTTATACTTGCATTTAAATTGTTAAAAGCAAGAATTCTAGCACTTTCTTTGGCAATTTCTTTTAAATAGAAACAAAATAAAAGAGACAATTTAAATGTGATTTGCATACACATTTTTAAATGAAAACTACATAAAAGAATATATCATACTTTTTCTGAAATAAATTATGTAACAAGAATACATAATCTTGAAAGAAGAGATGTTGTTCACATATTCCCTTTTTGATTCACACACATGTAAGAGAATATTTGCTAGAATATTTCCTGATAAAACAAGTAATCTTAGAATGTACTTTGGCAAACTTTTAGATACAAAATAAATAATAAATATGTTGTTGTAAAGTGAATGAGTTACATGCATACATCTCTTTGAAAGTCACGCATGAAACACAATTTGGACATCATGTGAGGCTTGAACAATAACATAAAAGAATGAAAATAAAATGACTGTGATGAATATTCTATAAAATATAGAATTAAACTTCAGCCACAAAACCAAACAATGGTTAAATATAAAACATCAAGCATCATATTTCCATATCTTCATATTCAGAGTCCGTGCTTTTTCTGTCATATTCTTTTGACAGGATATCAACTTCCAAGCCACTTTCAATGTCTTCATCATAAAGGATACTTAAGGAACTGCTCACAATAGAATCATCATCATCATCACCATCATCATCCTCAACATCATCATCGTCATCCTCAACATCATCATCGTCATCATCGTCATCATCGTCATCATCATCATCATCATCATCACCAGCATCATCACTATCATCACGATCAGCTGAATATTCTGTTATGGTGTCACATGTCGGTGTAGATTGCATTGGTATAGTTACATTAGGAACATTTTCACAGTGTTTGCATCTACAACCAGGGCCACATTTTCTTTTATCTTTAACACATTTACAAAGCCTATTTATACATTTGCTCTTAGAACAAGCACAGCCTCGAGTAAGGTATATAACATTTTCTCTAATGCGATTGATATTTTCTTCTGTATCCCAAATAATACTAACCTTGTTCTTATCATCTTGATTTGTTACATTATATCCATACAAAGAAATGTTTGGGTATATAAAAATTGGAGAATTAACTTCATCCCATACTGTTGATACCCAACAACTCCTTAACCAGTGAAGGTTCAATGCAGAATTAGAAGGGAGCAGATCATCTTCATATTCACCTTTCCATGAAGCTAAACGTACTATATCCAGAGCCTTATGATGTCGTGATATAATATCAGAATCTTCTATGCTATTGTACAGATCAATAATCGAATTGTAATTATGAAGACAAGAACGGTTAACATGGTAATATATGCACATAATAAGGCGATAAAAAGACATTAAACCATCATCTGAATTAACATTCAATTCAGTTTGAGCTAAGTGACCTTGTGTATTACTGTAGCATCCAGTAATAAAATGAGCATGTTGGAAAAACAATTTAAAAAAGGTAGGCTTCCCTATATGCGCAAAGTATGAAACAAAATCACAACCTGACGTGATATACAAAACCTGTAGAATCTTCCGAACATTTAACTGTTTATTTATCATACTTGCCAAATCAGAATCATGGTCACATGCAGACTGTAATGAATTGAGATTAAGATATTTTTCATCCCCCGCTCGGGCACTATATTGCACTGTGACATGTTTATTACCAAAGTTCAAGGGAAGTCCTATCATACCGATATCTCGATCAATAGAATATATGAGAATATTATTGCAAGGAGTACTATTTACATGTAACCAAATCTGTGTATCACTTTCCTCGTGATTATGGACAATATTATGATGATCAATGCCTTGCTCACTTATTGAAACACCTGTCCACTGACTAGAACTCTCAATTCCGACATGAAATCCTCCAGAAGTAATAAAAACTTTACCACTGTTTATTTCAATATAATTTTTTACAAGCTCAATAAATTTATTTGACAAATAGCGACATAAGGTGTGTTTATTCTGGCGTACTTTAAGAAAATTATTCCACTGGTTTGGAAGAGGGACTTTGTCATCAAGTGACTCATAAAAATAACATTCTTCTTCAGTTTTATCCCTTCTGCTACGTTCTACATCTTTTGGAGAAATACCCTGTGTTCCTACTTGATCAAAGAGGATCCTGACTTCTTTTACATCTTTCTTGAAAAAAGACAACACCCATCTAGCTACCAAAAATTGTGCATATTCCTCAAATGTTTTTAGATTTTTCAGGGGAGAACTATATATTATATTCATGCCTTCTATAATCACACATGTATTAGACACAAACTTGAAAGACGGGGACACTATTTCATAATTAGATGAGTATCTTTTGTTAAAAAAGTCATAAATAACAGATTTGGTACCTTTGTGTGGTAAACCATCCTGGTTACAAATAGCCCTTGGGTATTCTGCAAACTGACAAAGTTCAGAAATTGGAGTTTTAGTTTCTCGAGAAAAGGCGATTGATCTTTTGTAACAGCGGGTAATAAGTTTCTTCTCCTTTTCAAGATCAGTTACTTTTTTCCGCCGTAATTTCTCTTTAGCAAATGTCTTTAATTGGAATTTTCTTTTCACAGGTTTTTTAACAGATGTATCATTTAGAATTCTGGTCTTACAGTAAGATTCATATGAATCTTTACCTATTTCCCTATATGACATGAGACTTTTTTGTTGTGCAGGGGTAGCTTGAACATTTGAGACAACATGGTATAAACTGGCATCTTGAACAGAATGAAACATGGATGTTTTGCATACTGCATCAAAATATAATTTAACATTGCTGAATTCAGACTGAAAAACTGACCAATTTAAATCCCTATGTAAGGTTTCACTATTATTAATCCCTAATTGATCTTCAAATGTTCGCAATAATTGTGCTTGGTATTCAATACTACCTACTAACTGTTCCATGTGTTTTGGGAGACCACCTGACAATGCCATCTTACAATCCTTATTAATTAGCATCTCGTGTGCCTCATCTAATGCTACAGATGAATAATTTGTTCCCTTGATATTTGACACAAAAGAACCATTCTTGAAATGGTCTTAAACATAACAAGGCAAGGCATGCAAAGTACTTATATGTAATGGTATTAAACGTGAATAGTTTTGCCGATCAAAGGCATGAAAAAGGGGAGCCATACTCTTAAGGGCAGCCATTCGTAAGTCCCAATTTCTTTCCCTAATGGCTATATACAAACTAATATATGCTAACATGTCTTTTCGTAAAAAACCATTCCAAAATCTAAAAGTTTCATATTTTTCAGACATATCACTGCAAAAAGTTGAAAATTCTTCCATGAAAGGAATCATTGTCACTTGTTTAAGGTTATTTTGTGCATCTACAAATTCATTCACCCCACTAAACTGGCCTTTATTGAAAGATAACTTTAATAAACAATCATTAATATCCGAAATAAACTTGTCATTGGAAATATCTATTTCCTTCCCAGCTCGATACTCCAAAAAGCATGATAATTGATTCATGAAAATTGCTTCATACACTTGCATTAAAAACCTATGGGTTCTTTTAAAGTTTGAACATGAGGCTAAGCTTTGTAATGTCATTTTTTTATGAGATGCTTTGGCAAAATCTTTTAAGCCAGCTTCCCAAAATACTTTAACTATCACTTCCTGGAAGTTTTTAAGAACATGCCAGTCTCCAAGAAAAGGAATAACCCAATCTAGTGATTGACCACACTCATGCTTAAGATCATACAATAATCTAACAGTAGCACCATCACCAGCAACAATTAAATGATTCATTTTTTCATTTATACAAAATGATTTCTGGAGGTGGAATAAGGCCTTCTTGATGGTAGATGGAGAGTCAGCTTTCTCATTCAAAATATACAAATATGAAAATTTTGATTGCTCAGTGTATTTGTCACCTTCCAATGCTAATTTAGATTTAAAACTAGGTATTATAGTGTTCTCTCCTGATTTTACAAATGTATATCTCTGTGCAATATAAATCACCATATTCAAGAGGATATAATCTGCAGATTTGCCCTCAGAATCAGATAAAAAGAAAATATCCTCACATAACTGGTTCCTTATATATGTTTTATATTGAGGAATAGAAAAATCGCTTTTACTAGGATTATCACTATCTTGAAAAGTGGGCAATTTCCTGCGGACACTTGGTTTTTTTAATTGTTTATTTTCTGACGAAATATTACTATTATCATTTTTATCATAACTCCATACTTCAGATGAATTCAATTCCTCGGAAACTGGTTTTGGTTGCTGGGCCATAATGGAAGTGCCATGGTAACTTCGTGAGGAATCTGCTACTACTGCAGCAAAGGAAGCTAATTTATCGATATTGTCTATTGAAACACATGTTAAATAAGAAAGGTCAAGATTGGATAAAACACCTGAACCCTCTCGGATATCTTGAATCCTTTGCAGAAATCTTACCAAAGTGTCATCAGAGCATGACAATCCTAATCTATTCATTATTTCTACCAATTTTGTTGAATGTGATATACGTTTAATTACATTGGCAATAATGATGTGAAATGGATAGTTGTTTTCTTCATTAAGAACAAAATGCATTACAAAAATTAAAGCTATTCTCCTTATTTTTCTTTTTTGACCAGCTGCACTTTTATCACTAGGGAAATCCAAATGTTTATCAAGAGTAGAATACATCATTGTATTATTATAATATTTCAATTCCTCAGTACTGGCTGTTAGAAGACATATACAATTCCAGACATAGGGGTGAAACAGAATATTAGCAGCCCCGAATTCAAAAGTTTGAAGTGAGAGAGGATTTGACAAAAAAATGTCATTTATATCCTTAGCTTGCTTACGAAGGTGAGTATTAAAAGTTGAACAAATGTCATTAAATTGAGAGACAACAAAAGAACTTTCTTCTTTAGGCATATCATATGAAGTATCAAGAGATGAATCTGTTTGCAATTCACATTTGTTTCTTTGAGCTCTTATCTTGGCACAAGAATTATGCCATGACTCAAGCATGTCAGGCACTGAAATATTATGCACATATAAAAAGGTTCCTTTTTTTAGTGCTAATGTGTGAACACACAAAATGTCAGAAAATCTATCAAGAATTTTTGATAATAACCACGGTTTTGACCTTAATGCCCTACCATAGAGAAGATCACTCTTGCATGCTTTCTTCACAGAAACATTATAAAAATCAAATGCATCTGATAATAAGAAGCCATTTTCAGCTTTGCATATTTCACTTACAAATATTAAAGTAGCATTTAAACATTTTGAAATGATATCTTTTATATCTGTTTCTTCAGAATCTTCTTCATATTGCATTGATATCTTCTGAAGTTCATTTTTAACATCATCGAGTGATTTTATTTGTTGGCCTTTACGATTTGCAAAACAATAACATGAAGAACAAATAAAGTTATCTTCTTTTATAGACAGATTTTCATTAATCTGGCTTAATTTGGCAATGCCTTCGGTGGATAAACAAGTGCTTACATATTTCTTACCACTTAGCTGACAATCACAAGCAGCACAAATGTTGTTCTGCTTCAGAGAAAAATTCAAAAAGCGCGCCCTGTGACATTTACAAAGATATATAGTTTCAGGTATGTTTTCAAGTTGCAGTGAAAATATTTCATTAAACTGGGAGACACTGCACTGCGTCTGAACTGCACCAGCTAAATCACAATCTAAATATACTGACAAAAAGCATGAAGAATCCTTCATTTTTTTTCTACTTTTTTCTGGTGTATAGGACTCATTCTTCAACTTTTTTGAATATTTTTGCCTGCAACTGTTACATATACAAGACAAATCTGAAATGTCTGTAAACTTTGATTTGATTAAATCTTTTAGCATTTCAGACTTAATTAAATTGAAATGGGTGTATTTGTGGGATGTTTTTTGACAAAGGCTACATGGACCACATGAAAAATTTCCACAGGGCTGCTTACGTTTGGTAGGCTTCTCTTTCACCCCAACGAAACATTTGTATGTTTGTTACACAATATTGTACGAGGTGCGATTGAAGGTGGAACAGGTGGAGGACGGGGATCAGGAGCTAGAGGAGAGATAGAAGGTGGAACTGGTGGTGGATGGGGATCTGGCGCTAGCGGTGCTATTGAAGGCGGAACTGGTGGTGGATGGGGATCAGGAGCTAGAGGTGCGATTGAAGGTGGAACCGGTGGTGGATGGGGATCAGGAGCTAGAGGTGCTGTTGAGGGTGGAACCGGTGGTGGATGGGGATCAGGAGCTAGAGGTGCTATTGAAGGTGGAACTGGTGGTGGATGGGGATCAGGAGCTAGAGGTGCTATTGAGGGTGGAACTGGTGGTGGATGGGGATCTGGAGCTAGAGGTGTGACTGGACGAGTGACACGAAGAGCCGAGGATCTTACTTGTGGAGAATCACATGTGTTCGAAAGAGCTCTATTTGTGACTGATGGTTGGTCATAGTGATGTTGGGCCAGCAAGTGGACATCCTCATATTTGATCTGTGGTTAACATGAAAAAAAAAAACATTTAGACAAAAACATTAGTAAAAGTGAAAGAAAAAATGTTCCTTACAAGTCAATCTCATGCACAGAAACATTTCTTAATCAAGTTAAATTAAATGTTTTTTTTGTTGTTTTTTTGCAGTGCAAGATCATTTTTAATGACACCTAAAATGGTGACAATAAATGGGCTTTACCGATTTCTCAGGCAAACAGAGCATTAAGGCCAGTCTAAACTGCATCAATGGAAAAAAGTTAGGAAAGTGTAAAAAAAAAATTGTGGTCATGCATTTTACTAGCCTAACTATCATTTAAAACACCCTGCCCCACTTGCCCCTACCCCCACAAAATATAATAATGCCCAGCCACCAAAGTTAGTAGACCTAAATACCTTCTTCCTTTTCCGGTGTTTCTTGATCCTCTGCCGCCTCCTCTTCCTTTCTCTGGCCTTCTTGCGTGAAGTAACATAAGGAGTAGGGGACTTGGGGAGTGGGGAACGGGAGCATGTGTGGTAGCATGATGATTGTGCTGGGAATGTTGTGTATGGAATAAAGCTCGGGTTCTTAAATGCTGGCTCGTGATATTTAGGGGGAGGAGGGAGCAACACTGGATCTTGTTTTTTTACAACTTTCTTTTTTTTTCTCTTTGGTTGTTCCACCTTCGGTTTAACATAAGGCTTTCCATATCGTTCCCTTTTTCTGTATTTTATAAGGGCTTTTTCCTTTTCTGAGAGGATTGGTTGTTGAACAGTTGATTTTGAGCAGGAACTTCTGGAAGTATTATTCAATTTTTTTAATTCTTTAGGTATTCTAGTGGTTTGCTTGGGTTTGAAGTTTTGGTAGTAAACAAATTGAGATATTAAATTTGTGAATTCAGAAGCAAGTGCTGCCTTCCCTTCAAGAGTTAGATGAACACCATCAACATAAAAAAACCTATCACTGCACAAGAAGGGGGAAGTGGCATCTACCACATAACAATTAAAAAAACTTGAACACAATTGGTGTAAATTATTATTATAGTATCTTGACTTTGTGTATAAATCTATAGAATCGCCAAATCCAGTAACTTTTAAGGATGAGCACTGGGGCAGCCTGTAATGTGAACAGAAAAAGTAGTCTTACATAAGTAAAACCTATATTATTTTACATCGCAATTCAAATCAGATTGAGCTAATGAACATAAAAATTTCATGATGAAAACATGATCAGGCCTTATAATAATAATAATAATAATCCGCTTTTATATAGCGCTTAATCCATCGGAACGACGTGTCTAAGCGCTTTACAGATATATTATTACCCCGGTCATCGGATTCAATCAGTCATTCCCGCACACAATGTGTGCACATCCTCCACTCCCTGGGGAGTATTCCAGTCAGTCGCCTGTGAGGCGCACACAGTACTGGACAAGCTACAATGACTTTCACATCCTACCGGGTACCCATTTAGCACCTGGGTCGAGAGTGGCAAAGTGTGGATTAACGCCTTGCCAATGGACGCCAGACCGCGATAGGATTCGAACACAGAACCCTCTGTTTACAAGGCGAGAGTCAGAACCACCACACCACGGCTCCTCCACGCCTTATATCATTTTACATCAAGAGACATCTATTCCACAGAAGAAGGAACAGTTTCAAGGCACAGCTACAGATTTCTGAATGGTATAAAATTGGGCACATATCCAATTTGATTGATGACTTTGAAGATAATATGCTTGCGAATTTGATTCCTAGAAGCTTGAGATTGACATGCAAGGAAAATATTTTTTTGTTCATTTCAACATAAGTAATGCTAAACATTATTAATTAGTATTTTATGCCTGTTGCATGTTGTCTTCCGCATTAAAAAAAAAGGCATTTTGAATAATTTTTCTGATCAAAAGTTTGTTTTACAAAATAGCAGAGAGAATTTAAGATATTGGCAATGTTTTGAGGAAAATCCATTAAAGATTAAGAAAGTTTTTAGAACACAATTTTTTTATTTGTGATGTCATATACGAGCAGCTGCCCAATAAACATGTTATATAATGGGCATAGATTTTTAATTTTTCAATGGTTTGTGATGATTTTTGTCTCTTCCAGGAACAGTTGTGAAATAATTTGTCTATTGATGAAGGTTAAATAAAAAATTCTGAGAAAATTACATGTACATTGCACTAATTTTTTTGTTACCATATACATGAGAAAGCTGCTAGCAAATGATAACAAAAATAAAAAATTGATTTTTTTTTTTTTTTTACTTTTAATTGGTTGGATTTAGCTTGAAACTTGACATATATTTTTTTCTCTTTTTTTTACAATAACTTTTTTTTCAGGTTGAAGTTCTCCTTTTATTAGCTTAGATTTTGAACTGACTTAAAC
The DNA here is from genome assembly GCF_037042905.1 of Lytechinus pictus. Classification (NCBI taxonomy): domain Eukaryota; kingdom Metazoa; phylum Echinodermata; class Echinoidea; order Temnopleuroida; family Toxopneustidae; genus Lytechinus; species Lytechinus pictus. Next base: position 30,930,105 of record NC_087251.1, read on the forward strand.
TCATTTCTAATTCATAACTCATTCATTCTGCATACTATTTACTGATAATAGATAAGCTCTCATAACCTCTTACTTTCTTAGATAAGTTTGTGCATGAAGTCAGAAAATAATTTCTAAAAAATAATGTCTGGTCTACTACTAAGAGCTTGAGTAGCACTCGTTATGTCCAGCAAAAAATTGCACATCACCGAGTTTAGCATTGGGGCGATTTCGCCCCCCCCCCCAGAAAAAAAATGCATAGTATGAGCCCCAGAAAATCCCAATTTTATTGACATGCTTGACTTAAATTAGCCCCAAAACCTTACCTATATTTTGTATAAGAAAACTTTGTTTGCCTGGAGTCTAAACATGAACATGCAAAGCAAAGCCAAGGCCCAAGTTCTGAAATAATTTCTCAGTTAAAAATATAATGCATGATCATCATCATCTAACCCAGGGAGCTCCCTGGGCCGGGTTAATCATCATCATGCTCAACACAATGACAACAGCAGAACAACATAGGCCTAATTTACAATTATTTTACAGCAGAAGGTATCCTCATGCCATAGTCTCTCACTCTCTCCACTCTCATTTTCAAAAGTTAAATCAGCTCAGTGCCTCAGAGATCAAGTACAGTACAGATACTACAAGTAAGTTAGATTTAACGTAATCAAAGCAGTCTAACATTTTTAAAAAGACGAGTCGACCGTACCCCCATACTATCGATAACAAAAACATAACACGGAAATACACGTACGGGACTAGACACTAGTTATTTCGTTCACAAAACCCAACGTCGACGTCACAGGTTTTCGCGCGGTTTCACCAATTCTACAAAGCAAACGAAGGCTACTTCCGGTCAAATTTGATATTTTAGTCACTTTTCAAACTGGTTTTTAAGAGAAAAGAGCTGGTGATTCGATCAAAATCCCCGATGGCATCACAAAGCAACATTTCATCTTTTCAGGTAAGAAGTTTCCATATAAAACAGTTTTTTTCAGACCCGGTTGTTTAAAAAATTATAATATTAAACAACCGGGTCTGGAAAAAAAGACTTTGGACTTATATTATAATTTTTTAAACAACCGGGTCTGGAAAAAAAGACTTTGGACTTATATTATAATTTTTTAAACAACCGGGTCTGGAAAAAAAGACTTTGAACTTATATTATAATTTTTAATTAACCGGGTCTGGAAAAAAAGACTTTGAACTTATATTATAATTTTTGAAACAACCGGGTCTGGAAAAAAAGACTTTGAACTTATATTACAATTTATACTTTGCACTTTTATGCTATATGAAGGCATTTCTATAGGATTTTAGTTCAGAATGATTCACAATGTTTTGGAAAAAGGTAGGGGCTGAAGTTCCCCCCCCCCCCTCCCTCAACTTCCGCAGCCATACTCTAAAATGTTTTATCCTTGTCACAATGCATCGGGAAACTGTCCCCATCCCCTTGTTGAACGAGCACGATTTTATGTTGTGAGGGGACGGTATCACGAGTATAATATACTGTTGGAGCTATCCCCACTGCGTGCCAAACGAACTGTGTATCCCATAGCGTGGGGACTGGATCACGAGTATACTATACTGTTGAAACTGTCCCCACTGCGTGCAAAGTGAACCGTGTATCCCATAGCGTGGGGACTGGATCACGAGTATATATACTGTTGAAACTGTCCCCACCGCCGTGAAAATCAAGCTTGATTTCCCGTTGAGTGGGGACTGTATCACGAGTATATAATAGGGAGAGAACCCTAGTGTTTATATACAATGTGTTTCATTTGTGTGTGTTATCATTTTGCCACAGAGTTGTGCGAGAGTTGGAGACTGTGTTCTGGAGAAAGGAAGTGATTTTCATGCGTTCTGGTAGGTGTGATTCTAATAATCCCCACTTTAGGATTTGGGGACTATATCACGATTATGCCTTCTAATTTAATGGCATATGATTTATAAGTACCCATAATTTTTTTTTACAGACAAAATACAAGGAAATAACTCACACCTCTAAAGAGCAGCAGAAAGAGATAGAACAGATAAAAGCAACTATTAAAAAGAAGACGTCAGAGCATGAGTCTAGTCAACAGAAGGTGCATCATTGTTCTCAGATACTTTGCAATAATTATGAACTTTTAAGTTCTACTCATTTTGTTTAAAAAGATGATAATTTACAAATAAGTTTTATTAGAATCATTTATAGGTATGTAGGGATGCTGCTTAACCCTAAAATGGTTGGATCAACCCCCCCTCAACATTTTCTGCGATCATTCCGCCGCACTAAATTTTTTGACCGCGCCACTCGCAGAGTTTATACTTTTAAGTCTCGTGCATCTTTTGAGACCAAATTTACGATGCCTGGGTACGAGGTTCCGAAATTACGCAACATTTCGTAAGCGCATGTCAGACCAAAAATTGTTCCAAAACGTGATTTTGTGTACAAAGTCAATGCAAATTGAGTTTTCTCATCTTATTCTTAAAGATATGATTATTTTTACTTTACACAGCTGAAAGCAATTAAGGTTGTGCAAAAAATCTGGTGAAAAAAACTAAGAAAAACAAAAGGTTGAAAAACAAAGAAATACATAAGAAATTCATAAAACAATAAAATACATAAGAAATTGATTTCCAGACCAAAGTTTTTTTCAATTGCCATTGTTAAGAATGCTACAGAGAATATTTTTACCAAAAATTAGCATTCTAGGAGCTTTATTTAGTGAATTAGAGCAAAAAGTATGATTTATGCATAAATTAGCATAATTAATTCATATAAAATAAAATCTCATTATTTTGGAAAATTTTACCATACAGCCTTGTAGATTACATCACACACTACCAGCGTGCAAATTTTTGCGGCGCTTGCGCGATCGGCGGCCGAGATCTCGGCCACAGAACAGCCAAAAAAGCCCAGCCTAGTTAGGGTTAAACATAAATGCCAGTTTGGTAACAATCTAAAAATGTACCATGTACATGATTCCAGGAGTAAATGGGCAATTGCTGAGAAATAAGCATGCTGTTCCATCCAAATAGTACACTTTCCTACATGTGCGTATGTGTGTCATTGTGGTCATTTTCACCTGAATTTTATTATTTTATGAAGTTACGTTTATGTAAATAAATCAGACCTAGAGCCACCATGGTATGCTGACAATTAACCTTGATTTTAAAGACTTTCTACAGGTACGTAGTTTTAAGGAACTGTTTAGTTATCATCCACTTGAAAATGTTATTAGGTAATAAGTGGATTCAAATAATTTTTGAAAATTTGTTAGAGGTTTGGTAGTCTCTAGTCACCCCTATTGCTTTTGACCATCATAAACTTGATTTTAAAAAATGTTTTGAAAGTTGGCATCGATTTATTGCATGTGTAAGTAATCCCTTGTGTTTTTATATTGCAGATTAAATCATTAGAACAGCAAGTAAAGAAATCACAGAAAACCATTTCAGATTTGAATGGTCAGGTGAATGATGTAAGTTGCATATAGTGATATAATACACACCCCTCCCTTTTTTTCTGACTGATATTATCCTGTTGATTGAACATTAAAACCAAAAGTGTGTTCAGGTGCCCATAACACAAAACTTGATGATTATTCATAGAGTTGATTTTTGTCATGTAATTAATCATAAAAATTCATGATCATTTGCTAAGCTTAGTGTTGTAGACCCCAAGAATTCTGTTTCATGGAAATTTGCATTTATCTCATATAATAAGACATATCAGTGCATATACTATTGTAAATGTGAAATGAGAATCTACACCAATGTTGAAAGTGTGTTATGTTTTGAAAAGATTCAAGTGAATGAGTTATTTTCATACTTTTTCCAAATAATACCATTTGGTATCTGTAGTTTTAAAGCTTGTTGCTTTGATTTGTATAAACCTCAAACATGATGTGAATTTTTACGGTAGTGCATTAAAGTTGTATTTAATTAGACCTGTAAATGAATCTGAATATGTTCTGATCTCACTTCACAGCTGCAAGGAAAGGTGTATGCTGGTGAGGAAGAATGTTCTCATCTTGAGCACAATATTGGTACATTAGAAAAACAGAAACAACAACTTGATACCAGCAAAGAAATGGTGAGGATACCAGTCTTTCATGTAACCTTTTATTACATGATACTTTTGAATAAGAAAAAACGACATACCTCTAATACTTTCATCACTATCCTGTTTTTCTGCATTTATTAAACTGCATGTGTAAGATCTTTTCCCTTCGAAATTTTCTGCTACAAATGGGAGGGTTGTACTCCAAATGTCATTTGTGAATGTATAAGGGCTTTGAATAATGATAAGTCTATTTATATAGTGGGCACGTCGTGGTCTAGTGGTTCTGATTCTCGCCTTTCAAATAGAGGTTCGTAGGTTAGAATCCTAGCCATGGCGAGTTTTCCTTCAGCAAAGAATTTATCCACACTGTGCTGCACTCGACCCAGGTGAGGTGAATGGGTACCCGGCAGGATTTATTCCTTGAATGTATCAGCGCTGAAAGGCAGCTCGAGCTAAAGCCGGGGTAATAATATTAATAATAATAATGCGCCTTGGGATAGATTGTTTCTATATGGCGCTATACAAATGCCTATTATTATTATAGTGCAGCCGATCTAAGAACAAACTTGGCTGTATTTATGTATCATATTCAGCAGAGCTGTCATATGGTTTATACATCCCTTACACTCAAATGGTATGTAGAAAAACCGTACAAACTTCTTTTAATGAATTCATGGTTATCTTTCCTCTTGACAGCTTGAAGATGAAATTAAAGGATGGAATGAAAGGTGAGTTAAACCATTTTTGTTGTTGTTGGTTGAATTGAGTTTAGATTTTCCAAGAGATAAAGATTTCTTTCTTCAAAATTCCATATGCAATGCCAGCAACTACTCGGATGAAAGAATATTAATTTGATTCACTTTGCTATGAAATTGATTAACTTTAGTAAGATGCATGGTATAGATGATAATCAATATGTGTACCATATTTAAATAACAGAGATATGGCTATAAAAAAGTTTTGCTAAATGATTACCATCTGTTTTCTAGACATTGTCATGACACATTGGATATAGATATATGTGATAGTTTAACAGTATTATGGTATGGTATTATTATTTATTATTGATTTTATATACTTGCAGAGTCTCCGAACTTTCAGAACAGATTAAATTGATTACAACAGAGAAGAAAGATATGGAGGAATCATTAACATACAAAGACAATGAAATAGAGGTAAGTTTGGGAAATTTGCAAATAATAGCCAATTTTTATAGAGCGCTTTTCCCAGAATGGCTCAAAGCGCGTTACAGCATATTATTACCTCGGTCATTGGATTCATTTCAATCCTGCACGAAAAGTGCACAATTTCCACTCCCTGGGGAGCATTCCTTGCATTCATCGCAGCCTCTTTATGGCGCTGGCAAAATCAAACATACAATATCTTTCGCATCCTACCGGGTACCCATTTAGCACCTTGGTCAAGAGTGGCAAAGTGTGGATTAACGCCTTGCCAAAGGACGCTAGACCGCGGTGGGATTTGAACACACGACCCTCTGTTTACAAGGCGAGAGTCAGAACCACTACACCACGGCTCTTCCACGCTCTGCAAAGAAAGAAAATCATGCTAGAATGATCTCTGAAAAATCAGTATTGTAGTTGCTTATAGTTCACAGCCTTTTAGTATATGATAAAATACAATTACTATTGGAATACATGTGGGACAAAATGGAGTCATTAATTGTCTCCAGAGCTCTTTTACTGGCATCTTAATTAGATAATTTGATGTAATTGTCATAGAAATAGTTGTGAGAGAAAGTATATATATTTATGATACTTAGTTAGTCTTGTTTGTTGTAATCTAATGGATTAAGTGAGATGGAAGTAATGCAATGCAAATCAATATCACAATTTTCTGTTTTATTCTAGTCTCTTTATATGATATATTGCAATACATAATAAATGAATCTTATATTTGATACAGATATTGAAACACATCATGAATAAATCTTTTATTTATGATACAGGTATTAAAAGACTGTCTACTACAACTCAAAGGATTGGAACATATACAAAAAGAAGGACCAGGTATGAGGGCTATGTATTTTGTAGTAATTTGAAGATTACATTCCTATCTAACCCCAATGAACAAACAAACAAACAAACAAAAATAAACAGAAGAATTATGAAATAGAATAGCAACTGATGTTATACTTTTCTTTTTATTTGGAATTGTATTCATTTTGTAATATTTTATATCACTTTTTATCCGTTGTCCATTCGAATCTTATTGATGCATGCTGATAATGGATGAAGGTTTACAAAAATACTTTTCACTTTGGAGATACTAAATGATTTCAATTTTGCCTAAAACATGGTGATTTGGTTGTGTTTTTTACTTGATTGCTCAGAAAGCCTGAATGCTTGGAATATCTTCTACCTATGAGGAAATTTATCAATCCTTTAACATTGATATAACTGTCTTGTGTTCTTTGCTTTTGCAGAGGTTGACTCGGAATCTAGAATACAACAGCTTATGGATGTTACAAGAGTAAGAAAATTTTCTATTATAAAACTAATATTTAAATTTTTTATTCTTACATTGTGTAGAATCGCTTTACTTGATTTGAAAAATAGTCTACTTTCAGTGATGAAATCATTTTTTTGGTGTGTGTGTGTGTACGTAACCAGGCATTTGTTTTGCCTAACCCCTCAAATTTACCTATGACACGTGATGAGCAGATATAAGTGAATCATATAATGCCTGGGCCCCGTTGCATAAAAGTTGCACTTTATCTTTGCCATCCAGTGGTAACTTCCATGGTAACGATGCTCATCAGCCAATCAGAATCAAGGACTCTATGCAAGTTACTATTCGATGGAAAAGTTACAAAACTTTTCTGAATCAGGGCCCTGGTCTTGGTTCTGTGATGAGGATGATTTATTAAAAAAAAACGTATCTACACCTCTCTCTTATAAAAACAAATGATATGCATAATCCACCCGGGTTACCATTGAAACAATCCAAACACTCTCGACTTCCAATGGTTCATTTTGTGCATAGTTATTACTACCAATGCCCTCACCAACTTATCATTAATTCCTTTGTAACAGGTGAATGCTAAGCTATCTCTGATTCAGAAGGAGCGTGATGAGATACAACAGAAATTAGATGATGAGGTGAAGTGTGGACGAGATCTGGAATCTAAGGTAGGAATGCTACATCACGAGATTGATGCACTGCGTATGGAACATTCCAAGGCTCAGAGTAACCTAGGTGAAACTAAGACAAAGATGGAGGTTCTCCAGGAGTACTTCAAGGGAAAGGAAGTCGAACTACAAAGGTAAGAAATATTTCTTGTACTCTTTCATATTTCATTTTCCCTGTTTAAACTATGTCAAACAAATGAAGGTATAGTTAAATCAAAACAGTGCAAATTTTACAAAGTTATAGATCCAACACCATATGATTTAATAGGTTATATTTCAAAGTAACCAGTTTCAAAGTTTAAAAAAAAAAATCTTTTGGTAAATGTATTTTTTTTCTTTACATTGTTACTGTGTGATATACTTAGAATTCATTAAAATCTTAATAAATTTTGAACCTTCATGAGATTCATAAACTTGAGTAAATGATGTCTAAAATTGGAAATATGACAAATAAAGATTTACATAGAAATACATGCAATTCTATCCTTTATCAGCATTTTTTTTTAAAAAGGGGACAGACATCACCTGTCACTGCAAATTTAGATGTTTATGCTTTTACAATTTTTGCTTCCATCTTATATGATATTTTAGAAAGATGAATTTTATAAAGATTAATAATAAACTAGTACAGTGTATTAATGCTCAAAATTGGTTGCATCATTTTTCATTTCAATGGGTTTCTATCTATTGTACCAGGATAATCATTTCTTTATAATACATGTATTTCACTGTTAATTTACATTTCTGTTCATTTTTTTTTCCATAGGAAACTTGGAAGAGAGGAAGCCTTGAAACTACAAAGTGAAGAACAGCTCACATCACTAAGTGAAAAGGCAATAAATGCTGAAGTAGATTTGAATAATTACAGGTAAAGTGCTCTGATCAAAACGCAATAAAATTATAATAATTTTGATTATTGGGCAATTCCATAAAATAATGAACCATTGGCCCTATTCTTTTATTTTCATTTCATAACTATAGCCATGATAGTTTTGGAGCATTGGAGCATTGCAACATTCCATATGAACTAGAAAATGGGGACATATCATTTCAGGAAAGACTCGCACATATGGGGTTGGTTGTACCTTTTATTGAATCACCCAATAATGGAAGTAATGATAATGCAATTTCTGAAGTGCTTGCATCCACTCTGCATTGTGTCCAAGGGGCCATTGTCGTTGTTACCCTGGTTGAAGCCTAGCTGCTTTCCCAGTAAAAAAAGCACTTCAAGGAATAAATATTCCTGCCAGGTACCCTTCACTTCACCTGGGTCGCGTGCAGCTCAATTTGCTTAAATTTGTTGCTCAAGAAGACAATGTTATGTCTGGGATTCAAACCCACAGACCTCTGATTGAAAGGCAATAGTCACTAAAGTGTACTAATAACAAAAATAAGTTTAACAATTATTCACTGAATAAAGCAAAAATTTACTAATTGAAAAGCAGTCAGAGAGATTCATAATAACATATTACATAAGTACATCATCTTCGATCTAATTTCTATTCCAGGCATGAGACTAATCAATTATTTGTAATATTTCAAGCTCTCCTAAAATTACTGCTGTAAACAAATGTGAATGAAAGTATTTGCTTTGTTTTATATGTTTGTGTGTTTTATAATTGAGGCAGTTCTTTCAGTGAAAACATGTTTTCAGGTATGAAAACATTTATAGATTATATTAAAATCTGTATAATTCTTTTCTTTGCTGTTTACCTTTTTTTTTTCAGACAACAAATTGCAGATCTGAAATCAGAATTGGAGAAATCTGAAAGAAATTATAAAACTCAGGTAAGGTTTATGGAAGTTCAGTTATGGAATTGGGTTACATGTGTGGGTGGTTATCTTATAATTTGTTCCACTTTGGAATATTGTGATCTGCAATCATTTTATCATTGATTTTGTTGAATCCCACAATGCAGAGTACAGATGGTTGTAAAGATGTGAGGGTGAAGTTTATATTTGTGTAATACCATCAAACGAGAAAATTGAAGACAAGTTGTTTCTATTTTAGAAATAGAAATATGCAGTGAACTATATATTGCTTGATGTGTTATATCAGTAATGTATAGTTCATGTTTCAGTCTTTATTTTTGTCTTTCCAGATTGCTGCACATGAAAAGAAGACACATGAACACTGGGTAAGTGAAGAAATCCAACCAGATTGCTTTATTTCATTTTCTTCAATATACCCCCACATGTCTCCAAGTTGAATCTATATTTGAGTTAATAACCCTTATATTTTATTTATTGTAATATACAATTCCCTTATTCCTCTTTAACATTGATGTCACATGTCTATTATTTGTAATGATCTTAACCCTTTGATATTTTATTATTAAAATTGTAGACATACATTAATAACCAATTGTCAATGTTTCACTTGATTTTCTATATATTTCCTATAATGCCATAATTGATTCATTGCTATCATTTCAGTGTTTTTTTTTATCAGTGAATAAATTATACAATTAGTAGTTTTATAATTAGTGACTGTTCCCTTTTGATAACTTAAATATTTCAGTTGTATTCATTTAAGTAAAAAAAATGTTTATTTATGTTACAAAGTAAATAATAAATATTTTATTTATTTCTTTAATACATATAAGTGTTAACTGTTTTAGAATGAATAAGGAATATTTTTTAAAGCTGTGGCAGATCCAGGTAGGGGCACATTTGGCCCGTGCCCCCCCCCCCTTTGAGAGGCACAAAAAAAATTGAGGGAAATATGTCATGCGTACGAAAGGTAAAGTGAGGACCTTTAATTTTTTTTCCTTCCCTCCCCCTTCCTGTGGAAAATCCTGGATCCGCCCCTGCTTTTAAGAATAGACAATTTCTTGGTGTTAGTAGATGCATTATGAGTAATGGAAAATGCAATATTCTTTTTAAATGTTATTGCTCTCATTTCCTCCATGACATACAAGTTGTCTTCAAGAACGGCAGAAAGAGAGCTCCAGGAAGCAAAGATGGAAGCTGCTTCATTAAGACACAGGTAGGGATAGATCTTTCCATTTTATACTCTCAAGTCATTTCTTTTGTGAATTTTCATGATGGATACAGCACTCATTGGCCCGTATTCTCAATAGAGGTTTCAATTGTACCATGGTACAAAACCATGAACTATGCAGGTATTGTGTATATATGATGACACTTATTTCATAGCGTACACTAAGATAAGTCTAATTATAAATGCAGGCCTGCCAACTATTCCTTTTTTCCAGGAGTTACCCGTTTTATCAACCAAAAAGAGAAACACTCTGTTTTTCTAATTATTTCAGATAAAAAATAAATCAGCCCATATACGTATTTGTGTGGTGGAGTATGCAGACATGCCAACTGTTCCCTTTTTAGAGTGTTTGTTCCTCTTTTTTGCTATGTATACGCCAATATTTTTTTTGTATGATTTGTTACTTTTTTTTAAATTTCCGATCAAGGAGTATGTGTTATTTGTTAAATGTCTGTAGATTAACAGAACTAGAAGGAAGGCGAGCTACATCTGAGAATGCTCCTCTCGTCAAACCTCAGGCTGCAGCACCATCCCCAATGAGTGAGTACCTTCATCATAAACAGAGAATATCATGTCATGAAAACCAGCAAGGCAATCTAAGCAAATTCATTGAAAGATGACAAAGTTTGTGAAGTGAAACATTAGATAATGAAATGCTATAATTTTGCTTTAGTACCGACCAAGGCTTATTTATGGAATGAAAATACCTGTTAACTGCTGTGAACTGCACTAAAGTATCCAACTGAATGAAGGAATATAATAATACCATGTAATTTCAATTTACATGAATTTGTTGTGACATAATAGATTTGGACATCATGTAATTTGTGCCCTTTATAAGATTAAAAAGAGAGGATTGTAACATGTTATATTTGGTTATTTTTATATTTTTCCAAACAGGAGTAGTGTCTCCATCATATGGACCAGGGTGAGTATCTATAGTATGTGTGATAAAACCGATCACATTAAAAATAAAAATAATAAATACCGACTGTTTAAACTTATCCCCCCTCCACTGACACTTGGTGTTTTGCATGCACTAGCATATGCTAAGTTATGAGTGAATTAATATCATCACTGGATGAAATTATTAGATTGATCATCTGTTTAACAACCCAAGCTGGTGTCATTTGTTTGTTTGATATGTTTTTCAATTCAAATTACGCATAATATGCATTTCTCATATAAAATATTTTGTTGTATAATTCTTGCATATTCTAATAATCAACACTTTTTATGGTCAGAAAGTAATTATTTCCTTGCATTTAAACTTTATTCTGCTTCTTCCCTTACAACACAGTGACCGAGGCAGCAAGATGTCCAGGAGAGGTGTGTATCTATTCCCTTTATCATCTATATCAGTGGATCTTGTTCAACATTTTGAATTCAACATTTTGGGGGGATGGAATATGAATTGTGTTTGTAACTTATGTACAGTAAACTCTGACTGTAACAAATGACAAGAAATAGTAGTTGATATATCAGTGAGCAGGCCAAGGTCACCAGAGCCCTCCTTACAGAACAAAGGATTGAAGGGGGGTGATACACATGGTGAAAATACTTGCTTTTAGTTTCATGACGAAAAAAAAAATTATTTATTTATTTATTTTTCATTTCAATTTGATTTATATTTAGATTATTTTGATTGTATTTATGAACTGTTGCTGGGCTTGCATCTATGGATTGCATGTTATTGTATATGTCTATAGAAGAAATGACTGCTAACATGTGCTGTTCCAATGGCTATGTAACGAAAAATCAAGGGAAATTACTGATTTTGCATTCATTTGCTGTAAGACCAAGTGTATTCATTTAAACAATACTATTAATTTGATATGATTCATTGTAAAAAATATTTTTATGTTTATTTGATGATCAACTCTAATATATTGTTTGCTATGTATCTGTATGCACAGGTCCAAGCAGGAACAGCATAATAGAAGCAGACGCACCGTCGCCGCCATTGATTGACCCTCGCCATAGAGGTTCACCAGGGTCCAGGTCCAGGATGTCCCCGCCCATGATGGATCGAGACATGCCACCACCCCACCCTGATGACTACCTCCCACCCCCAATGCATCGGGATATGGGCCCCTCCCCTTACAGAGAAGTCTTGCCACACCATCCGGACTTTGGTCCACCCGGCCCGGGACCTTACAACGATCCCTACGGTCCACCTCCACCTCATGGACCCCCTCCACATGGTGGTTTCTCTCCAGAGTTTGGACCCCATCCTGATGATATGGATTTTGGCCCCCATGGACCGGGAGACTTTGGCCCCCCTATGAGACTCCCTCCCCCTGGGAGGGGCGAGTTTGATCCTCATGGCCCTCCTCCACCAATGCCGATGGGTCCTGACTTTGACCCCATGTTTGGACCTCCACCACCCCATGGAATGGATCCCATGCTTGGTCCTGGACCATTCCCAAGGAATGGTCCACCACCTTTTGATAGAAGAGGCCCTCCCCCTGGTTAGTAAAAAAAAGATTGATTATTTAATTCATTAGTTGGGAACGATTCTCTCTCTCCCCATCTCTCTTTCCCATTATTATTGTTTCATGATTGGGGATTTTCTGCCCATCAGCATCTTTGATGTGAATGTGTGATTCTGTGAAACATATTCCTTGTGAGAAAATAAATGTAGCGAGGAATGATGTCTCAGTAGTTGAAATATCAGCTATCTTTTTGCAAGAAGGGTTTGCCATCTGACATTATAGTTGTTAAAGCTAACATTGTTGGCTTTTAATCATGTCCAAACTTGTAAAAAGGTAAACTTGCATAAGTCAGCCCTCTGTAAGTCGGTTCGCTTAGTAGAAGCAAATTTTTTGACGAGATTATTGTCAAACGTGAGTTACAATTCAAACAGATTTCTGTGGTCCTAATATATATACAGTTGAGGCCAAAAGTTTACATAGACCCAGGAAATTCAAAGAAAAGTTGACACTTGCCAAACATCATAAAATTACTATATCTTATAAAATATTTGTGCTATCACGACGAATTTGATATCAAACAAATGAGTATGTCATGCCCCTTCATCACATTGCTTTGTCATCAGGAGCTGAAAAATATTTAGGTGTCATTTCCCCCCAAAAAAATCTTCATATTTTAGACAAATCAAAATAAAAACTTGACAAAAACATTTAATATTGGTGCTAGTTACTGCTCAACACAAACATTTCAGATTACACTTTTTTGTTCAGTGGTGACATATCATGATAAAAAAATGTAATATAAATCATAGATTTGACATTCATATATTTCTACGAAACGATGTCTGAATATAATAACAAACAATATAATACATTTGGCATGAATATTACTTTTTTTCTTCAAAGAAAATTCCACCTGAAATATACTTTAATCCTGATGGCATCCTAATAATGTGAAAGAGCTTAATATGCTCTTTCATTTGATACCAAATTCGTCATAGTATTTGCATTTCTGGAAATATAGTAAATTTTACGATGTTTGGCAAGCGAACAAATTTCACTGAATTCCATGGGTGTATGTAAACTTTTGGCCTCAACTGTAAATGCTAAAACTTATATCTTATTTGTCATCATTAATTTTCTAATCTTTGGTTTATTTTGCAGCTATGAGACCTAGCAGTAGATCAGGACCTGGGGGTGCACCTGATGGACCAATGGGTGGTCCTAGAACGTCATCACCAATGGTTACACCTGATGGTCAACGGGTAAGAACTAATCCCTTATTGTTGAGATACCAGTGGAACTGTGCCTAATTTTTCTTGGGGGGAGGGAACATTGTCATTATAAATGGAGAAAGTTAGCAGTACATTGTAGCTTCTGAAAGTTTGAGGGTGTTTTGTTAAAACCTGTCACAGTCATTATGTTATGTTACGTGGGTCTCTCTTTGTCTTTACTTGCATTATTGAATAAATATCTGCTAGTTATTTTATGTATTTTACAGTATTTTTATTGTAGATTCAGTAAATTATTACAGTCTATTTGTTTAAATTTTTATATTTTTCAATTTGAATATAATCATTCATTCATTCATTCTTACCTTCATTGATTGATTCATACATTTATTTTCCTACTTGATAAAATTCAAACACTTTTCTTGAAATATGTAATTCACTGTGAGTGTCAAGAGGTCGCTTTAAAGTATCAAACGTAATTTATTTCATACTTGTGTTTTTTTTTTCTTTTCAGGGGCCTCGAGGTCCACCTCCTAGACAGCCTTCCAATATGCAGGCATGAGAGAGAGAGCTGTTTAGAGTGATACACCCACATAGGCAGCTTCCATCTTCAACAGTTTGATATCAGTATGAAAGATAGAGCCATTGCTGATATTGGTGGAAGAGTAGCAGCAAAGACTTCTATTTATTACAAAAATATATGCGGAGGAAGGAAGATTGATATTATTACATGTAAAACATGGTTTCCTCTCATCACACATTCTGTGTCACACATTCAAGGCTTGCTTACTTAACAGTGCAGTCAAACCTGTGTTAGTGGTCACCTCTCTATAGTAGCCACCTTCATATAGTGACCACTAGGACCAATTCCCATGAAGGCAGATTGTGTGTATAAGAACCTGGCTATAGCAGCCACCCATCTATGAAGGCCACATTTGTGCTTCGCTTGGGTGGTCACTATAGACAAGTTTTGTTGTATGTTGATATTTATAGATTGTGGTGGGTGTTTTACATAGAGTGAAGCCTGACTGAAAGTCATGCTGAAGTGCCTACGTGCACATATGGGTTATATACCACAGTTGGTTTCAAGTGTGACTTTTTGTCAGATTTAAATCTTTGTGAAACATTGCTGAGTGTTTATGAGGAAGAATTTCAGTAGGGAAAATGAAAGTTTGATAATTTCATAATAATTGTAATGCAGATAATTTATTTAGTGAATTGAAATACGAGTTGCAACAATAGATGCATTTACCGCTGTGCTAAAATATTTAGATCATTTCCGTTGCATTATCTCTATTGTGACCACTATCATATTTGACAGTTCGTAATATTGAGTGATTTCAAGTACTTTGTTAATGTTAGTGTTGGTGTTAAGAGCATGAAGGAATGTTGAGAACTTAGCTTCAACATTTGACAGTCATTTGATGCCATTACCGATGGCTCAGCACCTTTGTGCAGTTACACAAAAAAGTTTTGATGATGAATGAGTGAGAAATTAGTGAGAAATGGAACTCAGATGTCATATAAAGACTGTAAAATCTGAAATTGCCTTGAAAAATCGAATGGAATATGTTATAATTGTCTAAGATGTATTAATTTGCAATGATTTGCAGTCATTTTTAACTGTAAGGATTATTTTATTATGTTCTCATTATCTGGAGATTTTGAATACGAACATGAACACTTAATTTGAAATTATTTCTCAATCCCCAGAGTTTTAGTGAATGGTGAAATTATGTGTAAATTGTCATTCACTGTGATATTCTTTTCTGCAGACAATGTTCCACAAAAATACTTCATAATTCCGTGGTCGATTCTAACACCAACTTACAACACTGTATTTGAACTCACCCACTCACCCAGTATGTTAAATTCAACATTTTAGGCAAGTGAGCCTTAACCTTGTTAACAGTAAGCTAGTCTATATTTATTTTTGATTGCCAGTATTGTCTTGAGGTAAATGATTTTTTTTTTTCAAACTTCTTGAGACTAGTTATTCATAAAGATTCATTTTATCATTCTCGTCTAATTATGATATTGTAATTTTCCATGTAAGATATTTTTAAATGCATTTGGGCATGCACAATGCTTATGCTAGTTAAAGAATATAGTCCCTTTCTAGGAGTTACTCTGTGTATCATTTTGAAAGTGCAATGAAGATAGGTTGATCTGAAGTTGTTAGCATTATTTCATATCATTTGAAATTTTCTTTGTGAAAATGTGTTTTCACTGAGAATTTTTTGGAGGATTTGAGTAGTTATTCAATCAGGAATGAAAGTTAATATAGATTACAAGCTTGCATTGAGACACTTGTAGAATGGTAGCCTTTTGACAAGACTTTTTTTTTTTACCATTACACGATAATTGACAAAAAAATGGCCCAGTGATTAAGACTGCAAACAATGAATTGGGTGAGCCATTTATATATATATTGCCAGTTGAGTAAATACTTGAATATTCATTACTCTGTCCTGGGGCCCACAATTACGACAATTGACCAATCAAAATGATCGTCTCTAACCCCTCCACAATGATATTCATTGTTAATGTCTATGGGTTGAGCTGTCATGAAAAATGGCTCCTAATTGGGTATTATCATATTGGTAGCAGATAAGAAATGAGATGCAAAAAGGCCACCTTGCTGTGCTCAGTAGTATAGTCTTTCCACTTCAGACCCTTTACATTATACAGAGGGAGTTCTTGACAAAAGGCTACTAGAATTGTGATGAAGCAATGGGTTATTCTATCAGACTACTTGATAGAACAAAACAGCAACCTCTATCACTCTATTTTATTTCTTAGTTGAAATTAAACTACTTACCCATTAAGTGCCAAATATATATTTTCCTGTTGTGCTTTCCTGCTCTACAATATTTCTGTATTCACTTGAGGCTAATCTTGAGTGCTAACATTTTGGATAATCTAGAATTATTAAATTTAGTTCTTAAAAGTTTGGTGCTCAAAATGTAATAATTAGAAATTGTTTGCAGCATAATAGAGAAATGGATAAGCACAATTTTTCTGTTTCTTACTCTTTCATCTTGATGTTTCTTTCTTTTTTGTGTAAATTTCCGGAGCATGGTATTGATAAAGCTATCAGTCAAAACTTCCCTGGACATGTTGAAATATTGAATTAAAGAGATGACATCTCAAAATTATACTTCAGATTTTGTTTTACTGGTCATTGTTTGAGGTGGAAGTTTATTTTGTGTAATAAACATGGTTTATGTTCAGTTGGTCTACTATGAACTTGGTCAAATTGCCATTTGATTTACACTTGATCTAATACCAGCTTAGTCTGATTCCCATTTAGTCTAACTCTCATACCCACTTGGTCTCATTTCAATTTCGGTTACTTCTTATTTTTTAATTTGTCAAAATGAAATTTGATTCATAAACAGTTCATCTAACAATATAGATTAAGTGGTGTTAGACCACGTGGGTATTAGCCGAAATGGGGAGAGGCCAACTGGAAATCAGACAATGTGGTAAATGGGCAAAATAGCAATTAGACCAAGTGGTTAGTAGATGAACTGCTGGTTGTAGATGAAGTAGGATGAGACCATATGGAAATTAGATGAAGCGGATGAGGGCCAATCAACAATTTACCATGAATATATGTCCCAGAGTCTGAGACTGTTGATAGAGCAATTTGACCTTATACCCCCCCCCCCTCACCACCATTTGAATTTCAGTTGGCAATTTACAGGAATTTTTTATATTTTTAATTCCATTGAACCTCAGTAGCCTTACAGGATCTATTGTAAGTTGGTCACGCTGCATTTTTACTAACCCATTTTTGACTAGTCCACCCTGACAATAAGTTAGTTTCAACAAGAACATAGGTTTGAAAAAATATATATTTTTAATTTTTTTTGCAAATTGGAATAAAATGGGAAAAAATCTTGGTCTTTTAGAGATTTTGTGATTTTTTTCAAAAGTCTTATCCTGGGCCCCGTCTTACAAAGAGTTACGATTGATCCAATCAATCGTAACTCTATGGAAATCCATCAGTGTCATAAATTTTTCTACAGGAAATTTGCAAAATATCCTTTGTATATATGAAGGAGATCACACCAAATTGTCAAAATTCAAGAAATCAACGAATTTATGGATATACATTCATATCTATATTTTTTTTAATAATAAACATGCATTTTATATGTTGACTTTGCTGGCTTTCCATAGCTGCGATTGATTGGATCAATTGCAACTCTTTGTAAGAAGGGGCCCTGGTCAGTTTACAATGAGGAAAACAATGTCACACTATTCTGTATTTTGTTAAATGAAATATTTATTTGATGATTTAAAAGGGACTTCCCCTACATCACAAAAGATAATGATTAAAATGATTTTTTATATTTTTCATGAAGTATCAAACCCAATTTTGACATTATAAGGGGCCATCTATGTGCCCTCCCCCCACCATGCTCCAGGGGTCAGTTTCATAAGGAGATACAATGATACTAACTTTGCCGTTATTGTAACTACCATGGAAACCTTGATTATGATTGGCTGCTGAGCCTCGTTACCATTGTTATTCACAATGACAATTATACCGTACTAGTAACTTTGTGAAATTGGCCCCAGCTTCCTACACCTATCAAGAGATAATATTGGATTTTTTAATTGAAACTAGATCTTGAATTCAAGCTCACAAAATTATTTTAATAAATTAATTTGACAAGATCCAAACCACATCCCCAAGATTCAAATGCAAAGTTCAAGGAAATGTCAACAAAAATTTAATCAGCTTGTAATTGCAAACCATATGTACCTTTCAAAATTAAATTTCCATCATGATAGTACGATGATAAATCAATTTCTATTAAACATATCAATGCACAAAAGATGGTCAAGTGCACCCCAACAAAAAGTTTATTTCAATGAATAGAAAAAAATTAACAAGCATAATGTTGAAAATTCATTAAAAATCAAATGTAATATACAAAAAAGATGTGATATTTTAAATTTTACTTATTTTCACAAAACAATTATTTACACATTTCGGGTGATAAGCAAATGAGAGCTGATGATATACAGTCCTTTGGGGGAAGGGTATCATATTTCAATTTTTGCACATTTGACAATTAGGAAGCTCTTCATGAAATCACAGTTGGTTTAAAAGATGGGAATTCCACATGTTCAAGGAGGAAAGAAACCTTTTTTCGATTAAGAAGAGAATTAGACTTTTCTATTTATCAAATATACAAAAGAAATAGTGAGTGGGTATGTGGCATTCCCTCATTTGCATTCTGATAAAGATGTACATATATATGTTATGTGAAATTAAGTGAAACTTATATTGTAATTTTTTTGGGGGGTCTTTTTAACACAATTTTAATCTCAATTGTGATTGATGTTTCTCTATTCATTTAAATCAAAGTTTTGTTGATATAAAGAGATGGAGTGAGAGAGAGGAGGGGGGGGGGGTGGTGAATAGATTGAGATGTAGACACAGTATTTTATATATCACCCCCCTCTTTAATGCCCCTCATTTTGTTTTTCAATTATTGGGGGTAAATAAAAATATAGTTTGCCAGGTTAGATCAATGTCCCTTAATGCTTACTAGTTTATTCATATTTTCTCACTCTAAAGCTCCCTGGTAGCTAGACAAGCGCTTCAAGTGTATTTTCCATAGAGGGTTTGTCACAATATGGCACAACTCATATCACGGCAAATAACAGAAAGATGGGGGGGGGGGGAGAGCGAGGCGAGAGGCCTGATGAGATGGGACAGGATCGAGACTGGAACAGTTTGTAGATCCTATGAAGTATTATTTTCGTACGGTGGTATGACGGGGAAAACCCCCTTATCCAATGATTGAGCAATGAGGAAATGACCGCAAACAATGTGTATTACCCGCGATGATCATAAATTAACTTTTATCGAAATTTTGGTAATATAAGTTGTTGTCTTTTTTAGCTATTACAACTTGAATTAGCTTGCTAATATTTCATGTTGCACAACTGTTTGTAAGTGCCACGCCTTTTTCTGCAAGTTTTCCAAGTTCGAAGAGCGAGGTGATGCAGGGCGGCGCACGAGATAAGAGGCTAAACGCCCTCTTGAGTTCTAAAATTTACAGTAATTCTGGACGTTCATCGTATTTTCGGGAACGATAATGGTTACACTTTCTGCATGTTTTGAAGCTTTTTGAAGAAAAAGTAAGTATTATCGAGACGCTAAGTATTATCTTCGGATCGGTAATTTAAATTCTATCATATTTTCTTTTGTTTGCAGGCAAGAATTTCTTGATTTGAATGTAAAATTTTACGTTTTCCCCAGGTAGCTAGCATTTTGTAGCAATCGAAGTTGCACCAGACAGACACCGCACTACACATGCGTGACGTCACGCGCTGCAATGGCTGCAGCTGTGGGATGGAGTGTTGAGGAAGATGGAAGTCTTTCTGTTGGTGAGCAGACGGTTGGGATTGCTTATCACCCAAGGCTGAATACTGTCCTGGCAGTTACCACAGACCCTAGCATCAAAGTTTTGGATGTCAATTCTGGTGTTATTCTAAAGAAATCGTCTTTATCAGGTGAGAATTCAATGACAAATGTGAAGCAAAGATGACATGAAAATGGATGACAAGGCAGGTCAGGTCAGCCGTTGGGACGGGTAGCCTTAAAGTTTGGAGAGTGAAAATCTTGTCTAGTTTTTAGGTGTGCATTGAGATGTACATGGGGCACCTTCCTCACGTCAATGCGAGGTTATTGCCTTCTTAAAAATAAAACTGATTGGCATGGTTGGGGACCTAAACTTAATTAAACTCTAAGGCCCGTATTCTGAAGTCGGGTTTAACTTAAACTCAGGTTTAAAGTTGTGGTTTAAGTATGGACAGCCAATTGTTACATAATCACTAACAATAGAGATATCATACTTCCGCTCATTCGGCTCTCAAATCATTCATAATTGTGTAGGAAGTATAAATAGATTATTGTCTTCACCATCGATGAATCAGGAAAGAGCACAGTAAACATAAGAAACACACAACTTAATAAAAATGTTGATACTTTTGGCTTCCCATACTTAAACCACAACTTTAAACCTGAGTTTAAGTTAAACCCGACTTCAGAATACGGGCCTAAGTCTAAAGCTACGGCCTATGCACTTTTCAGATGATAAAAGCTATGACAATTTAATATTTGAACAGATCAGACTCTGAATAGTGGAACATATTCTAAAGATCATTACCAAAGAACAAGAATTGTTCATCTCACTCTGCATGTCAACAGTAGAGGCGCACGGCCAATATGGGAGGCTCTCTCCAATAGGGGAGACAATCTCCCACATTGGAGACTTGCTTTGCAAAAGGACAAAAGAAACAACACCAACAAAAGCATGATTTTTTTCCACCCAAAATTTTGTCTCGCTGAGGTCAGAAGCCCATTTGTTTTGTGTGTGATTGACAACAAAAAGTAGACGGTGAATTTTTAAAGTAGACGGTGAAAAGGGGTAATTTTTCATGAGGAATCTGCTTATCACATTTTTATTTGCCGCCAAGTTAATCCTTTTGCAGCAAATGTAAACAAAGGAAATTGGACTCCAAAACTGGAGACTGTCTCTGAAATTGGATACCCAAATTCTTTACGAAAGTCTCTGATATTGGAGATAATCTCCCACATTGGAGACAGTCTCCAATATTGGCCGTGCGCCTCTACTGGTCAAAAATCCGAGTTTTCAGAGAGATGATATTTTAATTATCCTATTTGTGAGTGTTTCAATCGGTATGTATTTTACAACAAATAAGAGATGAACCATATCTGACTGCTGTTGCCTCATTGAATTTTGTAAAGGGGTGCAAGTAGATTCATTTTCATTTCCTGTCAAAATGAATGAACAAGAAAGTATGGCCTTTGTTTTGCACCTAATTCCAAATAGTGATCAGTCATTCATTATTTCTTTTCAGCCGGTATTATGCATTTTTGCAAACAATTTTTTTATATTGGATCTGACTGGTGTTGCCTCATTGACTTTTGTACAGAGTTGTAATTAGATTCATTTTTCATATTTCATTTCCTGTCAAAATGAATAAAACAGATGAAAAGGATCGGAACTTTACATGAAATTAAAGCATATCATCTCAATTCTCTGAAAAAAAATAGGAAATCAGTTATGATCATTGAATCATTGCGAGTTACACAGTTACACTTCAATGATCACAGAAAGGTATGAAAATATGTATTATCGCACTTAAATAATGAATGATAATCATTAATTTATGACTGATCATAATTTGCAACTACCGTATTTTCCGGTGTATTAACCGCACCTTTTTCCGTCGGGGAAAACCTCGAAAATGGGGGGTGCGGTTTATACACAAACACAGAGAAATCCGACCTCAGAAACTTGATTGACTTGACGAAAACTTAGCATATATAATGAATGTGTGACATGTTTGAAACGTGGACTTGTAAAAAGAATGAAATAAAACTCACCTTACATCATCTCTGTTTTTCTCTTTTCATAATTTAATGATTTTTGTCGTGGCGTTCGCGGGACGGCCAATCCATGTTTGGTGAGCGCTCCTCGGTAGCGCCTGCCAGTGCCTGCTGGCATGGCTGGCCGGCGCTGGGCGCGCCGCAGCCTAGCGACGGAAACTGAAGGCGGAGCGTCGCGCAGTACCGTAGACGTATTTAAGATTTTACCCTCTTCTGTCCCAGAAAAAAAAATCCCAGAAAGAAACAGAAATCTTGCTCGAGGCCTTTCTAATGTGCAGCAGCTAACTAAACTTGAAGACTGTACGTGTTGAAGCGCCATCTACCGGTATTGATTGCTTTTGCAGCAATGGAGAACGTCGCCAATTAAGTCAAGGAAGCAATGATTTTAGGCCTTATCTGCAGTTGATAATTTATATTTTCTTCGTGCATTTATGAAAATATAATTTTACATTGAATTTGAGTGATTTTTTAATTTGAAGTAAAATATTGATTTCATATGAACAACGTCGACTCGAATTGGATATAGAAATAATTGAGAACAATTATATTATTATTATTATTATTGCTAGCGTAAACTGGTATATGTAATAATTCGAGCATAAATAATATGTCTTTTTTTTTTTTCTTGGACACTGTCCCGGCCCGCGATAAGTTTTAGTATTTTTGGAGGACACCTAGTGGCATCCCTGGAGTGTGCATTTAAGGCCTATTGTAGGCCCCCAACAACAAATTTTGTCACTACGCCATCACGCGAATTTTTTTTACCGCACCGCTCGCTGACTTTTTACTTTCAAGTCTTGCGCATCTTTTGAGACCAAATTTGCGATGCCTGGGTGCGCAGTTTTGAAATTACGCAACATTTTGTACGTGCATGTCGGACCCAAAATTGCTCCAAAACGTGATTCCATGTTCAAGGTCAATGCAAATTGTGTTTTTCAACAAAAAATCATAAATGTATGATTATTTTTACTTTTGTTGGTTCAAATGGATTTATTTTATGCTATTTATGATCGCAAAAGAGCCCCGACAAAGTTATTGGAAAAAAACAATAAAAAAAAAAAGTTAAAAAAAAAAAAAAAAAATACAAATTAAAAAAATAAAAAAACCCTATTAAATTAGATTTTTTGCAATTTTTTGTGGATATTATAAAGGTAAAAATTGATACACTCACCAAAAATTAGCATTCTACTAGCTTAATAAATAAAGTCAAAGGCAAAAACATACAAAAAAACAAATTTAGGGCAAATTTCATATGCTCATTTGCATAATTAATTAATTAAATAATATAAACAATTAAGTTTTGTCACATAAATTTGATGCAGAAGTACATTAAAGTTGCTGATAGTACATGTACACTTAATTGCATGTAAAATCAAACGCTCACAAATAAGCGGAATTCTACTACACAGTCGGCTCGCCTGAGTGGCTGTATAATAGAAAACATAAAGTTCAACAAATCCACTTTTATTATTTTGAACTTGAAAAAAATAAAGCAAATAGGCTAAAACCATGTACATGTAATATTACGGTTGTCAGTAGTTTTAGTATAATTCTTAATTGACCATGCAGTGTTCCAACTTACCCCATACCATGTTCCAACTTACCCCGTATAGGGTATAAGTTGGAATGCTTGCGATGGTCTTGTTCAAGGTGGATTTTTTTCAGTAATCATCATAGAGTTAAAAATTCTATGGGGTACATTTGTAGCCCCTAGATATATGAGCATAAGTTGATATATTGTTGGCTTCGTGAATAAAATCTATTTGGATTTTACAGCCATTTTTGTTGAAAATGTTCCAACTAACCCCTGTCTCCCCTACCTTGTACAAATAACTCCTGTGTACACTGTACATAAGTTATGTGAACTACATTTTACTCGCAAGCCCAGAAGTGTTTACATCTCATATCATACTGCTAGATAATTAACCAAGAAAAATGTTCAACTCATAAGTAAGCACAGGTACCCCATCCTTTGTCTATGCATGAGTTAGCTAGGAATGTCCCCAAAATAGAGCAATATTTTGCTTTGGTAAGATTGCACATGTGGATGTGCTTGTATGAACTGGGCTGAAGCATTGGTGTTTCATTGTTATCTTTTACTAAGATTTAAATTGTATAAACTAGGTATCAAATATGTAAGAACTGTAAGAAAGATATAGATTAGAAATATCATTTTAAAGGGAAATTCTTCATGTAAATGTCATTGTCAACAACACACAAATATGACCAAATTAGACTGATTGCTGCCTGATACCATACAACAAAAGAGAGAAAAAAAGAAAGAAGTGGATGACATCTTTGGTTTCCCTCATTTACATACTTGACTGGGATGTGCATGATGTAGCTGTTTTGAGAAATTTTAAAGCAAAACACCAAATTGTAATAACTTTGTTATTTTACATACATGTACTGTACAAGCATTCTTCATTTATAAAGTTGATTTGATTTATTCAAATCAACTCTTTTTTTTTAAGGGGGGGGGGGAGGAGGGGGGATGGGGGGGGGGGAGGGGGATGGACTTGGCCTTTGAGAACAAAGTAAAGGTCACATTCTGAGATAGTTAATACCAAAGTTGAAAATATCATCCTCCTGGCTCCAGACCCTACATGAGTTGGAATAAATTATCAAAATTAAAATTATACTATTAAAATGCTGCTTTATCTTGAAATAAGCTACCGTAAGTAACGGACTATAAACCGCACCCGTGGATTAACCGCACCCCCAACTTTGGACTAAAAGAAAAAAAAAAGAAAAAAAAAATCCTTCTCACATTATATTTGAGGTACGAAGAAACAAAAACTAAGTTAAATATTTCAAAGTATCCAAAGAGATTACCGATATGCGGAAATCTGCTGTTCTTGATCAATTCATCTACAAACGTTTGCAAGAAAGAAAGGTCCCGACAATATTGGCCACTTACACACTCACTCACCTCACAGTCACAGTGTACACACACACAGCACTGCCGTTCTTGTACATTGCAAACTACGATACGGTACCAGTAGTACATCTTATCAAATAATGATCTGTGTCTTTCCCGGCGTAGGAGGAAGAAACATTCACATTTCTTGCATCACAAACTCACAATCACTTTCAGAATTTGTCTAGCATTCGATGTCTTAGCATGAATTTTGGATACGGGATTACAGGAAGGTTCAAGAAACAAAGAAATTTGCATTTTTTACAGTTGTTTTTACGGCTTCGCGCCGTCTCTCTCGTGCGTGGTGTACATGGTATCTTATGAAAAGCAAACGGGAAAGAAAAAATAAGCTGGCGCGAAATGGGACTTCGGAGGGGATCGAGGGTTAAAATGAATAGCGCCAGCTTAAGTCGCACTATGACCACAATACAACGCAAGCTACCTCAGCTCACTCAACTCTCGATCTTGCGCTCGCTCAGCTGTGACAAAATATTACCGAGTATGCTTGGCGTCTCTTTGAACTTAGCCAGGGAACTTCGCTGCTTTGAACCGAGAATAAAGTCGAAATTAGTGTCATGAAGGTGGGTGCGTTCAGATCGTAATAATCGCTTCTCATACCCCTCTAAACGACATTGCCCTGGGCGGCTACGCCCGGCCACTCGATGTGTTGTGAACTGGCAGACGTCTTACATGTTCGGGAGGGGTTACGACGGGCTGACTCAGACCCGTTACCGTGGATAAACCGCACCCCCAACTTTTGCTTCTATCCCGCTGAGAAAAAGGTGCGGTTAATAGACCGTTACTTACGGTATATATCATTGGGGGCCATGTTGTTTTTTCTGTTGTCTGCAAATTCGTAGCAGAGTACAAAATGGCCATACCCATACACCTGGAATTTAATGTTTCGGGCCCGCTCAATAATATTATTTCTATAGCTCTGCTTGGTTGATTAAAGGTCTGAAATGTGCAATATGATATAGAACTGGATAAGAAAATTTAGATACTGAAGTGTTTGATATTCTCATAGCTATTGGTGACACTAGATTTCTTATGTATTGCTATATTTTAGCGGTCTGGAAGAAATTGCATCAGAACCGACAGCATCAGTTGGTCACTGCTTTGATTCAGCCCTAATCGAAAGGGTGATTCCATGACATTTGCTCCGGCGACGATTGCTCCGATGGACAAAAAACTCTATTGCAATCCTCATTTTAAACCTATGTCCTCTGAGATATTAAGACCGAAGCAAATGTCGTGTCACCCAAAAGGGCACAAGAAGATCCAAGTCCAGTGAGAGGGGCATTAAGGCCAATCAGTAGGGTAAAAAGGCCTTTGTCATAGCCTTTGATTATTTAAAAGTCCTGATTATTTTTTGCTGCCATTTACATGTACAGTGCATCTAACAATTTTATGTGTGAATATTTAACATTTACAACACATTTCAATCTGAGGTATATCTATCATAAAGTTCAATAAATATCTTCAGTACCCATTTCATAATATTACCTTTCTGCTATTTTCTTTCTTGATGTGTTTGTTAATTTTGAGAAGCTCCTGCTAACAGACATGTAGAATGCCGTTATCTGAGTGGATCAGATCAATTGTTCTTAACTGATGGCTACTCTGTGGGATTGAGGAAAGATCTGGGTGGAGTTCTCCTGCTAGACTCTGCTCTACAAACCTCGGTCACTGACACCAACAATGATGTCATGGTTGAAATACCTTATTCTGAGGTGAGGAAATGAATTTTATACCAGCTATCGGGCTTCACCATGCTAAAAAAAGCCCCGGGGGGGGGGGGGGGGGGGGGGTACTCACGAAATCAGGCATTGACATGATCCACAAGAGAATAATATAAGTATTCATATATTTAGAATTTCTCAAGTGTATGACATAACAACCTCATTGACATAATCCACAAGAGAAATCCTATTCTCTGAATGCACAATTAATGGTATATTTGATAACAATAATCATATGAGGCGCCGAATGTACCAATATTACATAGAACAATTATTTGTTATATAATCATTATTTATTAAATAATAACTATTATTTATATATAATTTACATTTTATTTGTAAATAACTACTATTATATAAAATATCATTTCTAATTATTTATATATAATTCCAAGTAATACTTCATTATTTGTAAATAATAATAGTTCGACATTCCATTATTTATAAATAATGATTATTTGTTTTTCATTATTTATAAATAATGATTATTTGTTTTTCATTATTTATAAATAATGATTATTTGTTTTTCATTATTTATAAATAATGATTATTTGTTTTTCATTATTTATAAATAATGATTATTTGTTTTTCATTATTTACAAATAATGATTATTTGTTTTTCATTATTTATAAATAATGATTATTTGTTTTTCATTATTTATAAATAATGATTATTTGTTTTTCATTATTTACAAATAATGATTATTTGTTTTTCATTATTTATAAATAATGATTATTTGTTTTTCATTATTTATAAATAATGATTATTTGTTTTTCATTATTTATAAATAATTTGTTGAGTTTTCCATTATTTATAAATAATGATTATTTGTTAAATAATGAAAACGTCTACTTCATTATTTATAAATAATTTTTTCGAGTGCACCATTATTCTCATTATTTATAAATAATCATTATTTAATGTTCGAGTTTTCAATTATTTATAAATAAAGATTATTTGTTAAATAATGAAATATCTACTTCATTAGTTATAAATAATAATTTAGTTTCAATATCCCATTATTTATAAATAATCATTATTTATAAACAATTTTTACAGTTTGCCATTATATACAAATAATCATTACTTATATACAAATAACCATTATTTATTAAATAATGCCATTATTTATTATATAATGCCATTATTTATTAAATAATGGAAAACTCGCTATAACATGCAAATGTGGGACCGCCCATGATATGAATATTCATGATGCGATTTCCTTTTTCGTGATTTTTCTTCACAAATTTTTGTCCGTTTCCTCTTCATAATGACATTTCTTGAAGCAATTTTCTAGGGATATGGTCTGATTGTAATATTCTTTATTTTCTATATAACTTCGTCTTCGTAGAAATATCAAAAAGTGTAATTTTATACGATTTTTCCTACAGTTCACAATTCCCATAGGCGCGCGTGTATCGTAGGGACAACCGGTGAATCGACGGAGTGCTCTTCATCGAAATACTACGTTGGTTGGTCCCCGGAAGTGGCGGGCGGAATTTAGCCTGAATCCTCGATGGAAGTCGATCAAGTGCATATGAGCTGAGAGAGTGAAATATCAGTGTACTTGTACAGGCCCTTCTACTTTTTATAAATATTTCTTGTTGCTTTTTTTGTTAAGTTAATTTTTCCTGGTGTAGAGATAAGTTTCAGTTCTAATAATGCACTTCAAATACATTTTGGAGTGTCTGTTTGAGGCGTTTGGGGCGATTTCACCCTGGCCCCAAAATTCTCGCAATGACAATACGGGGGCATGATGACCCCTAAATTTTTAAAAACTTATTTTTCTATTGAAAATTATCACAAAATTCACCAAAAGTGTGCACGAAAGCCTTCGTATTTCACTTTTAAAACTCCAAAAAGTGCCCAAATGATAAGCTTGGTCGCTTCGCTGTGTCGCTTTCAACTTGAGAACGTTTACGCGTCTGCTTCCCCCCCCCCCCCCTCCTCCGAAAGAAATTCTGTATACGGCCATGCTCTAAAGAGCCTGGCACATTGATTTATGTATACTTTCATTTTCATTATTTTTATCTCATTATCAACATGGCCTTACGCAGAATTTTTTCCAGGGGGGCCGGGGCCGGAGCATGACGCGCGTAAACTTTCTCAAAAAAATCTTGAAAGCGAGACAGCCACGGGACCAAGCCCAAATGACAAGCTTGGTCGCTTCGCTGTCTCGCTTTCAACTTGAGAACGTTTACGCGCGTCTGCCCGGCCCACCCCCCGAAAGAAATTCTGTGAACGGCCATGCTCAAAAGAGCATATATGGCACATTGATTTATATGTACTTTTCATTTTCATTATTTTTATCACATTATCATCATGGCCTAGTTTTACACAGAATTTTTACCGGGGGGGGGGGGGGGGGGGAGCAGCTAGGACGCGCGTAAAGTTTCTCAAAAAAATCTTGAAAGCGAGACAGCGACGCGACCAAGCTCAAATGATAAGCTTGGTCGCTTCGCTTTTTCAAGATTTTTATGAGAAAGTTTACGCGCGTCCTGCTCCCCCCACCCCCCCCCCCCCGGAAAAAATTATGCGTAAGGCCATGATGATAATGAGATAAAAATAATGAAAATGAAGTATACATAAACCAATGTGCCAGGCTCTTTAGAGCATGGCCGTATACAGAATTTCTTTCGGAGGAGGGGGGGGGGGGGATCGAAGCAGACGCGTAAACTTTCTCAAGTTGAAAGCGACACAGCGAAGCGACCAAGCTTGTCATTTGGGCACTTTTTGGAGTTTTCAAAGTGAAATACGAAGGCTTTCGTGCACACTTTTGGTGAATTTTGTGATAATTTTCAATAGAAAATCATCATGCCCCCGTATTGTCGGCATTTTGGGGCCAGGGTGAAATCGCCCCAAACGCCTCAAACAGACACTCCAAAATGTATTTGAAGTGCATTATTAGAACTGAAACTTATCTCTACACCAGGAAAAATTAACTTAACAAAAAAAGCAACAAGAAATATTTATAAAAAGTAGAAGGGCCTGTACAAGTACACTGATATTTCACTCTCTCAGCTCATAAGCACTTGATCGACTTCCATCGAGGATTCAGGCTAAATTCCGCCCGCCTCTTCCGGGGACCAACCAACGTAGTATTTCGATGAAGAGCACTCCGTCGATTCACCAGTTGTCCCTACGATACACGCGCGCCTATGGGGATTGTGAACTGTAGGAAAAATCGTATAAAATTACACTTTTTGATATTTCTACGAAGACGAAGTTATATAGAAAATGAAGAATATTACAATCAGACCATATCCCTAGAAAATTGCTTCAAGAAATGTCATTATGAAGAGGAAATGGACAAAAATTTGTGAAGAGAAATCACGAAAAAGGAAATCGCATCATGAATATTCATATCATGGGCGGTCCCACATTTGCATGTTATAGCGAGTTTTCCATTATTTAATAAATAATGACATTATTTAATAAATAATGGTTATTTGTATATAAATAATGATTATTTGTATATAATGGCAAACTGTAAAAATTGTTTATAAATAATGATTGTTTATAAATAATGGGATATTGAAACTAAATTATTATTTATAAATAATGAAGTAGATATTTCATTATTTAACAAATAATCTTTATTTATAAATAATGGAAAACTCGAACATTAAATAATGATTATTTATAAATAATGAGAATAATGGTGCACTCGAAAAAATTATTTATAAATAATGAAGTAGACGTTTTCATTATTTAACAAATAACCATTATTTATAAATAATGGAAAACTCAACAAATTATTTATAATTAATGAAAAACAAATAATCATTATAAATAATGAAAAACAAATAATCATTATTTGTAAATAATGAAAAACAAATAATCATTATTTATAAATAATGAAAAACAAATAATCATTATTTGTAAATAATGAAAAACAAATAATCATTATTTATAAATAATGAAAAACAAATAATCATTATTTATAAATAATGAAAAACAAATAATCATTATTTATAAATAATGGAATGTCGAACTATTATTATTTACAAATAATGAAGTATTACTTGGAATTATATATAAATAATTAGAAATGATATTTTATATAATAGTAGTTATTTACAAATAAAATGTAAATTATATATAAATAATAGTTATTATTTAATAAATAATGATTATATAACAAATAATTGTTCTATATAATATTGGTACATTCGGCGCCTCATATAATCATG
Source organism: Lytechinus pictus (assembly GCF_037042905.1). NCBI lineage: Eukaryota > Metazoa > Echinodermata > Echinoidea > Temnopleuroida > Toxopneustidae > Lytechinus > Lytechinus pictus. The sequence continues at coordinate 30,961,254 of NC_087251.1, forward strand.
CACTATGCTTTAATTGCTTGTTGGAGCTCAACAAATTGTTTACATTAGAGCATCTGTAACAATGACTACTTATTTTTAGCTGCTTTGCAGATTTATACGATTCTCATTTTCTTGTAATCTCTGTCAACCTGTCAAATAAGCTGACAGAGGTGCTGTAATATCAACAGTTTTTTGGACAGAAGCCTTGTGAATGACTGCACTAATTCATACACACATGTACATACTTTTATCTGTTTTGAATTGCAGGCAAGTCAGCTTCTGGCATGCCTCAGGAAGAACAAGATTGCCAATTCAGAGACTGTCATGGAGAGTATCGAAGAAGAATTGGAACGTTACAAACTTCCAAATGACCATGCTTACCATAAAACAACTAAGGTAACGTACCCCAATTCATGGATTCCCTTTCATTCATTGCTTGTTTGGATAATATGGGCATGCCGAGGAGTTTGCATTGTTAAAAGGAATATTATAATATGAAACCATATAGAAGTAGATCAAGATGTTTTTGTGTTAAAGAATTAGGACTTAGGATTGGTATCCTTTATTTTGTTTGTATTTTGTCACCATGTAGACAGACCCCAGTCCAGATAAAGAAAGTCTAGGTACAGGTACAGGTGATGGCTGAAGCAAGTCCAAGTGTATTAACCCGTCTTGTCTAAAACTTGTTTTCTAGTGGGCTACTGTTCATCTCCGCCTACCCCATGCTACCCTCAAGAAAGTCATCAACGCCCTTGTGGTTGAGCTAAGTCGTACCCACCAACGGGTTTCTGCTCTTCCAATCTGTACCGCTATCCTGGATCGTCTTCAGAGACTCTACCCTGACGGACAGGAACCCTTGGTTGTAGGGGGAGATAACACCATTGAGAAGTCCCAGATGTACAGTGAGGCTACCCGGAGACAGACATTCGCTCAGTGGCCCCACATGGACTACAAGTAAGAAAACATTCCACTCATAACCTTGAGGGCAATTCCATGAAATATGTAGTTTGGATCCCCTGTATATGGGAACTTCCTAAAAAAGTTTTCTATTTCATATGTAACACTTCTAATGCTATCTGGCTTGAGCAGTTCATGGAATGAAGTAAGAATGGTGACAAATGGGATTCAGAGGTCTGAAAATGTGGATTTCTTTATGGAAATGTCATTTAGATGATTGAATGTTTTTATTTTGTTTTGAAATGAGAAGTGATATGAATGTATGTGTATCAAAAGATATACTGTATACATATATATTTTTGTTATTACAGGTGGGCTCTCCCTGAACCTATGGCTCAAGCTGGCTTTTACCATCAGGTACATATTCTGTGTTATGTTCTTGTCTTTTGTATTACATGTATGAATATGTCAATTTATAATTTGTTATAATTCTAATTACTTTGTCAATCTATATATTTTTTGCAATGTTAAGGACATGTTTTAACTTGTGTATATATTTTTATTTTGTTAGAGATCATATTGCAAAAGGGGTAGGGGGAAGGTGGGATAAGTTGAGCATAGGGGCAAGTTGAGCCACCACCCCCAGGCCAATAATGAATGAGTCAGACATTGTGGTGGTGTCATGTATTGATGACCCATTGCATAACCCCTAACCCCACCACATTGTTTTCAACTTTGAAACAAAAAGTACTTTTTTAGAGGGAAAAATACAAATTTCGGCCAAAAAAGTAAAAAAGGGTGTGAATTAGATAAGTGCTTTTTACGCACACACATCTTTAAATATAATAAAGACATAAGAACAACATTGTTAGCCCAGGTGTGGATCCTCACTCTTGTCATAGTCTTTTACATGATGGATGCATACGAAATGTGTGGATGCGAAATTATCGCATAAAGTTTGGACTGGGGTAAGTTGTGCCAGCAAACATGGGGCAAGTTGAGCCATGGTAATTCTTATGGTAATGTATATATAAAAAGCAAACAAACCTTAAAAAGCCATCGATATGCTGGCAGAAAGGAGCAAATTTATATGACTGTTCTCTTCCTTTTAGAGGATGTTAGTATTTATAGAGAATTAGCAAGTGAAAAGACTTAAAATAAAAAATTGCATGCTGGTTCTTCCCCCATACATTTTGTACATAGTTTTTGTGGCTCAACTTACCCCAGAAGGTGGCTCAACTTACCCCACAGATGGGGCAAGTTGAGCCATTTGACATCTCTTTTTTCAAAGGTGAAAATTACTTTCAGTGTGGGGGTAGAAAGTTATATATAGGTGAGAAATATTTCAGAAGAATGAAATTTTAAAGCGAGGTACTCATTTCTACAAGATTATTAATCATATCAATTCTAACATGCAAAATTCAAAAAGTGTCGCAACTTACCCCGCCTTCCCCTACTTTTTTTACTGCTTATGTTATTCTCATATTGTTAATATGAACTTATTCATTTATCATTATTTTAGTCTTACTGCCTCTCATGATATGTTATGGCAAGTAAGTTACAGTTTGAAAAAACATGTTGTGATTTGTCAGATTTTAATCTTGATTACCTTGTACCTTTGTTGTTTACAGCCCTCTTCAATAGGTGATGATAGAGCTATGTGTTTTACCTGTAGTGTGTGCCTTGTTTGTTGGGAACCAACTGACGAACCTTGGTGAGTAGGATTGATTTGTGTAATTTTTTTAACATTGGTTACCGGGATTGTTAACGGAATTTTGTTTCAATTTTTCAAAATATCACTCAAGACTAAAAATCCCCCCAAACATACAAGTGCTCTCTTTTTTAGAAGATTCTGAGCCGATGATGATTTTTAAAGGATAAATGGAACCATGGAACCATGTGTTCTATCATAATCATTTAAAGTTTCCACTTCTCTCATTACATTCAGGTCAGAACATGAGAGACACTCTCCCACTTGTCCCTTTGTGAGAGGAGAACCAACCCACAATGTTCCTTTCTCTGTTACCCTCTCAACCGGCCCAGCTCATTCACACAGCAAGACTGAAAAGGTAATATGTCCGTCTTTAATCGTTGAATGGTGTTAAATATTCTGTATCCCAGTAAGTAGCAGAGGGGTATATATCTCATGAAGAAAAGCCTTTCTATATAAATATTATTATCTTTAATTACCATGATTCAGTAGACCATGCACTTCAGTACAATATTGCTCAGCAAATATTGGACATAGGCCTGGTGATAATTTATTAGATTTTGGTGCATTGTGCAGTTCTGTTCATCTTATGTTAAGTTATAGAAAGTAGAAGACAAAATAAGTCAATTCTTAAGTTATAGAAAGTAGAAGACAAAATAAGTCAATTTCAAGATATTGTTATTAAGTTTGAGAAAGAGAAGGACAGAGAGATTTAATAACATTTCATACATTCATACATGTATGAGATAGCTCCATCTCAGGTGACATTTATCCAAGATCTGGTGTAAAAATCTTTATCTAGTTCACAGTGAATTTAGTTTATCTAAATTGATCCTATTTTATCAGAGTCATGAATGTTATCAGTTTCATTGTTTTGATACCTGTGATTGATTGATTTGAATAGATATCATGTGTTAGTGAGGGCAACACGTCTTCTTTAATGGCAACCTCTACCGAGTCTGGTCGTGTCTGCATCTGGGAAGTCCACGAACAACTGAAACTAGCCACCAGATTCATCGTCAACCCCAAGGATCCCATCTTCAAAGGACAGGCACCCGTGATCATGGACACAGAACCAGTGAAGGCTGTTAAGCAGGCATGGATGACACCCGAGGTGCCGGTGTCTGGTACCAGTAGTAGCAGTAGCTCTACCATTAGTACCTCGAGTAGTACCAGCAGTGGAAGCACCGGCCATGTTCCTATGAAGGATGAACTAGCACCAGTCAATAGGTAAGCCTTTCATATCTTGTGCCTCTGCATTGCAAAGTGGCAGCAGAAAATGGTATGTGTCTACAGTGGAGATTGAGTCTTCCTCCAAATAATCACTGCATCCACATGTCGGCCTCTTAGGCTCGAATTCACGGAGGTGGTTTTGAAAACCCACCGTTGAATCCCATGGTTTATGCAGATTTCCTGTATAAATTATGCTTAATTCACTGCGTATCGGGCGTGTGTATAAAAAATGTCCAATGCTGATGCGCGCTTTTGTCACAGTGCGCCAAATTGACGCCTGTTACCATGGTTAGATACGCTATTTTATTCATGAGTCCACTGTTTGAAGAGTGGACTCATTAATTCAAAATAGTGGACTCATGAATAAAATAGCATACTTAACCATGGCAACAGGCGTCAATTTGGCGCACCGCGACAAAAGCGCGCATCAGCATTTGACATTTTTTAATGTACATAGTAAATAAGCGTAATTTTTACAGGAAATTTGCATAAACCATGGGTTCAACCGAGGGTTTTGAAAACCACCTTTGTGAATTCGGGCCTTACAGTCATTGTCACTGAGAGAAAGGAAGACAACAAAATCAGCTTTTGTTGTCACTTAAATGACAAAATTATTTTGTATTCACAAATTGTCCACTTTTGAATAAATAGGTAGTAAACTTTTTACACAGTGTAAAGATTTGGTCATGTACATAAGTTAAATCTGAAATAAATTCAATTGTTAATATTTATCGCAGTTGTTTTTTAATGTCTTACCTTGTTACCTTTTGCAATATTCATACAATAAAATGTAGATCACAGATAATCTGTAATGCCCCTCAATTTGAGTGTGGTCACATATGATTGAAGAATGCATATGTGCTAGTGTGGTCACATGCAAACATTTTCATGCAACCTAATATTTGTGCAAATGATGAGACACATTCTAATGATTTAAAGTAAACACACATGTCTGTTAATGTTTGATATTGACAGTGATTTTTATTTTCTGCTTAGCCCCAAGGGACTCCCTGAGACCTCATCTAAGACAGACGAATTGAAACCAGACCCTTCAGTTGAAGAATCAGAAAGAGGTAAGGTCATTGTTTACATTCATTGGTATTGGTGTCTTTGATTAAGCTTTTGAGCACATCAGAACATTTCAATAAAATTATTTGATTGTAAATGAAAATAATCTCATTGCTTTACAATAATATAGATCAATGTCCATATTTTTGTAAAACTGCAGGATTAAATTTATTCAAATAATAATGTTCAGTTTTTGTGTAGCGCATATCATATTACCTTCACACTCTGGCAGCCTGGCTGTAATGGTGTATTAAAGTGATTTTTTAAATGATGATTGCAGAAAAAGGAGCATTTGGTTCTCTGGAGGTGATAGAAGTGAGTGGAGCCTGGAAGAGCTCGGACAATGAAAAGCCGGAGTGTAATGGCCCGCTAACTGCTAATGAAGGAATTCCAATGCACAATACTGGTAAAAAGCTCTTATTTTATTTTATTCTTCATTTGCCTTTATGCAGTGATTGCTATGTAATATTTTATGCCGTTGCCAAAATGCTTGTTATATTGAGAGTTTCTTAATTGTCAATGTGGGAAATATGTTTGTAGGAGAGCAAATATTGTTGGGTCATGAAACATGTTTAGCATTCAAATAGATATTGTGGTATGAAATTGTAATTTGAATAAAATAAATGAACCTGGCACAAGTAAATAGTGCATCGCAAAGTATAAGAGATTTTAAGGTGACAGTTTCATTACTAATAAAGGTGTAAGATGTATTTAAGGGAAACAAATTAATGAAGTTGCCTTTATCTTGGTAAGGCTAATGTCATACATGTATCAGTTAAATTAAGGTGCTCTGCATTATTTTCCCAAATGTAACTTCTGAAGGTTTTCATGGTGAATGAGAATAGTGTAGTGAGCTTCAAGGTACACCATGTATCTTTTGTGGGAAATTGTTGGTCCTGAAAAGGACCACCCAAACTCGTTTCGACAAGTGTGTTCTTGTCGTCTGAAAACTACTGCACTATTTTCCCAAATCTTGTCCATTTTAGATTGATTTAATGTGTAAGCTTGATGCAGTGATGTATGCAAGTTTATTATACATGTGAGACATTTGTGATAAAAAAGGCAGCACTTCTCTATTTGATGCCAGGACACTATTACCCTACTATTGTGTTTGTAAATGCTAATCACCGTGATGATTCCTTCTTCTTGTTAATACCAGTACCTGCAGTGGGAGATGAGGAACCCTCAGATTCTGTTGCAGTGTCTGCTCTGGGTATGCTCAATGCCAGCAAACTACCAAGTATAGCAACGATAGGAACACCAGATATGTCTTTCCCTTGTCTTGTGGCTGGAGTTAGTATACGAAATGAAGATCAGGAACAAACAAGTAACAGTAAAGAGGAAGTTAGAAGCAACAGTGTGATAGAAACAGATAATTTCATTGATTTAGATAGACCAGGAGGTGATGAAAATGGAGATGATGCTGGCACAGGTGGTGCTCCACCAAAGAAACTGAAGTTTGCTGATGCATATCTTGGAGATTCAGTTGATGGGGATGTCGATGAGAAAGCAGGGAATAAAGTGGCGTATGTGAACTACTTGGTTGTATACTGCATGATGTACAAGGGAAAGTTGTTACCGGTCGTCAAGAAGCCTGGTGAGAAAGCGTCATCGTCCTCGGGCTTTCACAAAACGCAGAGCATGTACTTTTCACTTTCGCAAGAGACGCAGAAGCCTTATTTGGATGATGATGAACTCGGATACAGTGACCTTGAAGATCCACTAAATTTCCAGTTCTCTCCCATGGTGAACAACAATCCTCCACCTGTTGCATCTGGTTCAGGGTCTGTGGTGTCAAAACAGGTGTCTATGAGTGTGAATGCTGTTCAGTGTGTAGAGCTCCCGGAAGCAGTGCAAACAAATGATTATGTGGTAACGTCTGTCAGGACCTCCCTGGATGAACAGTATCTGATGGTCGTCTTGAGTCCTCATTCTGGGAAGATGTTTGAGAGAGAAGCAATAGATGGTGGTGTGGACAAACAAGAGAAGGTAGATCCTGTAAGTATAAGTACAGAGTCTACAACGGAATCAGTGCAAAATGACTTGAACAAAGGAAGCTCTTCTTTCATGATGATGAGCAATGAAGATTGTGGTATAGGTGTAGACGAGGTCGATACCGGGCCTTGCTCTTCAGGAACAGATGATGCTGATTCTAGGACTAACCACCAACATTTTGTGAAAGACGGACCTCCCAAAGCATCATCTGGAGGTTTTCTAGTCATCTACAAGTTAAAGCGAGCTGGCCAGATGATATCCATCGAGAAGGAACCATGCCATATACACCGGATAGCCTCTCCCGAGGATTCATTGTCGTACTTGACACCTCTCCCGTCAGGGGTGACAGATGCCAGCAGTGATGAAGAAGAAGTAGATCCGTACATGGACAGCTCTACAGACAATATGGATAAAGATGAAACTGATTCACCATCACCACCCTCGATAGGCAAGTGGACGGCACTAACTCAAAATGGCCATCTGATTGTTTTTGATGCTGCTTCTTTCTCAGTACTCCTGTCTATCTTGCCATCGCACTTTGAATTTACGCTGACTTCCTCTGGTGCAGAAGACAAGACAAATAGCTATATAGCACTTACCTATTGTACAGGTATGGAAAGACTCTGTGTATGCACAGGTGGAGGGAAGATTAGCTTTTTACAGCTAGATGATGGAGAATCTTCTATTAAAGTGAACAGTGGAGCCGATCAAAAGGATTCAGGGAAAACGGCAATACTAGATAGCAGACTGACTGCCAACATTGACAAGTCAAGTGAGTAATCCAATATATTATTTTTCTTCAAAATTTTTTTTTCTTTTAAAAATGTGTTGATTTATATTTCCAAAATATAATCAATCCATAATTATAATTTGCTCTATGGGAATATTTTGTGGCTAGTTGGTCTTCTAGTCAAATGGCTTGTTTAAAAAACCAATGAATACATGGATGCAATTTTGTAGTGTTTGACGACCCCTCCCCTCCCCCCCCCAAAAAAAATCAAATGATTATAAAATATAATGAAATGATACTGATATAAGTTATAACGGTAAATGGTGAATTGTTCAAGAGTTGAAAAACATTTTGCTGTTGTGACTAAAGATTTGAGCCAAAGTCAGAAAGCAAGTGAGTTTGTGCAATTGTGAACACAGTAGTCTACTCTATTTTTTTTTTGGTAGTACTCCAAGAGGGAATTATCGATAAAGATAATTATCTACTACATATTGGATTATCTTCAAAATTTATTTTAATTTGAATGTAATCTAAAACATATCAGAGATCAATTTGATAGTGTACATTTTGCCTGTAATAGGTAAAGAATTCATCATCAACTCAAACCTGACCATCTCGGCGCTTCACACGTTACATCAGCTGACCAAATTTGAGATCCTGGTGCCCCGTTTCTCTGCGACCGTACCCCCCTCCTGGACAGAGATCCAGCAAGAACAGCAACAAAGACGTCATCCCCAGCACCTACATCAGCGTCAGCAAGGAGATGCCCTCCAGCATACAAGGACTTGGAAGCTCCAACCGGATGGGTGAGTATTCCTTGCTTCAGTGTTGGTAGATGGACAATTCTGTCACATATGTACATCCCACCCCCTATTGTTAGAACAGGGGGTCTACATTTTACAAGCTTTGCTTTTTAGTAGGCCCCTCCACTTTTTTCATTTCATTGCTACGTTTCAATCTGTGTGTTATGCATTTTTTTTCAGTGTTAAAATGATTTATTATAAATGTACTTTGATGATTGTGGAATATGAATATATCAACTTCCTGAGTGAGTTTCCTTCTGCCTCTGAGTTACGATTGATCCGACATTGATATGGACAGCCAGCAACTTCAACATCTAAAATGCATGTTCAAAATGTTTTCTAGATATGACATAAATTACATAAATTTGGTGTGTTCGCCTTTGTTTGCAGAGGACATTTTGAAGATGTAACTGTCTGCACTTGATATGCCATTATCATTTACTGACAGTGTCTCTTTATATATCATTCATTACAGATCTACAAGTCAAGAGCATCTATTTGAGATAGTCCTACCCAGAATCTGTGCAGTTGGTCATATAGATATAAAGTTCAGTCTACTACCATTCTGTACGGTACCTCCTGGGATACAGGTCACTCTACTTCAACAGAGTGAAAAATATAGAGCAGGTAAACAGTCTCAACATAACTCCTTCAACTCTTCCAATGTGTGTTTTTGTATTTGAAGCGTCTTCATAGATTTTCATTGCTTTTCCTCCGCCTATCATAGGTGGTTGCTGGCATTATGCTTTTGGGTTGTTTGTCCTGATTAATGAAATGACTGTTTGGTGGAGTGCATGCATCTTACAGTGGCTAACACAATGTAAAAGGACAATGGTCACATACCCAAAAATGTATTTTTCTCTTTATAACTTAAGTGTAATTTAATGGTTTAACTTGAAAAAAACTTAATTTCGTTATCACCTGACAAAGCTTTATCTTTATTATTGAATAGGAGAGAAAGAAAAGATGAACATCAAATCAACACCCATTGATGCTCATATCAACTTCAACATGAACGCTGGATCTAGTGCAAGATCCAAGGAACCCAAAGAGCAAAATTTAGATCTTCCTGGTCTCCCTCCTCCGTTCCTTGGTGCTCTTGGCACAGATGATGCAGGTATCGATGAAGCCGGGCCTAGCAATAGACAACAGCCATCTTCCCAAGATGGACCATCCACTCAGTCATCAGGTCAGCGATCGGCTCTGACTGAATCATCTTTCCTTCGGAGACACAGAGAGGATGTCCTCTGTGGTCCTTGTGGACTGGAGCTGTTTGTAGATACACCTAGTCATACAGGGACAGTCATGCTGACCAGTAAAGATCTGATGCTCTGGAGAGGAAGATCATTCCTGCTGCATATCTGGACCAGTGATGAGGGAAGTGCTGAGGGTGCCACCAATGGCAGGTCCAAAGCTGCTAGTTCAGATCAAGGTATTGACCTATCAGAACTTATTAGATAACTTTTCTAGTTGCTGTGAAACGTAGTTTCAAGAAAAAGTGTTTGAAATAAGGTTATTTTACAATGTCATCATAGATGTAGTTCTAGTAAGTTCTGACAAATTTGAAGAAACCATGTTTTGTGAGATGATGAAATTAGGAAACATATATAACCACATGTGGTTGTGGTAGTATTGAAGCTTGGAAAAATACTGGGCTATTGATAGAATGATATCCTTCATTTTTCTCTCACAATCATGTGATACATGAGTTTATTTATATATACAAATATGTGGTAATTTTCTTTAATTCTGTCTGAATTTTACTTTTATTATCATAGCCTTCATTAAGCTCAGATAGTCATTGGTTAGTTTTGCTTAGATTTGCAAAATTACTTAAGAAATTGTTAGGGCAATGTAATTCATGACATTATTGTAAAGCATCGAGTCAACATTTGAAAGACATGAAAATTTATCAAAAAAAGAGTGACTTGATGCTTAATAAATTTATGTAACATGAAAAACTTGATGATTTCTTTATTATTGTCCATTTTCAGCATCATTTGTTCCTCAATTTCACACCAATGTGGATCTTGCTGACCGACTGACCACTGTCCAGCTACGTAAGGACATGGAGAAGTACACTGGATGTGATTGGATACAAGAATTGTCAATCACAGTCTGTAAATCAAAGAAAGTCAATCTACCCAAAGAAAGGTTTGTAGATGTTCATGAAAAACTTTAAGTTTGTAAACTTTTGGACCAGACTATCATTTATATATGGATATGCCCTTTCCAGTTACCCAAAGTCAAAATGATGTATCCTATAAAAATTGAGAAAAAATACTATTACACTTATGCAGAAATTATTAATTAGTCCTCAGCTTGTCTCAGACTTGTCTGTAATTATATTGGTTTATAAGTAGAAGATATTTTTGATATACATAAATTATTATTTTCATGTATTACATAGCAAGCCCTTTCTTGATTTTCAGTAAGATCTTAAAATATTTGCTTACTTAATTGAGTTAGATTTCATGTGGTCAAAAATCGTAACAGGAATCTCAAGCATCTTGTGAAAAATGTTAGATTTCACCTCTATAAGGGTGTTTCTGCTAGTTGAATATCAAATACTATGAATTATATATATTTTTCTATTCTGTTTCCAATTATTTAAAAAAAAAAAAAAAAGTACACTTAACTAGGTTCCTAATTGATTTTCAAGTCATCTGCAGGGATCATTTGTGAGCATGTGTTTCAATGTTATTAGCTAATCGATAATTTTCTTCCTCCATAACGTCATCGTAGATTCCAAAGAGCTCTAATGGTGGAGTCTTCCAACTTTCATCAAGATCTTCTGAACACAGTGATAGCACCAAGTAGCCTATCGTCCAATTTGACAGAGCATAAGCAGAAGCAGATTCTGGCCTTTGATGTTCTTTGTTGGGTTGCAGGGGTTCATATAGCAGAGCCTGAGAGGTAAGAATGGCCTACCCTGCTACAAGAGTGTCTTGCACAAAGAGAAATGTACATTATTTCTTTTGATGATCTGGGATGCTTGTTTGTTAGAAATTTACAATCACAATTTGCTGTTATTGCTGTCATCTTTGTTATTTTCTGCACTAGAAAATGGTCTTTATAAGCGAATGATTCATCACTTATTCATGTCAAAAAAAAATTTTAATGCAAGAAAAAGAAAAGGATGGATAATTATACTTATCACATTTTTATTTTCATGAAGAGTGCATAGCAAGGCATTGTTGGTCGACATGAAATCTTATGTCAATAGTGTATTTTTCCCCCTGAATGATTTACAGGGATAAGTAATTTTGTCATACTCTGCTGTATATCACTGTTCGTTGTTCTTATAATTTCCACATCTTTTAATTCCAGACCTTCTGATTTAGTTGAAGCTACCCAATACATCTTACCAGATATCATCAAGATCTGCTACTTGGAAGCTGATAGAAGCCTTGCTCACAAGTGCAGCCGTTTCCTGGCTCTCTGCTTGGGGTAAGCTTTGGTCTTAATTGAGGTTTTGAGGGCTGGATGATATCAAGTTAATCATGTTTTGCACACTTATTATTCTTTAGAGTTTTTCAATTGTGTGTGTTTGAAATATTGAATGGTCAAGATTATCATATGAGCTCATCATTCTCACACATTTTTTGCATCAAGATAAATCCCTATAAATCAAGTGAAGATAGAGATAATGTTATAATAATGATAATAATAATAACCTCATATTTTACCCAGGGAAGCCACTTCAGTTCTGAAAACCGTCTACCAGTGGGCCCATGATGATGTTATGTAATGTAATGTACTTATGTCAAATTTACAAGGAGATCCACACAGTGAAAGTATGTTTTAATTTGTTTGTGTGTGTATAATCAATACTTTTATGTGTACACCATAGTTTGTTGCTGGAGGCATTATGTTTGGGGTTGTCTGTCCAGTTGTCATTCTTGCGATAAGCCAATAAAAAGAGATGTTCCTATGTCAAATTCACAAGGATATCCACACAATTAACTTTGTTTAATTTGTGTGAGTGTACATAACCATCAATTTCTTTTTAATCTTTCCTTCAGGTGTGCAAAGAGAAATCCAAACCCTGATGTAGCGGCTTTGTTCCAGAAAGCTCTCCTTGACAGCCTACTGCATTGGTTGCCAACCGTTGCTTCAGCTCCGTCCTCTGGCTCTCTGCATTGGTTCTTTGTAATCCTTGGTTTGGTAAAGCAAGCTGACTATGAAGCAGTCAGTGGAGGTTGCATGGCGATGCTAAAAGCAGCAGCGAGACAGCTGGACGAAGCTACCCTGCCTCAGCATGTGGTGCTTAGAGCAAAGTAAGTCTGACTTAATGTTCCGGGTCTAGGATTTGAATTTATTGAGGGCAAGAATTGATGATTAAAACTCAGGAGAATTTCAGTTGATTACAGTCTGGTTGTTAATGTATGGGTTGGAGGAAAGAGTAACGGTAAATTTTCTGTAGTTTTCAGCATGGTCCATCTGAAAACTTATTTCGAAGACGAATGAATTTATGATGTATTCTAAGGTATTGATATTATTTGCTTTTTTTTTGGGCATCAGTGTATCATCCAAGAATTTTAAGTGTTTAAAGCTGTGCAATGTGAATAAGAAGATAAAAGATATTGACAAATGATATTTTTTCTTTTATTTTTGTAGGTTTGGCTATTATGGGACACCCTTGGAACCAAATCTCTTTGACGTAGAGCCACCCCGTCCCCCATCCAAACTGGACTCTACCGGTCCTTCCACCACATCCACCGGCACCACCACCTCCAGCTCTGTCCCTCTCCCCCAGATATGGACCGAGGTTGGACCTTATGGCAGTCATCAGGGTCTACCGGTGGTCCTGGGTGGGGGTGGTGCCTTTGATATCGGTGCTGAACCAGGTACCAAGGGAATGTCCCTGAGAGCCAAGGGATCCCTTGGAGGGATCGTTGGAGTGGAGACCGGTGATGGATCACTGACAAGTGGTGGTTATTTCATGAAAGGTCTCCTAGAAGTTGAGCCTTTGCATTTTGCCTGTTGTGGTATGAGTGACGGAGCACACATTGAGAGGATTGGAGGTGGTAAGTACTTTGGAGTAAAGGGGGGGATGAGGGTTATGGAACCTGATTGCATGATTGAGATAAAAAAATAGTTATAGCCATAACATGCTTGAATATCTTCAAGAAAAAATTGTCCTCGAAAAACGTATCATTTAAGAGAATGGATCACATTTAACCTCATCATCTTTCTGAAAATCATACAGAATGTCATTTTAAAATACATCAATTTCTTTTAGAGTAATACACTATTTGTACTTTTTGTACTATTTGTATGTGGTAATTGGGTTCTTTCTAAGGCTTGATCAGGTATGGTAAAAAAATATTATTGGTGTACAAGTTTATGAAATATGAGGTATAGAGAGTTTACATATATGCAGGTAGCATTTCTTTCATCTGGCTGAAACAAAAATTCCTCAAAAGTTAGAGCCAGTAATTGATCCCATGAGTTGTTGTTTTTTTGCAACTTTTGGTTGGCAAAATAATGAAAATCCTTTTTTCAGAGCTAACATATCAATGTGAATGTTGAGCGTCTATTGATTATTTTATATGCCACATCTTGACACAGAAATTTATCTATAAGAAACTTAACTATCATTTCTATATCATTCAACATATCATACAGGATATGTAATCAAGGTATACTACTAGACAGTGCTTTGAGTCTTATGTTTGTTTGATTATTTTAATTTTAGGTATCCACCCAGCCTCCAGTGTTCATCCTGTCCCTCAAGGTCAAGGTGGTAAAGGCAATACTGCACAGCCAGGTAACCCACCTACACCAGCCTACCTAGCTACTCTCACCAATGCAATGGCTACAGCTGAGAAACAACTCCAGAAGCTCAAAGAGAAGACCAAAGCATTGGTTCAACTCAAGAAGTATAACTACATACCAGGAGTAAGTTTCATCCATTCTTATTTGTTTCAACAATTTAGCAATAAGTCATGGCTTTCTCAGACATAGGTCTGTACATGTGGAGTGTTTCATGATAGGACTTGTCAGATGTTTCGTCCAACAAAATCTGAGACACCCATTAATTACCAGTAACATTCATACAACTTGTGTTTTTCACCTAAGCAAATCCAAAGAAAGTTGTCAGATCAGACAACTTGTTTGAAGAAAAATGTTCATTAAATGCTCTCCTGATATGAAATTACTATCATTTGAAATGTCACTATACATTGATCTTAAATCATTTATTCTAATCAAACTATTGTTATGAAGGACAAGAAATATTAATGGTCTGAGAATTTTTTTGATTATTTGCTAAATTTTTATTTCTGAAAGTTAAATATAGGAGTTCTTCATAGTTATTTCATAGGTGTTATTATCACATATGGCCTTTTATATGACCAGGATTTGTTTCAGTTTTTATGAATCCTTGACATCCTGTCATAGCCTGGGTATGTTAGCCCTGTTGTGATTTCTGTGAATGTGAGACTGAGTACATACATTTGTTTTAGTTAATACATATTAATGAATATGGTATGTTTCCTGTTTTCATTTCAGCAGTCATCAAAGGGCGTTGGAGAACCGAGTCCCAAGAACTCGCCTCTCTTCATGACCCCTCCTGTATCCCCTCCATCTGAACCTGTAGGGCAAGCCCCTCCAGAACAACCTCCTCTGTTGTATAGTATACCCGATGATGAATGTGGGTTACATGGTCAACCTGGTGAAGGTTCTCAGGGAGGAAAATCATCTAGTAAATCATCTTCAAAGGTTAGCAAATTTTAAAGAGTTGTTTATATCAAGTAACTAATATCTATGACTCTGCCCACCATTTTGTTCTTTTGTTCTCCTAATAACTAAAGAACCACTTGACAGATTAGTTTTAACATTGGCCCAAGTATACATTATGATGATGATCTGATTATCTTTCAGGGGGGGGGGATTCGATGTCAGAGGCCATAAAGGTTTTAAAACCATTGTCTGATATGAATCTTGGCTGAATTTGTTTTAAAATCATTTATCATACACCATAATTATTAGTGTTTGATAATTTGATGTGTTATAAAAACACTGTTGGCACTCGATGAACAAGTTGCAACTACTGGGGTTTTGAAATTTTTTGCTCAGCTGTCATTTACATTTAAGTTAATTGGTATGCAATGAATTGGATTAATGGGCTGTATAACTTAAGCCATGATTGTATTTCCATGCAAAACTTACAGTGAATATGCATTAATTAACAAGTAATTTGATTAATTATAAAGATCTTAAATTTATAAAAGCCTACACTTCCCCGCAATAAAAAAAACCCAATGAATTCAGTCACTTTTATGTCTTAGATTGAATGGAATTTAAATCAAGATTTAAATTCAATGGATATAATCTTTTATTCATAGGATGATCTGAAGTTTGAGTTGGATGATGGTGTTCCCTCTAGTGCATCACTGGTACGCAATCTCCTTCATCCTCCATCATCACATATGCTGGTCATAGAGAGGATGCATTCAGGTAAAAATCTTAAGTCATATTTCATATCCTAGACATGGCAGTTATACTCACATGAATCTGCAATAAAGAATACTTTTATGGCTGGATGTGACCCTTCCTAGTTTATGATTAACCATTTTTACTTCACGAATTGCTCCACGAAATACTTGAGAGCATTATGCTCTTCATATAAACTAGGCAACTGAGACAAATCACTGGGAAGGTCACTCAAGTTGAGGATCAGACGCACATACATGTACTTTATGGAAATGACCTTTAGTATTTTACCGATGTATTATACAATGCCATTTAGAAGTCTTTTCTTCATTTTCTTATATTGGAGTGTTATTTTATTTTGATTAACAAACAACCAGAAATTGAGTCCTAGTGAGCTTGTGGTTTATTATGAAAAGTGCCTGATAATTTTCAACAAAAATGATAAGTCATTTCAGTTTTGCACGATATGTGTGTAATTTCTTGTACACCAACATAATGACTAATTTCATGCAAAATAATTGTTTCATATTATTATAGATATTTGCTTAAACCTTTTTCCTAAATCCTTGTTTAAATATTTATTTCATTCTCAGGAGCAAGGAGGTATGCTGTGCTGGACTTTGGTCGTCCGATTGTTTTGACCGATGTATATATTCCAGCATGCAGTGATCTCACTTCCCTATCAGTGGACATATGGACTCAGTTAGAAGAGGTGGATGGTCAGCGCTTAGCTGTTGCAATGGACATTGAATCTAGGGACCTGGTTCTCAATGATCTTCTACCTCCCCCTGTGTGTAGATACTTGAAGGTAAAAACACTTTGTTGCTTTGGAAAACTAAAACTTTTATGAAGCACTTTGAGATGGATGGACCGCATCTTTTGGAGGGACAATGCACCTGTGAAAAGGTTATGGGATCTGGAAGTGGATGGCATAAGAAAAAATGAAGACTGAAGAATATATGGAAAGATATTGTAAGGTTGGTCTGATTGAGTAGGATGATGGTTTAGACTGAAAGGAATGGAAAGGGAGGGGGAGAATGGCGCAAGATTCTGGAACCTTCTTAAGAAGAAAATGCTGCCGAATAGACGGATGATGATCAGCAACCCAAACTACAGAGTGTTGCAATTTTTTTTAGCATTGTTTGTTAAATGTATTGTCGTTCATGCTTTCATTTCAGATTACTGTTGTAGGCAACTATGGAAGCAACAGCCCAAAATCTAAGGTTCCATTGGGTACATTCTATGGTCATTCCTTCATTCACCAAGAGATAAAGCCAAGGGATCTCTCTGATCCAGCACTTGTAGAACTACAGAAAGAACAGTATGTCGGACTAGCAATGGCAATATTGGATGACATCCAATGTAGGTATAGCCTTGCCACTAGCCGTCTCCAGAAGCTTCTTCAAGCCTATGAGAGCTACCACCAGACAGAGAATCAGATGGATGGCAGTTACACCCAGACACGAGAGAAGGTGGACACCAACGGGAGCATCCGCAAGGCCTATGTGGAGTGTGTGCAGCTTCAGCAGCAGCTGAATGTTGTTCAGCGTACCATCCTGCGGCTACGTCAACAGCAGTACCAGCAGCAGTATACGATGACCCCAATCACCAGCCCTGCTCTAGCTGTCAAGAACACCTCGACCGATGCGCTACGCATCATGTGTGAGCATCTGTTGGAGGTGTTGCTGAGCACCACCCAAGGAGCAATGGCCCTGCCGGTGTCCCTGTGCTGTGCCTTGGATGCCGAGTCCTGCAAGTCAATCTTCAGGCACCTGTGTGTCATGGGAACACCCAGACTGAGCTTACTCACAGGAACATTATTGGTTAGGGTTTGTGGCTCTCGGCAATGGTGGGGAGAGTTTCTGGCTGCTGCTCTCAAAGAATTCTTCCAGTCAGATCAACCTACAATGTTCCCTCAGGATAGGTGTGTATTCTTAAAAAAGTTGTATGAAATATTCCCTTGGTTATCAACTGTAATACAAACAGTTAAATCAATAACATTGTATAAAGTATACCCAAAAAGAGGGAAGGGGGTATTTTTCAAAACCCCTCATGTAAAATGAAAATGTGAATTCCATTTGAGTAGAACGTAAATGAGTTAGATGTAGTAAACATTAGTGTCTTTAAGATTTATTTGATGTATTCAGTTAATCCACTCTCTGGTCCTTACAAATTCTTCACCACATCTAACAAACAATGACAATCATTTTATTTGTATGACAGGGTGTTCCTTCTCTTGACTTCACTTGGACAAACCTCCTTGGCCTCAAGCAATGCTAGCAGTGTGTTGGAAGATCTCCTCAGACTCCTTACTGAACTACTCTCACCTCTTCTTGGCAATCAGTTTGTCAGCAGTTATGGATCACCTGAAGGTAAATACTTTGAATTGATAGGATCTGGAAGGGAGTTATGATTTGTGACTATCATAAATACATAGATATTGAATATGAAGTAAAAGCCCCTTATATTTTGGAAATGCAAGGTTAAATGAAATGATATGGATTTCTCTCAGCTGATTAAGAGTATTTCATAAGGGTGTTGCAACTGCAAGAAAGATATTTGCAATCAATTCAAATACCACAATCAATTAGTTAATTAAAAAACCCGTAGTATGCATGATGTTGTAAGAAGCAGCTATCAATTAATTGGTTATTTTGCAAATAAAAGATCTGTTTAAAAAAAAATTCAAATTTAATGCATATATTTCAAAGTTGTTCTTAGTAACTTAAAAGCCTGTAGAGGCTAGCCAGACATAGCAACAAGTAATGCACGCAAACTGTATTCCAAGTATAAGTTCATGAAATACCTGGTTACCAGGGGGGCGTTTCATCAATATTTTCGTCCGACAAGTTGTCAGATCTGACAACTTTCCTGGATTCTGATTGGTTGAGAAGCACTGTTACTATAGTAACTGTCGGATAAAATAGGACTTGTCGGATAAAACGTCTGACAAGTCCTTTCATGAAACGCTCCCCTGGAGAGCGTTTCATCAACATTTTCGTCGGACAAGTTGTCAGATCTGACAACTTTCCTTGATAATGATTGGCTGAGAGTCACTGTTACCATAGTAGCTGTCGGATAAAACAGTACTTGTCGGATAAAACGTCCGACAAGTCCTTTCATGAAACGCTCCCCTGGTCTCCAGAAAAAAATTTCTGTGAATATGACTCTTATGAATGATTTGTGATTGAGTTTTATTTTTGATTGACTTCCAATGAATTGCAAGTCTCATGCAATGCTCCTGTATGTCTATCATACCATGTGTCTACATTCATTTCATCACAGGATCCCTGGATCTACCGCTAGTCGGCTGGGTACTACTATTCCTGTCCCGTGTATTGGATCACAGCAGTGGAAGCCATGGTACTGGTCAGTCTGACAATACCCAGGATACTGAGGGAGGCACCACTGCTGCTGGAGCATCAGGAGGGGCCACAGCAATGCCCGATAACCACGCAGATAAAGGTTAGTCTAGGTTCCATCTACTTATACCGTGTTAACACGCTGCATCGGCTCGCGGTTCAGAACCGCGAGCCAATGCAGAATCGGCTTTTTTGTTGCGTGTTAACGCGATTAACTTGCATCGGCTCTCGGTGCAATTACGTGTAAACAGCCGATTCTGCATCGGCAATTAGCGCGCATTTCATTTACTTTTCCATAATGACGTACTTGTAAGCGCACGGATCCAGCGTTGTCTTTATTATGACGTATATTGTTGGTGCGCCGATCATTTGAGGTTTTTGCCACGCGAGCCGATTCTGCACTTCGAGATGTGACAGCATGTAAACGCGGTGCAAGATAAACCAAAAGCCGAATCTGCATCGGCTTTTGGTTCTGAATCAAAAGCCGATGCACATGTAAACACGGTAATAGTTGCAAGGGATAGATCAGGAGTTGAGAGTTCAATACAGTAGAATTGTGTATACATATAATTCCTGCAATGTTGCAGTAGCATAATGAACTTGCCTATTTTGTATTTTGATGTTGATTGTCCATGCAGGTATGCGTAATTACACAGAAAATACCGTAATAATACTAAAATGTTCATGTGGCAATTCTTTGCAAACCACACCCCCAAAAAAGAATAAAATCATTTCATTATGTTCATTGACCAAATTTGATAGATTTCTAGAAGGGAGCTGGGCCCCGTTGCGTAAAAGTTACTATTATGGTACCTTTGCAATCAAAATCAAGGATTCCATGCAAGTTACCATTGGATGGCAAAGTTAAGGTAATGTTAACTTTTATGCAACAGGGCCCTGAAGGTCATCAGAAGGTGTTAGGTCAATGGCAGCTGTCAATCTGTTTTAGCTAAACATCAAGTGTAACTAAATGAGACACATCTTTGCTACTTTCTTGTTCATTTCATGTTATTGTCTCCTTTTTTTGTTTTTTTTTGGGGGGTTAAATATACATTACTCAAGAAATCCTTGCTCATGAACCCATTCAGCATAGTCATACATACTGTTATAAATAACTTCATATTTCTAGGAGGAGCAGGGCAAGGTGGTGCTGGTGGTGGCAGCAACAGATGGGATTTCTTGACCAGTCAACTCCAGGCTCCGGGGAACAATTCCCAACGCTCCCACTCCAGCGGGAGAGATGTGGTCCGGGGTGTCAAGAAACAGGTTCAGTCCCACAAGGATCTGCTTTATGATATCAAGGGAGGCAAGGTCAGTTCTAAACCTAAGATAATAAGCTAGAAAGAAAGAAAGCAAAAAAAAAACAAGATGCGCTTGTCATGTGATATTTCTTGCACCACCAAACAAAATTCATTATAGAAATTGTTTAAATAGCAAGCACCAATACTTTTGTAGGTATTTATGCTTTTGATATTTAAATGAGTTTCGCAGGCACTGACGATATAGTAAACCTTTATTTGCAAATTTGACGTGAAAAAGTAGCTTAGAGATGATATTTGATTACTTGATCTGGTTGCAGTGTTAAACTGAATCTTTTACCATTTTAATCATTTTTTTTTGCTTTTGATGATACTAAAAGCAGTCTAACTCCAAATACTCAACTAGAAGAATTTGCTACATTATTTATGTTGAATTTATTACCTTGTGTCTCTGGTAGTGTGAAGTGGTTCTATCAATATATGACAACATGTTTTTTACATCAAATTATAGATTATGCAGCTGGTATTAGAAATTGATTGCTTGAGAATTCTAATTAGGTGTTTTTCTTGGACGTTTTGAAGCACTAGTTTAAAATCTTCCTCTTTCATATACATGCAATACATTGTATACAGTTATGATTCTGTTTGCTAACATGGAGATTATGTCCTATCCGCTCTGTAAAAGCACACATTCCGATTCATTATTTTCGTGTGATCTCAAAAAGGCTATAGTTTACCATCCAAAAATGCATTCTTTCATGTATTGCTGAATAAAATCAGTTGAATTTTCAGATTTTGATGTAATGAACAGCAATGGGGTCAATTCTTGTTGGGACTTATAGTCATTTCAAAGGTTTCGTGCTGTGGATTACCAATTCATTTCATTCCACAAGTCATCGTGTCATGGCATTCGCTTCCGTTTCTGTTTTCCATTCACTCGTTGTCATCGATTGCTAGAATTTGCTTTCTTTTTTTGTTTCATTCCCGTAATCATACGGGAATCCATGAACATATGGGCCGCCATTTTGCATATTTTCCTCCCTCCCTCCCTTCTCCATTACCAGAAGTCCAGTCAGGCCAAATACGGAGAAGACTCGAAAGGGGATCCCATCTCTGATTTCCACTTGAAGAAGAAACTCTATCATCAGGTAGCCAAGGTAGTTTCATCAATGGGTGTTTTTAACCTGTCATGATGGGCTTTTATCTTTTAAATCAGCTTTCTTCCCTTTGCTGCAAACACTTCTGTCTTCTTTTTGACGTGCTGTTGACTTGAAGTTTATGCATTCGCATTTTAGTAGAAAGAAATTATTCATTGGACCTAACAGAAAGTCATTAATTCTTGCCTTGCAATCCTTGATGCTTTTTATTTAACGAATAACTGTATTAATGTTTGGTCTCGTTGAAAATTATTGAATCAATTAGAAACAAAAATATGAATGTGACGCTGAATGAAATTGAAACATGTTCGCAAGAGCAAAATCTCTTTTATTACTTGTCATTTGGAAAATGAATTGGCAAAAGTTTGAATTTGAAATATGCTTTGTTCTTTAGTTTCTTTTTCTTATTTGTCAAAAGCTTTTTGTTCATCTCATGCATGATTACTTGTTTGATTTCAAGCTCATTTTAAAAGAAGTTAGGGTAGGAATTCTTGTTTTTTTTCAATTTTACTTATATTAGATTATATTGAATGAAAATTGTCAATTATAATATTTGTTGATTACACCAATCTGAAAAAGTATTGCTCAAGAGTATGCACACGTCTTTTTTAAAGATTATGAATTTGTCATTATCTCTGCCTAATTTCATCTGTAATGTCAGTTCTTTAAAAAAAATAATTGATAAGATCAGAAGCGGAAAAATACAAAGTTAAATAAAAACTTATTACAATGATAAAGCAAAATTAAGTTTACTGAGCCCATATAGATGTGAATTTTGGGGTCATAATGCCATGTAAGTTGGTTTGTAATTATAAGTGTGTCGTAAATTTGTTTTGTTTTGGCTGAAAATATTGAAGCTGCCAACTTAGAGTAAATTTTTAGATGGTAAGCATGCTTGTTTTGATATTACTTCTTCACAGAAGTACCATTTAGGTGTAAAGCTACCAGTAAGCTCCTATGTAAGTTGATTGAAAATTAATATTTATTTGCAGCAGTTTGATTTTGTAGAGGTATTGTCTTGGTTCAACCATCTTAACACTTTTCAAATACATTCATAGAATATAAAGAAAGGTATGTGTAGTCCTTCCCAATTTTAATATAAAAAGTTACAGCAAAAGGACTAACACAAACAAACACAAAATTAAACATCGGTAAATGGGTCAAATAACAGCAGCAACCCCCCCCCCCTCAAAAATAAAACCTACTCATGGTTAAAAATGTCATTCTTAATTCAACATTTCATACAAATTTGTCTCTCCCGTACAAGATCCAGGGCTGATATTCGTGAATTTTAAAAAGGTCATTTTGTTTTTCATGAGTAGTAGCTTCAGACTTCGCTGTCATTTCAGTGTTTGTATGTTGAATGTTCTGCATCTCATTGGAAAGTGCTTCATTTGTCTTGTACTTTATTCTGTGTGTTGTATCAATGTCAAATCATAACACATTCTTACTGTATTGCTTTCCCCATGTCAATTGTACTTGTTAATGTTGTTTATTAAAAAGAAAGGAAATAGATATGGGCCTTTTCATGCAGTATTACAGATAACCCAGTTTATGAGGATTAAACTTGATAAGCTATGAAAGTGAACAAAATATATGTTGATTTCAAAGTTGAAATGTGTTGGCTTTAGAATTCCGTTTTATCTTGTATGGCCATATCATTGAGATAACATTCAATAACTTAATTAAGCTATGAAAGTGAACAACTTATATGTAAATTTTGAAGTTGAATTGTGTTGGCTTTAGAATATTGTTTTATTTCTTATGGCCATATCATTGAGAAAACATTCAAGAAATTTGTTAAGCTATGACAGTGAACAAAACATATGTTGATTTTGAAGTTGATTTGTGTTGGCTTTAGAATCTTATTTTATGGCCATGTCATTGAGAAAACATTCTAGAAATTCGTAATTATGTTTTCGTTATTATTCTTATCAAGATTTCAATTCTGAGTGAGCTGACACCACAATTTCTCGCAGTGAGCTCTCACTATAAAAGACTTTCTTATAAGGATGTGGTTCTCCCAACCCAGATTCATGTTTTGTTATTTTGCCTTTGCTAATTCACCACCTACTCTTTTGATTTGTATTGACACCCACAGGAGGTACGGAATGTGCTTCGTGCAAGGATGGCTGCCCGTAGCGCCCGAGGTCAGAAGACCGTTCAGGGAGGATCAAGTCGAGGGACGGCTGACGGGAGTTCAAGTAGCGCCGGTGATCTCGTATCTACCATCCTCCTCACCAGGGATAAGTGTATACCAGTGGTCCAGGGTTTAGTCCGGCTTCTACTAGCTATGGATTTCACCTGCCATGTGGACCTGTTCCTTGTCACGTGCAAGGTAGGTGTTAAAGAGTTCAGAATAGAAGAATTGAGTATGTAATATGATAAAATTATAAGAAAGCTTATGAAAACATTACCAAACATTTGTTGTCTATATGTGATCATTTTTTTCCCTTTTTTAAATTCTTACAAAACACTTGCCATTATGTTTGTATCGGTGTATCTGAAGTTGTTCACTGATCGACTTCTGCGGAGAGAATGTAATACGTATAAAAACTTGCAAATCTCTGTCAATCACATTATCTCATTAATTTTCACTCTCCACTCTTTTTCTCTGCAGGTTTTGGCTAGAATAGCCAATGCAACACGACCAGCCATCACGTTAGCTGAGATAATGAGTCAAGATGAATTGATCCAGCTTGTATCAAGGTTTTGTAGTAGTGAATACTGTGCTGGTAACTCTGCTTGGGGTGGTCCTTGGCCTTCACATGCTATTACCTGCCTCCTCTTGGATATCCTTGAAGGTACATTACAGGGGAGCATTTCATGTCGGTGATTTTCACAGACAAATGTTATAAGCTAGTAAAGTCCTTGCATCTGATTGGTTCAGAACAAATTAGTTGGTGAAAATCACTGCCAAGATGCTTTAAGAGAGTGAATGTTATGGAAAGGTCTTATCTACATTTTGTAGAATATTTATATTTTTCATGTTTTTCTTGTAATATTTTTTTGGGGAAAATTTTTATTTGAAAGTGATTTTATTTCAATTTTTTTCCTTGAAAGACTTACTAATCAATAGGCTGGTAAAATCATACATGATAAAGTTTTATAAATGGGTGGGAAAAAAAGGGTTTAAACTTCTCCTAGTTACCCAGAACTGCTATACAACATAGTTGATTTGAATATATTAACATATATATATGGATGAAATAAGAATAAAACAAATTATGTGGAAGTTTTATTTATGACTTACTTTTTTTAATGATTTCAGGAGAGAGATTATACCCCTATGTAGAGGAGCCTGCCGGCGCCAGTGGTGGAACTACATTTACCCCTCCCATGGGAGCAACAGGAGCTGATCCAGACCTTATAGCAGACTCCCTTACCAGCGGTGGAGCAGAAGCCAGTGCACCTACTGAGTCTGAGACGGAAGTCAACAATGCATCTGGAGGAGAGTATGATTCAGGTGGAAATGGAGGAGAAGCAGAGGAGAATGAAGGTCTAGAAGAACCACTGATTATTGGTAGGTTAACCCTTTTAGAGCTGGGTTACTTAGACCCATCTCACAGATGGAGGAGTATGGATTCCGCCCTCCCCCGGCCTTTAGGGGTTAAAACACTTTCACATCAAATTTTCAGGATCTTTGATAGGGAAACATTATAATAGAGAAACTACCAGGTGTAGTTGTGATTTGAAGTGTGATGTTGATGAAATTTGAGTGTATAATTCTCAATTTGTGTACTTGATAAAATTTCAAAGAATCTTGCAAAGATTATCTAGTGATAATGACAAGAAAAGACAGTTAATACACTCTACTGTTAATTGTAACATTCAATTTTTTTTCTCTGTTCTTTATAGATGAACTGAGTGGAGATCCAGAGATTGTAGGAGAAGGGGGTAATGATCCCTTGGTAGATATGGATTTGCTCTTTGGTTCATGGAAGACCAGTGGAGGTCTCTTCGGCAACAACGCACCCAAGAAATTAGCCCAAAAGAGTGGAGCTGGTAGCATGGTAGACCCTGTCAAGATCCCTACATCAGCCCTCCTTGCTTATGCCAAAAAGAACAGGAAAGACAAGCTGAAGATCTTAGTCAGAGGAGATGGAAGAGGAGAGAGCTCAGGATCAGCTTTCACCCCAAGAATGTCGAGCGCAGTTGATGCAAGGTTGGACCAAGACTTGGAGATGAGTGCAGAGTGGTTCTTGAAGATGTCCAGTTTGATGGAGGCAGAAACTGTAAGTCAGACCTTCACCAGTCTTCCACCTCCACCTGCCTTTGCCCCGGAAGAGAAACCAGACGTGGAGCTCTTGGACATGGGGCAGACCGATGATGACTTGGCTGCAAGTAGAGCCATGAGTGGAAGTAGTAGCAACATTCATCCTTCTGTGAGATCTTCTAGGGACCTGATATCGACCTGCTTTCACCATCTCTTTGCGGGACTCGAGTCGGACCGTATCAGGTTAAATTCATTGCTTCAGCTGTGGCTCACAATCAATGAAGGAAGCATCAGTGATACGGATGGAAACACAAGTCACTTCAACGATTCTAGAGTGCCAAACTTTCCCCTGGATAAACCATCTATCAGTCACTTGCTGGCCACTTTGCGGAAAGAACGCAATCTCAGTGTGTGGACTTGGTGTCTGGCTTTCAGAGTCTTGACGGTTCAAATTAATACTAGGGGCTCTACCAAAGATGCAGTGTCAGTGGCAAACTCAATGGTCAATGATCCAAACATGTTTCATGCTCTTTTCAAGTTCTTATCTGGTGGATCATTTCAGGGGCGAAGGTCTGGACACCAAGACTTTCAAGTAAGATGCAAGATATTTTATGATTTTCATAGAAATTATATATCGAAATATAATTTTTAGCATTGCAAGTCAATGAGAAAAAAATTATTTGTTGATCCATTGTTGCCAATTAATGTTCATTTTCTCATTTTTACGGGCCTTCCTAAAGATAAAAGTAATGATGCAAAATGTACAAGAATAACAGTGATATTTTAATACTGGTAGATGCAACTATAAGTGTGGCCATAACAACCATTATGTTATTATATTTAGATATATTGATATAAAGTAATGTGTTATTAAGTTTTTGATTTCTAAGGACTTATTTTAAGTGTTTTCTTGTATTTTTCCCATTTAGGTTGGTCCAACAGTGACATTAGCCTTTCATCAGCTACTCCTCAGGTTACATCTGAGGGTGTTCTCTGGACCATCAGCAGGGGCTAAGGCTCTAAAGAACCTTCTCTTGAGGGTTGTGAGAACTCTAGTTCAACCAAGGTTTGTGTCCATCATAAATCTAATATATTTGCTCTGGTTAAGTGTGTTAATTCACTTTTCTCCAATTTAAAATGAAAGCAAAATAATTTTAAAAGTAGGTTTTCAATGTGTAGATACAAAAGTGATACATTATATGTACATAAATGCCTAATATGAGAAAGACACAAAACAATATGAAAAATTGGAGTGGGTTTAAGGATCAGCAAAGGCTATCATTCCATCAAAGCCAATCTTTACTCCGCTTTAGATAATATTGAAATAATCATAAGTGATGTGCAGATATATTTATGGATGGTCCAAAATGAAATTCGATCCGATTGTAGTAATTTCAAAGTAATTACAAGTCATAGGGAAGTGTCCGATTATACATTCAACTTGTCCAATTCTAACCCTTGTCCCATCCACAGAGAGGCCATCAGTGAAGGAGTAGGACCATTGGATGCTCAGATCACCTTCTTGGAGCTTATTCTGGAGCAGACCTTCAGCTCTACGGACCTTGGTAGCATCGCAACAATGGTAGATAACATTACTCTCCTGATCTATGAACATGTCATAGATGGTAGCGGAGTGACCCAGCTAAGCAGCGAGAATGGGAGTTCATCTAGAGCCAACTTGGCTAATGCACTTGCAGGGAAGCTCAAGGCAGGTGCATCAAGGGTGCTGCATAATGAGAACAGTCGGGAAGCTTTGATGTGTGGACTTCTACAGCTCGTCAATGAGCTTCTGAAGATGTCGGTGTCTCCAGACCCATTCGGTACTTCAGTGTGGTCACCTGTAGGAGGCAGGGGATCCTTGCACAGCGGTGGCGTGGCCTACCCGACCCCACCAACTTCCATGAGCGATGATGACAAGGAGAGGACTGGGGATGTGAGCGGTCTCTCAGCAGCAGCCAGCAGTGCTTTTGCTTCATGGTCAGCTGCGCCTCAGTCTCAACCTTCTACTCCGCTACGATTAGCAGATCTTGTCCTCACCAATAAAGAGACAGTGTCCAACCTATTGTTTGCCCTAGGACATTCCAGCAGTATGGCCATGGCAGCCATGCTGAATCCAGGTTTCTTCTCGCAGGGTAGTGAGCCCCTCATGAGTACTGAACCCTTATCGATAGGAGACCACATCTTCCAGATCTTAGCTACTCTAAACAAAGAAGCATCACATGTCAGGATCGTCCTGCAAGCGATCTTGTCTTATCTTAGCTGTGCCAATGGAAGAAGAGGAGAGATGCTTTCAGAACCTCTCCTGTGGTACACGCTTAGTGTTCTCAATAGCCCTACTGCAATGGACTCAATGCATGAAATTGGTGAGTGTTGTTGATTGATTGATTTTGTTTACCAAGCCAATAAAATGCAAGAAAAAAATATTGAACATAATAATCATTAGCTTCGAGAGCATAACCTATGAAAGCTTGAAAACCTCTGTTCTTCGAATCTCTGTGTAAAATGAAGAGAACATATCTACAAAGGCATCTTGTTAAAAGTCATATTTTTTCCCAAAAAATCTTGCAAGGGGCTTTTCATTAACAATAACGATTTCGTCATAAACAAATTAATGGAAAATACAGGAAAACTGCAATGAAAAGACGCTTAGCACCTATCCTGGGAGTCCTTCTAAAAGATGATACACAGACCTTTGAAAGGCAGCCCGAGACTGTAGAAGCAAAAATAATTCCTAATAAATATAAAATTAAAATAGTTTGTGACTGTATCTTCCAATGATAAAATCAGAATGAAAGGAATTTAGAATCTCACTTGCATTTGTGTAATTTGTGGTGAAAAGGAGAGCCAATTCTTCCATTGTATTCCTATTTTCGTGAAAGTTTTATCTGCAATAATATATAGGAAATGCTCTAATAATCATATTTTCAGCCTCTCTTTCCCGATTGTCCCACTTTCTTAGGTTGCAGGGTTTGCAGAGTAGGTATGAATTACTGATGATGAATTAAATAATTAAAAATGTGTTTTCTTTCAGGTGGAATTGAGATCATATGTGCCAACTTGGTCACCAGCAGTCGAGCTAGCATTGATCCTAACCCAAGCATCATATCTCCCATCATGCAACTTACCTGTCCTCCTAAGCCTCCGTCATCGTCCAATACCAGCAGCTCAAGTTCTAATACCAACACTGGTTTCACCAAGAGAGGATCAACAACCGTTGATGAAGAAAATGTGGAAGGCCTCACAAACTTTGCTCCATATGGTAGGTTCTTTAGCAAAAAAATATAGAGAACATTTTTTTTTCTCCAGCGATTTTTTGAAAATTGTAAAATATGCAACTCTTCTAATTTGTTTCCTCATTTCGTATTGTAAAATATAATGTTCTGAGTTTGTAGATATGGAGGAATAGATGATAAGAGTTAGCTGTAAATAGAACTTGAGCGTCCTATTCAGATGTTATGCAAGATACCTATTATTCAAATGTCCATGTATTCTCGTAATTCATTGTAGATTAGAGGTTGTTTGCAATAATTTTATTTTACTTATATTCATAAAGGTGTGATTAGCTGTAGCAACATGACGACCAGACCAGCTGAGTCATTGCTGCTTCCAACTCTGTCTAACCGTCGTAGCAGACAGTCTTGGGCACATACCTTCTCATCTGAGGAGACATGGTGTGATCTGACCATCACTCTACCTTCAGCAGTCGTCCTAGAAGAGATACATATTCTTCCTCATGTTACAAATCTAGCAAGTAAGTCCCATAGATTTATCCTTAAAAGTATTTTGATGATGTTATTTGCATGAATTGTCGTCTCATTCGTTAGTGAAGGGGAAACAGCATACTTTTTTGCTCTGATCAATATAATTGTACATTCATCATTCAAATGAAGTAGAACTAAGTGTGAGATCAGTGATTCTTCAAATGATTCATGTTGTGAAAATATTGAGTCAAATAAGTATTTGATTTATCTCTTCTTATCCGAAGCATGTCCATCTGCGGTTTCGGTAGAGATAAGTCCCAGTGGTTCCAGCACCATCCCAGTTTGTCCACCCCTTGCTACCAGTGGCCTTACATCCATCAAGCTCAAGATGCCCCGTCCCATGGTCACCTCATCAGTCTGCCTTCAGCTGAGACGACCCAGGGAGTCCACTCTGATGGCACTGACACGGATAAGATTGCTTGGGACTACAGTGTTAGGTGGTGGTCATACCGGTGGCAGCGGTGGGATTATATTCTCTCATATGAATGGAGTACCCATGGTACCACCAACAGCGCCGCACAATGTAGCTGAAGATGAAGCGGTTAGGGGAAGGTCAGTTTTCCCTTTTTGATAAATTTTAAAGTTAATTCCTTTTATATTTTATTTCTCACCTTTCAGTGTCTTTGATATATTATGAGGTTATTTCGTGCATCATATATTTACTGAACCTATTAAATGTAACCCTGAATATATTTTCAAAATTTTAATTTCATATTAGAAAATGGGATTTTATATTATGTGTATTGAGTATCACATTGTACATTCATACATGATGTTATTCAATATTTGCTATTTTGCTTTAGTGTCCTTACAATTCTATGAAGTTAATAGTGCTCTTTTAAGGTAACCTTAGGTAAAGCCTCAAAATCTTATTTAGATTTTTAGAAGTGTCCATTTTACTTAGTTTGTAAATGGTCTCAAGTTGTATTTAGTTAATATCTGTCATGATGCTCTCTTACTCTTCCATTTGATTTCCAATCTGTTGAAATTAATCATAAACTTGTTTATTTCATTAGCACCCGCTGGCTGAGACTCCTACACCACTGCTTAGCTGGGACATTCCTGAGTAGCACAGTATCAAGCATCGCCCAGACTGCTGCTCAGACTCCTGGTCTCCTCACGACCTGTATGGCCCTCCTAGCCTCCCCCCACTGCAGGCCAAACAGGAGGGATATTGAGTCTTTACTCCTTCAGCTCAGTAGGTCCAGGACTGAGGTAGGACTGACGCTGGTGGATATGTTCCTTCGGAACAACTACTGTTTTGGTCACGGTGAACATGGTGAGAACGCCTGTCCTACTGTTCAGTAATGATACCTTTTTTAAAAATTGTAATCTATAAAATTTGTTTTCTTCTCACTTTGTTTGTAATTGGGTAGTTCCATACAATAATCAAACTTTTTGTACTTTCAACCCTGTATTCTCAATTTGTACATTCTTTCATGAACTGCCAAACCCATGATAATATGAGAGCATCAGGTTTCCTTATGCACTAGTGAACTGAGAAAATCTTTGGGACAGTCCCACATATAGAAGGGTTGGGCAAAAATACTAGCTTTGGAATTTGCCCAATTTGAAATTTACTTGAGTCACTGATTTCTAAATGTGCAGCATTTGAAATTCAATAAAGGAAAATGTTAAAATATTTCTGTCTAAATCCTGATGTATTGATGGAAACATAAAACCTGCTATTTTTCAGATTCTGGATTGGGTCTTCTAGGACGTCCATCTAGTCTTGCTTCAGATTCCAGTGTAGATATCATTTATCAGTTAGGAACAGGATCAGATCCTGGAACAAGAGAAAGGTTAGTATTACCTTCTGATGTTATCCAATGTCTAAGAATTCTTGATTATAATTGGATTAAGTTGCATTTTAGAAGATGTGAATGCTTTTTTGTGAATTTATATTATTCATGTATGTAAATGCATATAATACATATTTATATGGTGCAAAAACAAAAACAACATACATGTATATGTTGATATGCTGTAAGATTACTTCATTATTTTCATACTTTACTCTGAAAAGGATGAATAGAGAATCCGTTCTATTTGCCATTATTAATTTCTATTTCAGTAAATGGGAATGTACAATTTGTGAACCTAAGAATGAATGACCTTTTAGATGATGGTCTCATCAAAGGGTATTTCACTATAACTTTATTTTCCATGGGAATTTACAACGATGGAAGAAAGATAAATATATTGCCATTGAATAACTTTAACTGAAATGTTTTTCAATTATCTTTTTGTGAACAGAGTACAGACTCTTCTGGACTGGTTAGGAGACACAGCCCGAGTGGCCCTTCACATGCATAGCAGCTACCATAGAGCACCCCGTACATTCTCACCTATCGAGTCAGGTCTCCTACATCCTGCACCAATCCATGTTCATTGTGTAGCCGCTGTCCTGTGGGCTACCCACTCTCAAAACAATGTACAACATATGGTTAATATGATCCCAACTGAACTGTTCAGGTATGATTCATTAGTTGGTTTAGCATGTGTTTTGAGTGATGATGCGCAGCAGACAGTGTTTAGATCTTCATTTTCTTCAGGTTGCTCTATTATTACATCTTCAATAATTTCTATTGGTTATCCGATTATGTTAAATTGTCACGTAAAAGAATTTTTCAAATAAATTTGTCATGTAATGAAAAATGAAATGTGAAATTTGTCATACGATTCACATACATTATATGTTTACGATCACACACCCTATCCAAAATATTCTTTTTTTCTTCTTTCGCACCCTCAAAAAGAAAAAAAATCCTTCAAACGTGTTAATGTGATTAAAGAAAAGAGTTAGAGAATACTCTTTAATCAAAGAGATTGTTATATTGATATAAGCATTTTCAATGATTTTGTTTCAAGAACAGGCAGTAATTTTCATGAATGAATGATTTATCTTTGTTTCAGTTCTATCTATGAATGGTCGACTGTCCTACCAGTCAACTCGGCATTGAAGAGAGCAGCTGATTTTGTTTTGTGTTCAATGTGTATGATTCAACCAGCGCATTTTGATTCTTTGCTTCAATGGATGGGTGTCATGGTTGGTGGACCCGTTGAGCTTCAAGCCCCAATCACAGGTTTGTTGAATGTGTATAATTTTGAAATCCATAAAAACTTCTTGCATATGTGCAGTTCCAGCTTGTGGAAATCGCATTTAGACAGATCAAAAGTATTCCAGTTTGAAATTTAAGTGTTCACAAGATTTTTCTACGTTTAGCACACACATTTAAATATTTAGTTACATACACTATGAGTTATGTAGAATACTATCAATTGTAGCAAAAATGAAATTATGTCATGTATCAAAATGAAACAATGTATATATTTCCTGTTTTTTTTATTTTTTTCAATTCACCAATTGAAATCGTCAATTGAACACAAATTAATTTCTACCATTGTTTACATGTTTAATCTTCGTCTTGTAAATTTGTTCAGATGACAGCAAAGAAGATGAGTTGAACATCTTACTAACAGACGACTCTAAGGGAGCTAACCTACAACACCAGTCTCAACCAAACCTACACCTACCAACAAGCCAACCAATCACAAGGCAGGAGTTCAGTCATGTGATCATTGATGAGGCTCATCTATCACTGCTAGCCCTGGCCTGTCAGTCTGATGTTGCAACCAAGAGACTGCTGGATTCTCAGTTCTTGGTTCTTCTCGCGGAAGCATTGTCAGAATTCTGCACACAGGTTTGTCATATCTTCCTTTAGACCGTAAAAGCATCCCAACATACCCTACATACAATGAAGAAGACACGTTTGTTCCAATTTATTGATAAAAGTAATAGAGGGTGAAAAAGCCAGAGGGGCAGAGGGGGTGGGAAGGTGGAGATGAACAGAAAAAGTGTGGTATTGTCTGTACATCCATTTGTTTATATACATTCACACAATACATCTGTAATAATCATACATGTAAGTGAACTAGACAGATTATCCAGAAGAAGCAGAATTAAAATATAAATCATTTATTTATATATATAGTAATATTTTGATGATATAATGTTCTTCAGTTGTTATTCTGTAGGAGGATATTAAATGTTATATTTCATTATGTGATCGTGTGATAGTTCAGTGGACATTATTGGGATATGCTTGTACTTTTGTTATTCTTTAGGAGCTGATCCGAACAGAGTCATTAAACAGTTTCAATGATCCCTTGACCGATGCATCCAAACTCAAGGCCTCAGGATCCCGTGTCCAGTCGCCTCGCTCACCAAGAAATTCAGCCAGGAGGGGAAGCACCGAATCTCTACCATCAGATGCTACCGTTGTCCTCACAGCCGACCTCGTAGCACCTGTTCTGAACTTCTTCAAGGACCTCTCAGCACAGATTGAGATCAAGAACTGGTTGGCTTCACCAGAGGGTGTGGTCTTCTGGGCACCCCTACTAGCCCTGCTCTGCACCAGTAACACGGTGACACTTCTTAGCTCAATGCCCAACTTCAATGGGGTACCTCGTCGTTCACATCTCCTGAGTGCATCGCAAAGAGCATCCTTGGAGAACGCCAGCATTGCATTCTTCTCCCGCTGCACCCTCTGCCATCCTGGCAACCAGAAGCTCCTGGCACAAGTTATCTGCGATGTCATCTGTACCCAGGATCTTCAGACTGGGTCACCGTTCGTCATTTCAGGGTTCATGCGTCGTCTCATACTTCAGCTGATGCTGGAGGATGAGAGTGTGTCTGTAGCGGTCAGCTCTGTGTGCCAACTGGTCAAAGGTCCTCAGTCTTGGACTGGACGTATCATTCATCCAAGTCTTGGTCTAGGTCACAAGAACATCTTGGTGGAGACCAAGCTTACAACCACCTGTACCCAGCTGATTACATATCTAACAGGTTAGAATGTTAGAATGAATCACTTGTTTAAGTGTCAGACTCATTTATTTCACATCTCTCATAAAAACATTTAAATAACAGATACAATGTACAAAACTATTCATACAAATACACATAATAGATCATCGTAATATGTTTGGCATAATAAACAACAACAAACACACAAAGAAGAAAAAAATACTTGAGTCATCAATTATATAAAGTGGACAGATAAGAATGAATTATGTAGCAGTGGATGTAGGGGATCAGCAATAAGCCATTGACCTGTCTAGGCTGATCCTTGTATAATGCAAAAAAAAATCAAACAAATTAGAAGTTAATTGAATTAGGAAAAAAAATACACCCTACACAAAAAAGGAAAATAATGAATTTAATTGGGGTGGGATGGAGGGGTGTGGTTATATGCACAGAACTATATTTATCTATTAATGTAACAAATCAATAACAATATTTTATATTTCCTTTTAAAGTTAGATAAGGTTGGGCATTGCTTTATTGCTTGGGGCAGAGAATTCCATAAAACAAGTCCACTGTAAAATATAGAACATCGAGAAAATTAATAACCACAAGTTATTATCAAGGATGTACTTACCCTCTTATTTGAATTTAGGTGTTCAAATGAAAAAAATCATTTATACATATAAATCTATGTGGTGAAACGTACAAACTATTTTAGAAAGCAATCACTCCATTCTTGTCTTTTCAGAGTATGTCTTCCTGTCCTCAATTTATGAGCACTTTCAAGCCATACAATGCTGAGGTTTCTATGTATTTTAGGGCATCATAAGTCACTTCAAAATGTATTGTTCCTTTGAACCATTAGCTTCTGGATTTTACTAGATTCAATTAGGTTGGAGGTATTTCATTGTAAAGTTAGGGAATAATTTATTATAATCTAGAACGGTTATTATGAATGTTATGGTTTGCTCTTGATGTGATAGATACCCTTGGGCTGAAGAACCTCCCTGGAGATAAGAAGACAAAGCCTAGCACCGACTCAAGCAAGACGGACAAACAATCCTTTGTGATGGTTAACCTCTCCCCTGACAAACTAGATGTCACTGAAACAGAGATTAATGGAAATATCGGAAACTCTATTGGTGAGCTTATAGCTTGTTCAACTATGTATTGATCTCCTTTTTAAGCTCAGAATCATTTCAGAAAAAACAACAAGTTTTTTCATTATTTCTTCCATTATCAAGAAAAATAAATGTATTGTTAGAGAGAAAATACTTCTTGAATCTTGCTTGTTCAAATGCAGGTCATTTGACCCTAATATGGAAAGGACTGTTGACATTAGTTCTTGTATCATACATACTACATTCCAGTCCTGGGTCATGTGATTCATTTTTATATGATTAATAGTACATTGTGGTCAATGCTAAAATTTGTTGTATGATTAATTGTTAAGCTTGGTGTTACAGTGCCCCATTCAGTAGAGTGTATAAAATCCCAACCAATTACTGCTTCTGAAGTTCTTTCGTCATGAATGTAATCCTCATGTCATATCCCAATTTTGGTGTTGAATTTTTACAGTGCCTCCATCCACTACTGCGTCTACTGCTGGATCTTCCACATCAGGAGGAGCCACAGGTGGAGCAGCAAGTGGAGCTACAGCATCAACCACAGCAGGAGCATCAGCAGGAGCATCAGCATCTGCCTCCTCCTCCTCTGCTTCCACCTCTGCCTCCTCTTCAACCAAGCAGCCTGAGAAGTTCCTCCTGTATCCAGGAGCTACCAACTTCCCTGCATCCATGGTGCCTACTCTCCCCCCAGAGCTCCTGCCCAAGTCCATGGATCGATGGGCTCCTTTCTTCAACACCTTCTCTAACCCTGCAGCCTCCATGACAGGAGCAGGTGCTACATCCTTCAACATGCCGGGACTGGTTCTGTCTCATGACCGTCTTGGTAGCCAGAATTTCCCGGGACGCATGACCATTGGGCAAGCTATCACTGTCCTGCAAAGGCGTGGACTGCCCGATGGATACCCTACCCTAGAGATGAATATCAGGATGAGTACTTCACTACTCGGTGCATCAAAGACAGATAGCTCCAAGACGCAAGAAGCACAAGAAGGTATGTTACATTTTTTATCCTTAACGATTATGTTTCACAAACCCTTTGTAGTTATGTTCATCTATTCCGTATGCTGAATATTCTTTGTATCATTGTTACAATATCTTTACTTATTCATCCCTCTCAGGTCGCAATGAGTCAAGTACCTCAGCCAGCTCCAATGATGCTGATCAACACATCCCTGAAGATGTCCTCCTGGACACTCCTCCAATATCATCCTTCCTTGAGGTGTTTGCCCATCTAGGTGGGTTAGCTCTCATTGCTGAGCACCTCCCCCAGCTTTACCAGGACTCTCCCCTGGCTCAACAGCAGCAGCAGCAGCAGGTGAAGCAAGGTGCACAGACAAGTGCTGGAGGAAGCTCTGTTGATAAGATGACAGCAAGTGGAGGAGGGGCTTCTGCAGCAATGCATTCTAGCTGGTGGAAGTACAGTTCAGATCTAGGAATGAAGGATCTAGGAGAGTTTGATGACTATGAGGTAATGATCCAACTTGTGGCCTTCCATGACATTGGGAACTTACCGTATATTCCAAGAGTTATTTTGTGAATCTGACAAAATGATTTTAAACTAAAGCTTTTTGATTAAAACTATCCTTTATGTTAAGACCTTATTATTTGCAGATTTTCTCTCAGAACCGGGACATAAATGAAATAAAACTTGAGAGAAGAATATTTTGCATACCTATGTTACTTGTATGATGTTTATAGTGAGCTTTGCGGAGATATGAAATAAAACATACCTATGAAATTCAAATTATATTTGAGTGAACCCCGAACCTCATACCTTGTTTTCTCTTTTTTTTTTTAAGGTCTCACTTAATTTCTTCTGCCTTCAATCTGGTACTTGCATGCATTATCTGTAAATTGATTTTGACAAGGTATACATCACCTTAAAGCTTAGACTGTCCTTTTCAGGCTAAATCAAACTGTCAAAATTCATTTGAGGCAACTATTGTTTGGGTTTGTTTTGCATGGCAGGTCACATATTTTCAAACATATTCTTACTTTACATATTGTCCCCTCTCTCCCCTGCTGTAGGTTCTGATGGAAGGTCCTCATAGCACGACTATTTCATCGGTTGGTGGCGGCAGCACACTCGCCAGCACACTGACCACTACCTCCAATGTACCATCCTATCCTTCCTATGGCATAGGAAGCACTGCTGCCCAGCTTCAAGCCACCTCCTTCTCCAACATTGTTCCTTTACACACCATACCAATGACCACCTCCTCCTCATCGTCATCCTCATCGTCCTGCCCTCCTCAGGGCTCGACGACGGGTCAGTCCATGGGTAGCTGTACGGCAGCCATCCCTCCTCACTCCCTGGCAGCATTTGGGTTGTTCCTCAGGCTACCTGGGTATGCAGAGGTCTTGCTCAAGGAGCAGAAGAAGGCACAGTTTCTGCTGAGATTGATGCTTGGTGTCACAGATGATGGCGATGGAGGTAGGCTCTCTTTCCACAATAGCATATGGTTAGGGTTTAACATTGTAAAAAGCCTTCACTTTTTCTTGAATTTATTTTGAGATCTTTGGAAGGATTATGAAAAAATACCTGATATAATCCTTGTTTACATAGCAAAAAGGCTTACGCACAATAAGAAAAGTCAGACATTGATAAATTGCTCTTTTACAAAAAAAAAATCATAAAATTATATAAGATGAAATTTGTGACTCATATCATTTAATAACTGAGTACCTTTCATTATCATAAACAAGTTTGGAATCATCATATTACCAATTTTTTCTGTCTTTATTTGTAAAACTAAGTTTTCACATGTGAATAATCATTCCTACTTCATCAATTGGGTTTCCTTGTTTGTTGCAATCTCCAGGTCAGATTTTGTCATCCCCTCTTGCCACATCCCTACCAACGCTTCCATTCACCGTCCTGGTCACCCTCTTTGACTCCACACCCCTGACCACCGATGACGGGGTATTGCTACGACGTATGACACTTGAGATTGGTGCTGTTCACCTTGTACTGGCTTGTCTCTCAGTACTCAGTCATCATGGTCCTAGAGGATCTTCACAGCCTGCTACAGGAGAGGGAGGTCCTGCAGTAAGTCGTTCTTTTCACTACACACAAGCCCTGGGGAACATTTCATGAAGAGTTTTGTTGGCGATTTTCACAGACTAATTTCCACTCAGCCAATCATAGGAAAGGATTTCCAGCAGCTTATAACATCTGTCTGTGAAAATCGCTGACACAACTCTTCATGAAATGCTCACCAGGCCCTGGGGAGCATATCATTGTATTGTCAGTGAAGTTGATTTCAACCAATCCAAAGTGTAAGATATTCATTTATTTGTTCAATGCCAGAATTCAAAGACCTGAAAGACATGAATATTTTATACTAGAATTTGATCTTTTTTATTCAACGTTGGTCCGGCAGCCATTAGAATGAAGATGTGAATTGGTAGTAAATTTGGTTATATGCCTGATTTAATTAAGTTTGTGCATTTCAATCCATTATACATGGATGATTCAGTACTGTGTTCATCATGTTCTTACAGCCTCCAAATGGTAGCCAAGTTGGTGGAGTCAACGACAAGAATCAGAACTTCTGGGCCAAGGGAACAGGTTTTGGGACAGGTTCTACCACGTCAGGTTGGAATGTGGAGGAGGCCCTCGTTAGACAGAAAGCAGAAGAGGAGCATGTGACCTGTCTTCTCAAGGTAAGTTACTTAGAGTGTTTTTGGTCAAAGTTGAGAAGAATATGACTTTTCACAGACTATTAATCTTTGCATGATGTTTGAATGAACCTTGGGATGTAAATATTTGCACTTGTTGCATCAGATGCTTTTCATGTTTTGTCTGCATGAATGTTTTTTTTGTACCCAACTTACGATCGACAACTATAAATGTGGGAATACATATATTTTCATTACTCCTTTGATAATAACTATAATAATAATATTCAGTTCTTTTATATTGCATATCACATACCATTTAACTTTTCTGCTCCCAAAGGGACTGGGATATCATTACCCTGGCTTTAGCCCGGCAATACTTTTACAGTGCATAAGCATTTCAAAGAGTACATTCCTGCCAATATTACCTAGGTTGAGTATTGCACAATGTGGATCAATTTTTTTGCTGAAGCAAATTACACCATGATTGGGATTCGAACCCACGACCGGCTGTTTCACAGTCGGGAGACTAATCCACTGGACCACAACGTTGACTGAGAATTGCTTGAGATGAGTTGAAAGGCATATGACATGTTACTTGACTGGAGAACTGTTTTGGTTACATTGCTTTGTAGGTTCTATCAAGCTACATCAATCCAGTGAACAGTACAACATCATCATCAGGAAGTATTGATGAGATGAGTGGTGATCTAAACCATGATCAGTTGACCACCATCTTCCCATCGGTATTCATTGAGTTACTCACCCAATCCTGCCTCATACCTGCAATCTCATCATACCTCAGGAATGACTCAGGTCAGTAAATCTTTCCGAGATCATAGTCCTTTTGTGTATGATGTCATAATCTCATAGCGCCCTCCCTCAGAGGATATAGAAATTTGTGTAAAAGGAGTTGTCAGAGATGCACCAGCTGGAGATCACCAATGCATTTAAGGCAATGGTTTATAACTCTAAGATGGCGCTGCAATGATGTCAATGCATAAGGTCTATTACTAAAAGAACGAAACAATACCAACTTGAAGACAAAATTAATGAATAGAATAAAACATTTTAATAAATGGAACATGTTTCATGGTAATCAAACCTCATCCTGAGTCTGAAAATTAGAAATAGAGTCATTGGTATTTATACATTTTTGGATATTAGGTTAAGTTGAAGAATGTAGTTACATCACAAAACGATGAGGTACAATGTATTTTTTTTGCCCATTAAAGGTTTGATTTGTATATAATGTATTCCTTTCTCTCACATGCCAGTTCTTGACATGTCTCGTCATGTGCCGTTGTACTGTGCTGTCCTGGAGATCCTACGTGCCTTGGCTCTGTGTCCTCTCTTAGTGCACTTACTCCTTCCTCAGGGAGACAATGGAGATAAGTCTGTCATCAAGCTTCTAGAGAACATGAAGGGATGTGTAGATACATACACCTCCAAGCTCAAGTAAGACATTCCTCTCAGTTGTAGCGAGATTTCTTGTGCTCAATTAGAGCTTCAAAGATACATATTTTTTTCAAAACCCAGTGCAAATGTGTTACTTCTAATGCCATTAGCATTTTACTTTATTCAGTGTGTGATTAGATAGTAGTGCATACAATTGCCTTGCCTAAGGTGCTGTGGCTTGGCATTGAACAATGGACCCCGAACCCAGAGCATGAAATGTTCTTCGAATGTTTCCATGGTGGATAACGTAATCATAGTCTTTCTAATGACTGTTTGTATTCTTTCTTGAAAGGAGAGGAATATTAGTTCTTCAGAGGTCCAAAACTGATGAAGGAATGCAATCAAATTAAAGTTCTCTAAGCATTTTATTTCTTGTCTTCTCTCATCAGAATAATCAACAGTCCTAAAGACACATTACATGGTGTCACAATTAAATCATAACATAAAAGAGTTACAAAAGTGTTTTGTTATGAATGCATACCTTAAAACATAAAAATAATAAAACCCAACCCGTTTTTGTTTCACCTGCACAGCAGAGCGAGACTATAGGCGCCGCTTTTCCGACGGCGGCGGCGTCAACATCAAATCTTAACCTAAGGATAAGTTTTTGAAATGACATCATAACTTAAAAATTATATGGACCTAGTTCCTGAAACTTGGACATAAGGTTAATCAAGTATTACTGAACATCCTGCCTGAGTTTCAGGTCACATGACTAAGGTCAAAGGTCATTTAGGGTCAATGAACTTAGACCATGTTGGGAGAATTATTTTCAAAATCTTAACCGAAGGTTAAGTTTTTGAAATGACATCATAGCTTAGAAAGTATATGGACCCAGTTCATGAAACTTAGGCATAAGGTTGATCAGGTATTAGTGAACATCCTGCTTGAGTTTCAGGTCACATGACCAAGGTCAAAGGTCATTTAGGGTCAATGAACTTTGGCCAAGTTGGAGGTATTTGTTGAATTACTATCATAACTTTGAAAATTTATGGATCTAGTTCATTAAACTGAAACATGAGATAAATCAAGTATTAGTGAACATCCTGCCTGAGTTTCAGGTCACATGACCAAGATCAAAGGTCATTTAGGGTCAATGAACTTTGGCCATGTTGGGGGTATTTGTTGAATTACTATCATAACTTTGAAAATTTATGGATCTAGTTCATGAAACTTGGACATAAGGTTAATCAAGTATTAGTGAACATCCTGCCTGAGTTTCAGGTCACATGACCAAGATCAAAGGTCATTTAGGGTCAATGAACTTTGGCCAAGTTGGAGGTATTTGTTGAATTACTATCATAACTTTGAAAATTTATGGATCTAGTTCTCGAAACTTGGACATTAGGTTAATCAAGTATCACTGAATATCCTGTGTGAGTTTCAGGACCATGGTCGATGGTCATTTAAGGTCAATGAACTTTGGCCGTGTTGGGGGTATTTGTTAAATTACCATCCTAACTCTGAAAGTTTATGGATCTAGTTCATAAAACTTGGACTTAAGAGTAATCAAGTATCACTGAACATCCTGTACGAGTTTCAGGTCACATGACCATGGTCAAAGGTCATTTAAGGCCAATGAACTTTGGCCGTGTTGGGGGTATTTGTTGAATTACCATCCTAACTCTGAAAGTTTCTGGATCTAGTTCATAAAACTTGGGATATAAGAATAATCAAGTATCACTGAACATCCCCTGTGAGTTTCAGGTCACAAAACCAAGTTCAAAGGTCAGTTAAGGTCAATAAACTTAGGCCATGTTGGGGTAGTTGTTGAATTGCCATCATAACTTTGAAAATTTATGGATAGAGTGAAAGAAATGTGGACATGGGTGTAGTTGACAAGTCTTAAGTCACCGTTCAAGTGTCATTTATGGTCAATGAACGTGATATTATGTCATTATATGAATGGTGTTTTTGTGAATGATTATTTTATAGTAGTTTTCAAAGTTAGCATTGCTGCTATATTAAATCGCGTAATGCAGACGAGACTGCCAGAGGCGTTCCACTTGTTACTAGATTCAGTTTAGGAGTGTTTTTAAAGTAATTGTCTTTGTTTACCTCACCAACCTTTAGACTTGTAAAGCCAAGCAAGAAGTCAAGCTCGAGGCACAGTTCCACCAAAGAAACCTCCACAATATCAAAGGAAGAAGAAGCAGAGGCAGAAGGGCTAACCCAGCTGGTTCCCGAGATACAGAGGACAGTTGAGATGGTCAAGAAACTCACCAGCAAGATACTAGCACAGAGACAGGGTGTGTACTGATCATATTTGGATTGGATGGGCATTTAGAGCAGCATGTTAGCTGCTGGATAGTGCGGGATAGTGCGAGGTCTGGAATTATCTAGAATTATCTAGAATTTAGATCAAATATAGCATTCAGGGCAACTCAGTAACA
The DNA here is from genome assembly GCF_037042905.1 of Lytechinus pictus. Classification (NCBI taxonomy): domain Eukaryota; kingdom Metazoa; phylum Echinodermata; class Echinoidea; order Temnopleuroida; family Toxopneustidae; genus Lytechinus; species Lytechinus pictus. Next base: position 31,004,271 of record NC_087251.1, read on the forward strand.
TGGGGGGGTTGTTGTATAAAACAAACAATGCACGCATTCTAGTGCATAGAGGACCTAAATAATGAAATTTGTGCGAGAAGAGCCAATGGATGGATATACCGCGCTCGGTCCTGCGGACCTCGGTGTGGTATATCCATCCATTGGCTCTTCTCGCACAAATTTTATTTTTTGGCCCTGCATGCACACGCTTACGTGCATTATTTGTATAAAATCTAGTGTTTGTAGGTGAGCTGAATGATCTTTGAAGGTGCTGGTGCATCTGTAATTGGTTCATCTAATTCTGATTGATCTAAGAACCAGTCTATCTTCTATTATATTGAATGTTTGTAGGTGAGCTGAATGATCTTGGAGGTGCTGGTGCATCTGCAAGTGGATTATCCAATTCTAATGGATCTAAGAACCAATCTGCTGATCAGAGATATATCGCTGTCATGACTGATCTACAGTTTGGTGAGTTCATTTACTTTCTTTCTTATTGTTCCTGTAAAACAAAATTGTGTAGCTCCCTTTTCTGTTTGATTAAAGCCTGCATAAAGCTTTGGTAAAGTCAGTAATGTGAACTACATGTATTTTCAAGTATCACGATTATCTAACATTCAAATCATGCAAACTAAAATCCATTCAGTTATTTTCTTCTGTTGTTTCTTAATGAAAATTTTAATTTTGATTCTAAGTATTGGATCTGTAGTATCCATCTCGGCAATGTTTTTATTTTAAGGACCCTTTGACCACGTATCCTACAAATAGTTGTTTTTTCTAGTTCGTATGAAAGGTTGTAAAATGTTTATGGATAAAGTGGTTTATGTATTGAATTAAGAATGGAGAGAAATGGGGGATTATTATCATTGCATCACCCTTATATGAATGTTATTTTGATGTTGTTGTTCAGACACTTTCCAAATGGTGACGGAAGACTGTAAGGGTAAGATCCAGTTTGCTGTCCCACATCACTACGCATCCAATGCCAAGTCAGTTGGGAATGTAACCAATGCAGCAAGGGCAAGGAGATTAGCTCAAGAGGCAGTAACACTCTCAACATCCCTGCCTCTATCTGCTTCATCCAGTGTCTTTGTTCGATGTGATGAGGATAGACTGGATGTGATGAAGGTAAGCATGTACCTTGAACAGATAGCACTGATGTCACTAGGTGGGACTATTAGTGGCTGTACATCCATAATCCATTATGAATAGGTTATTGCAGAGGTCTCTATACCCCCAAGAAAAAGACATGATTATAATGATGATGGTGAAGATGATGATGATTAGGATGATGATGAGAATGATAGTGATATAAATATTTATGGTGATGAGGATGATGGCGATAATAATATTTATGATGATGATGATGGTGATGACTATGGTAATGATGATGATTATGATGATGATGATCATCATCATGATACTGATGATAATGGTGATGATGATGATGATTAAGATGATAGAAAAAAAAAATGAATAAATGAATGAATAATAACAATTTATCTTTAAAAATGGGTGTCTGATTGTCTCGTTTGTTTATCCTTTCTTTGATGGAAACATGCCTTGAACTCATTAAAAGTCTATCATTCTTATTTCACATAAGAGACATGAAGAAACTTGACAGCATTACCAGAGTACGAATTCATTTATTTCATATTTCCTCTAGGTTCTCATTACTGGTCCTTCTGAGACACCATACTCCAATGGATGCTTTGAGTTTGATATCTATTTCCCTGCTGATTACCCTAACTCACCCATGCTTGTCAACCTAGAGACTACAGGACAACACTCAGTACGCTTCAATCCAAACCTCTACAATGATGGCAAGGTGAGCTCTCTAGAGGCTTCTTCTGAATTGATGTGATAACATTTTATTGACCTTTGTGCATCCCTCATATTTTATATGCATTGATTTTTTGGAATAGGAAGGAAGATGATCATTATTTGTTGAATATACCAAATTTCATATCTTTAGATTTGAGGAGATCATTTTTGGTGTGTGTTTTGAAAGTAATTTGAATTTGCATATGAGTAAACTACACACAGTATAAAGAACTTGCATCAAGAAACCCTCAGCTGAATAGCTTATTAAATAATACTGAATTGTTAAAAGTGTAGAAGGTATTGTTTGACTTGTAGCCATGAAAATGGACTGAGTTTTCTTTATCAATGTTATGTTTTGGTTTGTTAATAGGTATGTTTAAGTGTTCTCAATACATGGCATGGTAGACCAGAAGAGAAATGGAACTCACAGACATCCAGCTTTCTACAGGTATGTTCATAATCATAAAAAAAGTATGTTTAATTTGAATATAATTCATGTCAATCCTACATTGATAATGTAATTTCGGAAAGAACATTATATCAATTTGGTTACTTTGACAATGATGGCCCAAATCACAGATCCCACCTCATTTTTCTCTAAGCATACAAACACACTGATGTTGTTCCCCTTTTATATTTTAATGAAGCAAGCATATGTGGCAGGTATGTTATCTAAGTTTATATTCATAGATTACGCATGGTTTAAAATTCTTTTACAAATCTGGCTAATGTTCCTATGATTGTGCAATTTATAGCGAAATACATTGCTGGTAATCAAAAGTTGATGAAATACGATTTCTTGTTTTAATTTATTATTTGTTGCAGCACTATATTTACAGATTTCTAATCGAAATTTTATTTGAACTTGACAGGTTTTGGTCTCCATCCAATCCCTCATCCTTGTTTCTGAACCGTACTTCAACGAGCCAGGTTACGAGAGATCCCGGGGCACCCAGGCTGGTACCTGGAGCTCAAGGGAATATGATGCTAACATCATGCAAGCTACTGTTGAGTGGGGCATGCTAGACATGGTTAGGAACCCACCACCAGTCTTCAAAGATGTAAGTCACTAAGGCCCTGTCACATCGCTCCGTGCAAGCCTTGCGGGTGAGTTGCAGGTGATTGCTCGCAAATCACCTGCAACAAAGTTTTGAGCATGTTCAGAACTTTTCTGCGTCCAAACCAGACTTGCGTGCGCTTTTGCGAGCAACTGCTTGTGAGATGCTTTTGAGATACTGTAAATGCGGGTGACCTGCGGGCGACATGCAGGGCGCAAAAATAGTTACCTGCAAGTCACCATCAAGGTTTGCACAGAACGATGTGACAGGGCCTTCAGGGTTGAGTAAATTATGGTGGCAGTTACCAGTATGATGCCAGAAATTCATTGGGTCATGAAGGTTTTCTTTAATACTTTATATTAGGAAGTGATTTTTTTTTTAATGGTGGCTCCATTTTCATTGAAAGTTCAATTCACATTGATACAGGTATCTTTGCCTAAGTCAACCTTCCATTAGTTGAATTATTGCCTTAGGCAGAGCAAATTTTAGACCAGGGTGGTGTTTCACAAAGATTTAAGTATGACTTAAGTTGCACTTAAATACTGAATTGCGTACGGTATGAAAGGCTTGACCACATTGGTCAGATTGTGTTACGAGGACGCGCACTACTCTGTATCTATCAATAAGATCGCGCGTTGCATATCATGTACGCGTCGGCATTTAAGCGTGACTTAAGTCATTCTTAAGTCTTTGTGAAACGCCCCCCAGATTATACAAATTGTGTTTTATGTACCTCTTCTAAGTTGAATTTCACCTAAGTCAAACAGTCTGGTCCCAATAGATTTGTTTTACCTGTATCAGTATTGTTTGTAATGTACAAGTCTATCAGAGGTTCACTATAGATAAGATCTCGAGAAATGAATTGATGTTGCATTATATTTTGTCAGGTTGTCCAAGCACATTTCTACCTGAAGAGAGCGGAAGTGATGGCACAGTGTGAGGAATGGATTGCATTGGTTGGTCAGTACTGCAACGATAAGAGGGTCGGTAGGAGTATGCTACATCACTGGAAGAATCTCAAGGTGGGTATTATACAGAGACGCCAAGGTCAAAGGCTAATTACCATTCACTCATTATGTGCTTCAAGGGTGGTAAAGAGTGCTGTTAGGTGTCCAGTTCAGTATCAGCCCTATCATCACGAGGACTGCAGAGTATCTTTGGATATTTGATTATCTCCGGCTGTTGAAGCCAAGATATATATTGATGTATTGTCTCCAATTGAATGCATTTCAAACATTGTAGCATAGGTATTTTGGCAATAATCAGGTGATATCGATAGTATTGATCACTTTTGATACAGCTGTCTGTGCAAATTACAAAAATGATCAGTTACGTGGTAAATTGCCAATTCGTCTACTGCCAACTCGTCCACTCACCTCATGGTCTACTTTCATTTCGTCTAATAACCATTTGGTCCAATTATCACTTTCTAATCACCATTTCATCTGTGACCATTTCGTCTCATAACCAGTGGGTCTAATGTCCATTTCATTTTCATTCATTTTGCACAATTAACACTTTAGTCCAATTAGACCAAATGGTATATGGACTAAATGGCTATTGGACCAACTGGCAATTAGACGGAATGGCATTATGCTCAATGAAGGTAGACCATGAGGTGAGTGGAGGAATTGATGGTAGACCAAATGACAGTAGACGAGTTGGCAATTGGACAAATTGGCATTAGACGAATCGGAAATATAGCAGTTAAGTTGATGTAAGCTACCAGCATAACATCCTAATTTTTTTTATTCAACAGAAACATACAGCCAAGCTAAGAGAAGAACTCAACAAGCTCCAACCCCCAGAATTCCTTAAGGAACAACTAGAGAGCGAGAGCGAGCCCTTACCTCCTCTCTCATCGGAGGCTACCAACGATGTCAGTTGTGCCTCGGTCTCTGAAGATGCAGATAAGAGCAGTGAGAACGATGCAGAACACAGTGGATCATCGTCATCATCGCAGGAAATCACAACAGCAGAGACGTCGACAGCGGACAGTCAGATAACCGAACCAACGTATATGTTTGGTATGTCTCTTGAAGAAGCCGTTGTCTATGACCCTGTCCTGTTTGAATGAAGGGAGTCTGAAGGATACAAGGGAAGCTTTTCATGAAACAAAAAGGTGGTGGTTTTCACTGAATGATGTTATAAGCTACTGTAAATCCTTGCATCTGATTGGCTGAGAGCAAATTAATCTGTGAAAAAACTTTCATCAAATGCTTTCCCAGGATTATCAGTAATTTGCTTAGTTAAATCTTCATGTAATTATTCACATCTTCACCAAACCCACTAAAATGCAGTCATGGAAATTGTGACACAAAACTTAGAATTCAAAGGTGTATTATTTCATTGATAAGTCATTATGGAATTACTGAGAATTTATACAGTGATAATTTTAGTCTTTGATATATGCTAATGTTACATTTGTTATTTTGGAGGTCATGAGAAACATGAGTGCCCATAGTGTCCCAGAAAAAACATTGGATTGTAAGCACTTAATTTGTATATGATGTTGATGATGATGGTCATATGTGCGATATGTGTGGAATTCATCTATTAGTTTCCTTATAATGTGCAAGCAAGTGGATGGATTGTTCCTATTTAAGTATTATCACAGTAAAATTCCTCCCAGTTATACTTATTAATACTGTTATTACCCGTCCCATGAAAAATTATCCTAGAATTTAATGATAGTGTTAGATTGAGTTACTTAATGTCCATATATATTATTACTAGTCTTGACGTTCAGAGTATGTAAAATTATATTTTGTCTGAAACAATGCCACAGTAAGTTGATTCAGGTTCTCTAGATTGGTTTCTATAGGTTGGTTATTACTTTGTGAAGATATGACTTGTTGGTGTATCTGTCTTTCACTACTACTATTTACTATTGTTTTTAAAAGTATGCAAAAAATGGTGATATATAGATTTTGTGTATAAATAAGATTCATCCTAGTTCCTGCTTTAGTTTAAATTCATTGCGTTGTTCATATAAAAATGACTTATAATAAATCACACAGCTGCTTTATCTTAACTATTTTGTCTATCTGTTTTAACATATGTAGTCCTTGTCATATGAAAAAAAATATATATTGTGATATTAAAACTGGCACTCTAGTTTAAAAGTAAACAGACAAAATAATTGTGCAAAGTAACACATGCTGTACTCGTTTGTTTTGTTTTTGTTGATATTGAAAAGCAAGTCTTTATGTCAAAGCTTAGAAAAATATAGCTCAATATTTTTTTTTACTATCTCTATAGATATAATGTTATTTTGTGTTATCTCACCAGGAACTTACGTTGAAAAGACATTTAGTTTGCAGCACAAGTTTTACTTCAGAGTTATGTAAATCAAGTTTTGTGCATGGTTTAATGTTCCCTGATTTTAGTTTATATCGATGTATTTTTTTTGCGTTTCCTTTTAAAGCTATTCTTTGTGTAAAAAAAATTACCATCTCTAGTGAATGAGGACATGCAATGACAGATATTTTACTTCATTTTATAATTGCTTTTTATTTTGATTTCCAGTGTGAGTGACATCTTCCAAAATTTGTCATATTCTTAGGAAGTTATTTTATGAACATGAATTGATTTATTTCAAGTTTTAGACTGTTTTAGCAGCTGCAGTGTACAGAAACCATGATTCATGTTGATCAATGACCATTGTTACCATTCATTTGTGTGATGATAAGTCGTGAATATTTATGAAAATGATTTACCATAAAAGGAAAAAACAAAAAGTGCAGTACTCAGTTAGCATATCATTTGCATACCATCGCCTTGTATATAAATGGGCCTGACTTTCATTCTTCAGAAATGACTGTAAATACACAAATGTGACTCGTATTTTGATTTTTCCCTTTTTTTTCCATTTGATTTCTCCCTATTCATTTGGCAATGAAAGTACAGAAAAGCTTTACATTAAACGGAATAAAAAGCTGTCTTTTGATAAGTTAACAAGCATCATAATTGTGTTTTACATGTGTAGGACAGTGACACTTCTTTTCTTACGATGCATTTGTTTAAGTTTTTCTTTGTCATTACCATGAATGATTTATAAAATATGATTACAACTAGTCAGCAATGTCGCCACGACGGTGGTCGAAATTGTTGAAATCTTCCACCACTCAAAATTTCTGATCGACACTTTTTACAATATCACACCCGCCTACCCGGCACCAATTTCCCTACTTAAAATGAGTAAATGATATTTTCATTGTCCTGGGAACAGAGTAGTATCCATCCCCTATATCCCTGGTGGCACGGCGGTGTTGGGCGGTAAGATGTCCACTCGTAAAAATTCCTTGGTGACAAACCTGCTAGTCAATAAATATCAGCCATTGAATTCAGTTGCAATATTCAGATCATTATTTGAAGAATATTCTCCGAAAATTTATAAATATATAAGGAAATACATGTAGAATGTGTCATGATTATGCACTAAAGAGGGGGATAATATAAAAATAAATGAAAGATGGTTTATGTGAACAATTTCGATGTGAAATATTGGCTGTTTTGTATTGAATATTTATTTTTATTTGTTCTGTTATATTTTCAATATGTTATAGTGATAGATGGAGAATGAAATTGATAAATAGAGCTATGTATAAATTTAAACATAGATGTTAAGCATCTTAACAGCTATTATGGAAGTCAAAACCAGCATTGAATTCATTGTTTGGATTTTGAGATTGCAAAGGAGGCACTTAATTTTTGTCAGTTTGACTGCAATATTTAGGCAGATTAAGTCAAGTTTGGCAAGTTGTGGTTTTGTCATGTGTTTTAATAAGGCACAAATTCATTGCCATATGAAACATTAATGGGGGACAAATGAATTATGATTAGATACATTGTCATGTACTTCAGATGATAAATACTAAATTGTGGATATTCTTTGTAAAAAAGTGATATAGAATTTGACTGAATTGTATAGACTTAAGTTCTTTTGTATGATTCTAATTTATAAAGAGGTCTAAAGAAAACATATTTACAGCCATATATACATCTTTCAAGATATTTTTGACTCGCATCTTGATGTTAAGATGTGGATACTTTATAATGCTCTTTGTTTATCCAAGCCTTTTAGCAGAAGTAGCATGGGTGACTGGATAAATCCTTTACAACTTTTGTTTAGTTACTATCGAAGTGTTCTCACAAATGTTCTTAATATCATCAAAACCTTTTGGATGTAAAACTTGCATGCTTTTTGCTTTCATTGTTCCAATAGTTATATCATTTGTATTTAGTTCATGATATGCCAAAGCTAAAGTGAAAGATACATATAGAAAAGTATTGACCTACTTTATGCTTTTAATTGAGAGAGTAGAATCTGTTAAGAGCATGTCTTATCAATTATGCAAAAATAGTTTATTCTGTCTAACATTGCTAAATATGTCCTTTTTATGAATATATGCTGTAGATAATCTTGTGTATGTATTGTGGAATCTTATTTAAGAAATGTTATATGGCATATCACATAAATACGATTCAATTCCTGTGAATCATATGTCAACATGAGAAAGATATTACTATAACTTGTGCAGGAATGTATGTAGAATGTTGTAGTGTATATCGAAGAATGTGTGAAATATGTGAAGATGGATCGGGTTTAGGATCCAAATTATATCTTTTTCCTTTCTCGTCACGTGAGAATGAAATATGTATACTTATTAACTGTTATGTACAGGCAGATAAATACAAAATTAAAAAGAAATTCTTAAGACATGCAATGAAGAATTGTTTTCAAACTTGTTTTTATTTTGAAGTATAAAAGTACAAATATAATTTTTAGCATCCTGATATACACATATAGATGAGTCTGAGCCAAATGTTTCATATATTTTCAATAATTTTGATATATTTTTCAACTTGCTAAGCTCCACCCCTTAGAAGAGAGCTCAGATACATCATGTATCATTTCCCCCGTGACATCAGAATCAAGTACATTTTACAGAAGGCAATGGTATGCAACTTCCCACAGCTCAGCACATGCTAACAATAAAATACCATGCTCTTACACAATACCTTAACATTGCACCTTTTGTATTGAGACATAATGTGATCAGCTCTGGAAAAACTATATACCACTATCTCTGACAAGATGATGCCAGAGGAAAATGAGATGTGACATCTCTTTGTAAAGGGGTGGAGCTTAGCCATTTGAAATATATTCTCTAAAAAGATTTTTTTTTTTAAATCTGGATACTTAAATAGTATACAAATATACAATGACACTTGAGGATCTGGCTAAAACTATTCGCATCGAAAGAACATCACATAGTACTATTCTCCCGAGGGCCATCGGCCCGAGGGAGAATAGTACTATGTGATGTTCCTGAGTGCGAATAGTTTTAGCCTGTTCCGAGAATGGGTCATTGTATATTTGTTTTATATCCCTTCCACTCATACCATTTTACAGCGAAACGATTTTTAATAAGTCGATATAGAACAATTGTTGAGAAGTTGAGAAAATAATAGGTCTTGCTGTATGGATCTTCTGTTCAGCGAGCGCACCTGGTTAGTGCAGCTCGCCGAAAGTTTCCCGTGGCATGCAGTGGAGAGTACCGTCTGGCTGAGCAGCGCTCTGCTCGCATCGCGCCGCACAGCTCGCGAATCGCGAGGTAGGGGGGGGGGTCAAAAAAACGTATAGTTCACTTTTTCCCTAGGGAAAAAATGGACTATGCGTGACGCCAGCAAGGAAAATGAACTATTTTATGGCAAACGTTTATCGTAGTAAAACTATTCTTTTTCTCCTTGTGTACACCCTAAATACAACAATCTTAAGTAAGGGATATAATAACATATAACCTGTATTTTGCATTGTGCTGAGTGCATCAATAGGAATCAACTTGAATATGGATTGCATAGGCATACAACATGATGGGACCCCCCCAAAAAAAAAAAAAAAAAAAAAAAACTCTGCTTAATTTCAAAAAGATTGCTTCAGTTGTTACTTTCTATGATATAGATATTGTTCATCAACTTACATATTACTAATAACATTCCTAACAGCAATCATCCAATGTCATATGAAAAGAAGATACAATCAATGCTATGATTGATATCAATCACAGATCCAAGACATATCATCAGCTAAAGAAATCATTCTAAGATTCTGTATTTAATTTACAGGGCACAAATATGAACAAGAATGCCCTGGCAATGTTGCCTGCATTATGATATTCAGTATAGTAGCAGTGTAGATTTTGTGACATAGCACTTGAAATTTCTCTGATTTAATTCACTGTTTGAACAAAGAAAAATAAAAATGATAATACAAGGCCACCAAGGGCCAATGCTGCAGATGTCCCGTTGAATGGCCTTGGAAACTTTTAAATGGCCTTACTATAAAAATAAAATTTTCACATGTAATTCTCCCATGAGAACACATGAAAACATTTATAACATACCCGACACATTTTATGGAAGAAGAATAAGAGAATGGATATGACCATTCAACCTCCTCCCTGAAGTGCTATACCCTATTGTTATGCACATTAGAATCTGGGAATGAATAAACCAGTCAGGCTCCACTGCACTCTCCCTTGCTTAACAGGTGGAACATATTTTGTGTTGGGTGGGTTGCCTTAACTAGCACCATAACTTCACTATCTGCACAGAAGTCACACAGGCAGGACCTATGGGTCTAACAGATATTTGAAGTTTTAAGCACAATTTTAAGTCCATGCCAGAGCATCAAGATCACCAGGACTGATGATGAGGCATTCCTGATGATTCCCTTTATGTATTCATTCCAGTTAAATTGTAAGTTGACATATTCATTTTCTCTTCACTTTGTACGGTAATTTGCATGTAATTGAGAAAGTCAATGTCACAAGAAAACCTTTGAATTTGAGATGATGAAGAATGTTATAGTCTTTAGTTTAATCAATGTCATGTGTCCAAGACCCATTTTCAAGATGATTAAATTAAGTGAAAAAATATAATTGTTTAATGGCATTAAGTTTTTAACTTTGAGTCTTAAGATTGGCAGGGGTATTTTGAAATGCTAATTAGGCAGAAATCCTTCTGTTACATGAAATGCATTATGGCACTGATCGTGTTTATTATTCAGTCCCAAAATTTACAATAACAATTTACCAAAATCAATCTAGGGAATTACAAATATATGAATTTTGTGAGTTTGAAGATGCTATTACTCAGATTTTATGTAGTTTGGTAATGTTTGGTTTTAGATGGGTTCCAGTTGCTGTTCTGGTCCCAGTTTTGGTTTCACTACAAATGCGATTGTCAAACCTCTACCATGTGTGACACAGTTTTTACTCAATGATGAAATCAAAGTTTTCACCTGAAATCTTACTAACATACTAGCGGATACTTGATACTCATTAAATACAAGCTTCATTGCTTATGAAGAAAAACTGAATAATTTTTTTAAATTGGAGAAGAAAAAAAAAAAACCTTTATTTGGTAACTGGTTTATTCATTTCATGTCATTTTAATATCCTATAACCATCTCAGAAAAGTTTCATTAAATTTGATTTTGGAAATTGATCTGATATATGACCATGACCCGGTGACCAGGGGTGTGTTCCAGAGTCAAGTATGACTTATCATGCTTAGTGCAGATGATGTGCACATGATAATGTAACATGCAATCTTGTTGATTAATATGCAGTAACACGCATCCTACAGGCATGATTTGACCAATGCGAATATTTGCGATCAATTGCAAATATTCTGTTGCAATTTTACAACTGAAAGATCAAGTTAGCTGTAGCAAATCAGATTAAACTTCTTGTTTCAAGGAGCAGATTAGCAATCAATCACTAATTTGCAAATTAACTGCAAGACATATGATTGATTTAGGGAACAAAAATAGACTTGCAATTGATCGCAAATTACTTGCAACGCCCCATTAGACATACTTAACTCCTTGTGAAACACCACCCTGATATCAAAAGCCAAAACCTGACAACCAATATGTCATATCTTCAACATTGCATATGCATAATTTGATAGTGTTTTTTTTTTTCTCTCTCTCTCTTCACCTGTGCGCCTTGAGCATTTAAATGTATTTGGCACCTTAGAAATCACATTTATTATTATTATTATTAAAAGGGTCTTTATAATTTCAAAGTTGTGATAAAAATAAGTTAACCCTGGTGAAGATATTGATGTTGGCAACATCCGTGATTGGAAAAGTGGTGCCTCTGTCTCACCTTCTGTTATGCAGGTGAGACATTCGACCCACTGCTATTGTACAATATCAGAAATTTGCAGTAGCATTTGGTATAGAACAAGCACATTTCATTTAGCCAGAAAGAGTATTTCAAACAAGTACTTTGCCATATGTGAGAACAAGAAAACAAAGCTTGGGAGTGAGAGGGAGTAAGAACTGCAGTGTTTGTGGGAGCTCCCAAATGGTGCATTTCCAGAAAAAAAGGATAAACGACAAAAATAAGCACACTTTCATATCCTGAGTTTATAGAAATTTTGCGTACAACATACAGGAGTGCCCTCTCCAGGGTGGCAGGGATCATGCAGTGTGCGGTTTGATGGACCTTTCTCATTATTCATATTGAGTTCTCCAAAAAGGTTCTGAACCTTTAAATGATGGGTTTACTTGATCATCACCTCGCATATCCACCTCTTGAAAACTTGACTTGGCAATTGTAAGAACACAAGTAGCCTTTCATGAGGATGGGTGCAGCCCGATGCTGGAAGTCTGATGATGTGACAGTATGCGCTATATGTGAGAGATTGAGGGGCATCGCAAATGTCCCGTAGGGCTGACCTTCAACGCTAATGGGTGTACCGTGGAAACACCAATGCCAACGGGACGTTGAGAGGTAGAAGCACAATGTCAATGGAATGTCGCCCTCCTTGTATGGTAGCCTTCAAGAACAAATACACAAAATATATAAACAGTCAAAATGGGATACAGGAAACATCCCTCCTTAAGCAGAAGAATTCACAACATACATGAACATAGAATTATATAAAAGATTAATGTTGGTCACAATGGTAGTATTATAGAAAATACTACCATTGTATTATAGTATTTTGAATATATATAATCGGGGTGCTTTTTCAGAATACAATGTATATAAATAATGAACGTAAGCGCGTGCATGCAGGGCCAAAAAATGAACCATGTGCGAGAAGAGCCAATGGATATACCGCACCCAGGTCCGCAGGACCGAGTGCGGTATATCCATTTAGCGAGTCGAGCACAGAGTTCATTATTTAGGTCCTCTATGCACTAGAATGCGTGCATTGTTTTTTACAACCCCACTCCCCCATGTTACTGAGTTGCTCTCAATGCTATATTTGATCTAAATTATAGATAATTCCAGACCTCGCACTATCCTGCACTATGACGTCAGAGTGCAGGATAGTGCATTTGGTATGACGTCAGAGTGCAGGATAATGCATTTTAGATGCCATAGTGCAAATCGCTGAATATCATGTGATCTGATTTGGACCAATCAGATTACAGAACATTCTTTGAGTTGTATAAAGCACAATACTAAATAAGAACATATCTTTTCTGCCTGCTATTTGATAATTCAATATTCCACACTGACATCAAGCAGAATATTCAGATTAAGAATATTATTACATAGTTATCAAATCCTCCATCTTCAACAGTTTTGACATTTAAACTTCACAGAACTATGTCTACTTACTTTTCTGTAATGGTTGTTCTTCCTGCTAGCTCTACCAGTTTAGGCACTGTACCTGAAGTGTTTGGGATATCCACAGAGCTCTTTGCTGTAAACAATGTTGAGTCACTCCCTGACAAATCAATCTCCTCCAACCTCAGCTTAGAGAACGAAGATGGAACAAATGTGATTGCACTGCCACTCACGTTCAGGAAGCGCAGATGGTGCAGCTTGCCAAAGTTCTCTGGCAAGCTCTCCAGGCTATTGTGTGAGATGTCCAATCTAACCAGTCTCACTAAGCACACTAGTTCACATGGCAGATGCCTGATTTGATTATGTGAAACATTCAGGCATTGCAATGTTCTTGCCAGGTGATTACTTTTGCAAAGTCCCATAGGTAGTCTTTGAAGTTGGTTATTCGAGATGTTGAGTTCAGAAAGGTTTACAAGCTGTTCAAGATTCTCTGGGATTTCACAGATGCTGTTGCGGCTCAGGTCTAATCTTTTCAGATGCTTCGCCTTCAGAATCCTGCTGTCAACTTTCTTCAAACCACAATCTTTTAAAAAAAAGAAGAGAAAATTGCTTGAGAATGGACTTCGTTCAGATTCATAAAGTATAGATTTATATTTTTATGGAGATTGACATCAACAAGCACATTATTTCACTGCAAACCATTGACATATCGGCACATAAATCCTATCAGATCATAGTATATGAGCCAAAGAGGGAACTAATTTGTCAATTAGTTGCCATGGAAAACCCCTTTTTTGTAAATTTGAGATTCTCTATGACCTATAAAACTAATCTGAGAATTGTCACTCTCATCCAGATACATTAGTCAAAGATTAATGTTAATCTCTTATAGATATCACAGTTCTTATAGTGCTTCACTGACTTACCTGTTTTTTTTGTTTTCTGATTTGTTTTATTTTGTTCAAAGCAAGTTTCGTTTCAAGTTCAACCTTCCCTTAACATGATATCAAACAGGTGTTAAGTATGCAATTCTTCGAAACATTTAATTAACGACAATACAAATGTGGCATATATCATATTAGAAGTATCATCTCTCCTGTGAATGACCGAGAATATAAGCAGGATAGTGCTTTCTCATATTACATACCATTAACCTGAAGAGATTCCATTTTCTGAGGAAAGCCAGTACTGATAGGATAGTCCCGTCTCTGGTGGATCACCACATTAGTCTTGGGCCGTTCTACTTGGGACTGTTTGGCTGGGATCAGACTAGAGAGCTGGGTATTGGGTAGGTCCTGGTCTCGGTGGGCTAGATTGACAGCTGTCAGGAAGGCTTTCAGCTGGAGAGGGTCAGCCTGGGTTAGATGGAAGATAGAGGGGTAAATGTACATACATTACAAAAAAAATAATAGCTTGTACTTCAATTTCTGATTACTTAATATCCTGCCCAACATTCATGTTACAAAGGACTAATAACTGCACTACTCTGCTATCAATACAAACCAGGTAATAAATTGTAATTGCATAGCCCAGGGAGTGAAAATGTGAGAATTCTAAATTTTGAATAAAGCTAAAAAATTTAAATGCCTCATCATTTGTAAATGAGAGCAACCGCACACCAATCAAAGCTACAACCAAATCATTTACTAACCAAGTGGTCTATTCGTCATCTAGCATTTTACCATTTTGTGTCATTTCCTGTTAAGCTGTACCCATTTCGTCTAATATCCACTTGGTATCCCAACACATAGTCTATATGATTATATGAATTATTTATGCACCAGATATGGACCAATTGGATATTAGACCAATTAGTAGTAGACCAAGTGGGTTTAGCCATGGTGGTGTTAGGTGATCTGATAATTAGATCATCTGCTAATAGACCAAGTGAATACAAATCGTTGACTAGTATTGTAGAAGACTCACCTTACTGATACACACATCCTGTGCTGGTTCATGGATACGAATTGTGGCTTTGCCTTCTTGAACAAAGCGCCCAAAGATCTTGACCACATTCCCTTTCAACTGTACAATAATAGCAGAAAATAAATTACAATTCAATGTCTTTATAATGAAAATGATTCTCTATGGCTCACACATACAGTGCAACCAGATTGAAAGTCAATCAACAATCTGTAATAAGTGACAAAATTGAGTTTGAATTGTTTGAAAATTTACCAGTGCTGGAAATTTTTGAGCCATAATATTATTTCTTATTTTTTCAATTGGAATTTCCTTTATATACCTCCTTCAATTTGATTTTGTTGATGCACTGTTGTGTGAAAAAAAATAAAAGAAATGTAAAAATCTTAATTTGGTATAATACAAGCATTTTTTCCAGCCTCTACATCAAGCAAAACATCAATTGAGAAACATTCCTGAATTTAAGGCATAATATTTTTGGCTTTCATGAGGAGTGGATTTGCCGCCATCAGACTTTATGAAAAGCACTGACAATACCTGTAGATAGTCTCTGGGGCACAGCTAAGAAGCTGACTTCGACCTCAGCTGGTAGTCAGGTCAGAACAAAAGATATCATGAATTAAAAATATTACCATTTAAGACAATGGATGTAGTATTCTACTGACCAGTCACAAAACAAATTCCACTCTGGGTGGACATCACCTGTTACTGAGGAAAAGCCAAAATGTTTTAAAATCCCTTTAAAAGCCTTCAATATGTATGCCATACTTCCAAACAACATAAACTCACACAATACTTTGCTCCATCACGGTCTTTAGCTGTGCAAATTGCAAGGAAGATTGCACCTTTGCCGTTCCCAGCCAGCGGCCTTCGACCAATCACAACAGAGGCCCTCACAGATCGCCCTCTCTTGACCATACCATGTGATGGCAGCATCCTGTTTTGAATCTCAACATCGCAGGGAAGCCTCATGTTTTTGTTTGTTTTTCTGAAAATATAACAAAGGAATACATTTTATTGTTACTTAACTAGATTCAACAAAGAAGCATTATTACTCCCATGACATAGGATCAGTTCACAAGACAGAAAAGTAGGATAAATTTGGCACAATCAATGAAATTTGAGTACATTCCAGTACAAGTTACATCCCACTTTAGCTTCCAGAATGACCTGCGACAGGGATTAATTCTTCAAGGTTCAAGTACCGTTTCCGAACTGGGAAGCCTTTGACCTCATGAATCAATATGTAATGAACGAAGTTATAATGCTGGTTAAAAACCCTTTTGTGTATTTCTGCAACTAAGTTGCAAACTTGTGCTGATTTTCCATTCATATTAATCTATGCAGTGAAATGCATTGGTTAGTCAACTGCTACCTGCTGTCTATAGCTCCCTGCTTTCATTTTCTGTTCATGTTGCAGTGAGCATTTTTTATCAATTAAAATTCATTGGGTCCACACTGCATTGCCGACATACCATGATTTTAAGTTTCATGCTGGAGACTCCCGCATTACTAGGCCTAGGGACTCCAGTCTTGCTCATCCCCTCAAATCTCTCTCTCTCGTGGTTGTATCACAGCCTACCCCCAAATACACAACGCCTGTGATCTCATGCAACCAATTACCATGCATGCAAGACAGAAAATCCCTTTCTCACGCCTAGGTGATCGTTGAACTTGGCATCTCTGCTTCTGACCTGGCAATGTCATGATCAGAATGGTTCTCTGGCTGGCGAACAATGATTGTGCAAAATTTTGTTTTCCAAGAAATCTAGCTAAACAACAATTAGTTTTTGGAAAAAAATATCTAAAGATGAAATTGTGTTTGAAATAATCAAAGTTATCAAGTGTTTGGAAATCAGTGATTGGATACAGCAGAGGCAGAGCAAGTTACCATGGTAACTGCCTCGGCCTCCTTGTTGTAATTGAAGCCACTCACACTAGTGCAAGGTTAGTATTAGTATACTAAAATTGCACAAGGAACCATGTTTGGCAGTGGATTTTCTGGCATCCACCTCACACAATATTTATGGCTTGATTTTTCTGTGCGCTGCATCAATGTCCCCTAGCCTAGCTTGTGTGAAATTTGAAGCATGAATGAAAATAGACCAAAAGCTTTGGTCTCTGTTATGTTGGTTGTTCCGCTGAACTCCGCTGGCTCCACTCACCAAATACAGAGACCGAAGTTCTACCTAACCCTGTAAGTAAGAGCTCTGATCGGATCGGATGATCGAGGGCACATACTAATCCCTATGATCGGTATCGGTCGAAAGTATCGGCAGTAAATATCGGATTTTGCTATTTGTTTATCAAGCACAAAATGACCCAGATTGTCCTTAACTGACCTGATTGTCCTTAGCTGACCCCATGCATGCCAAGTACTACTCACATATCGTATTTATCCCTTGGGAGTCTGGGTCTCACTGTCAAGCGAGGCAGTGATTTACGATCGTTCTACGCCGACATGACCCAGCTGGTTGGTATCACTACCAGCGTTAGAATGGACCCCCGCCTTCACAGCACCAGCTTAATGCCGCGCCCTTGTAATAGTTAAATACGTCATCGCAAGCCAAGGCCTGGCCGTCCACTAGAGAGAGGGAGGGGGAGAGGTAGCATCGGAGCACATGTAATAAATACGCCAATGCAGACACTGTCCCGATCCGATCCGCACAGAGTTAGAGAGGTGAGAGAGAGAGATTGGGAGAGGGGACGGAGGAAGTTATGGAAGAAAAAGAGAGCAGAGAGCAAACCTCGTGGAATGATGCCAACTTTCATCTGAGGGTATTTATAAAATTTGATCAGGCCTGACGGAAAATGTAAGAAAGGTCTGATTTTTTTTTTTTTTTTTTTTTTGTATGAAGTCGTTTGTTTTTTGGTTGCTTTTTTTCAACAAGCGTTAATCATGAAAATAGGGATGATTAAATGTTGAAGTAACAGCCTCAATGAAAATACCATATTTTGTATTCAAAGTTGTGGCGGCACCGGGAGCGGGTGGGTGATTTGAATAAACAATGAAGTCCATAATCCCGTAACTATAAAAAAAAAATCTGGCCTGCCCTCAGCTCGCCCCAACATTTTCCATTATGACAT
The DNA here is from genome assembly GCF_037042905.1 of Lytechinus pictus. Lineage (NCBI taxonomy): Eukaryota > Metazoa > Echinodermata > Echinoidea > Temnopleuroida > Toxopneustidae > Lytechinus > Lytechinus pictus. The sequence continues at coordinate 31,022,743 of NC_087251.1, forward strand.
GAGGTGGGATGAAGAAGAGAAAGAGCAGATGATATTTTTTTTGCTCTTTGCTAGAGGTTTCAAATATATCTACATGAATATTTGATGTCCATATTGATATTAACTGAAGATAGTAGCTGTGAAAATACAAGAATGAAAGACTTGCAATATTTGAAAATTAAAAGATAATATTTCAGAGATAATTTGTAATTTACCATCACTCAGAAACGTTCTCTAATTGTTTTTCTCCTCTCTTCCACTCTGCTTTCATACAAGTTATCATGAATCAACTAAGTTCTCTCGTTCTCTTGCCTCTGGCTTTCCACCCTCTCGGTTACTCTTTCCCTTTCCTCACCTCAATGACCATTCACAGCATCTTTTTCACTCCTGTGCAATGCCAGTTTTCATGCCCCAACACTTAATAATGGAAACACTTCTCAAAATTGCACCTCACATTTTCCATATCATGTCATCAAAAACATCTGCAAAGATCTTTTTTTTCTTGACTATTCTTTTTAATGAAAGCTTATTTTTCTTTATTTTTTTACAAATGAGATTGTTATGATCTGATAAATTGAGTTTCAAGTTTTTACCAATATATATTTATTTTTTTACATCAAATGACATTTCTATTGAAATAGATAAAAGTTGCAAGTTGTGACGAAACTCCCCTTAAAGATTAGCAATTGAAAACAAAATTATGGCATAAACTGCAAGAAAAGGAAACAAAAACCTGAAACCCGGACATAATAAACATATATTGCTCAGTTTTTACGAAACCAGAAATCCAACCATAATGTTTAGTTTTATTAAAAAAAAGGTGTAAATTTTAAACCCATTTCTTAATCATTTTCCATTCCCTGATCATTAAAATATATATCTTCCTCATTTAACTAACCATCTTTATCTTCTCTTTTATTAGGGCTATTCAAATGGAAAATTCAACTGTTAGCACCCCCTGAAACAAAAAAAAAATTAAAGGATATTCATAGTTGGAAGTAACATGACTTGAACAGTAAAATCAAACAAGAGATTGAAACATTCACAATTTTCCCCTCTCACAAGTCTGTAATTGAGGATTATTTCTTTTGATAAAATAGCAAAAATGAAAATGGTGGAAATGCCTCTATCAGGAATAGCATATTCATGACGACATAAATTATGTTCAACTGAAAAGTAAACATTACTTATCTTTAAATGCAAAGTCTTCAATTTGTATCAGATTTATTGAGATATTTTCTGCTGATCAGATGGACTGACTATCACTATTTTGTGGTACAACAATTTAGATTTAAATTTATCATTATTTCCGTAAATCATGCCAAATGTGTCATTATCGGCGTTGAGAGATTTTTTTTCTTATGAAATCCTAACTGCACAAAAAATTATCACAGCAATTAAAATAATGCAACAAATACGAAAATTCAATAAACTTAAAACTTGATCTTAGTCTGATCTTCATATCTGTGAACAATTAGTTTTAACGAATGTAGTGATAGTTCACCTTAATGACTGCTAATTTGTTTAGGTTTTCTGGGTCCAGGGAGCATCTTTTCTTGGTAAGAATGTTTCCTGCCAATGAGAACATGCGTTCTGAAGTAACGCTCGACATCGGGCATGCTTGGAAAGAGAGAGCGGTTTGGGTTAAGTTTGGGAATTCTCTCCCGTTCTCTCCGAAATAACGTAGAACGGCTTCCTGACCGCTTGTTGTGTCAATATTGGGTTTCTCAAGGTACCGCTTGAGTTCTCGTGATGCGACATCGCGGAGAGATTCAATATCCACCGCGATGTCGTCATCACTATCAGGCTCCGTTGCTGCCAGTATTCCTGCCATTAGAGATGCACCCTCCATGTTAGTTGCAGCATGACGGTCTTGAACAGGAGGCGGAGGTTGATTGTTGATGGGCGTGGCAGGGCTACCATTGTCGCCATCGTCGTTGGTGTACTCAGGCGGCGTCTCGTCGGAGTCGTATGGGTCGCCGTATTCTTGAGTTTGCTCTGACTCTTCTTCGGTCTCATCCTGATCTCTGTTAGCCGCCGAGATTGGTCTTGTATATTTTCTCTCGATGACGGAGATGATGGCGTCTATAACCGCCGATTCCACCTGTTCCCGTTTGTGGCGGGGGATGAACTTCTTCTTGTATCTGTGATGGAAAGATGGGGAACAAAACAAATAATTTAGAAAAGTAATGGAAAAAAATTGTCGCATTAATAGAAACACAATTTATTTTACATTATTACAGAAAGATAAACAATATAAATGTAAAAGTAGTTTCGCACTTTACTTTGCTTTGCCCGGGACTTATACCGAATAACATAATTGTGCAATGCCCAAGAACTTGTTCCTTCATTTTTCAAATAGAATTTTGTTTAATTACTGGCATGGAAAAGGACCAAAAAATTTAATTATTGGCTTGCTATTTCCAATGAAACTACATTTCTGATGGTTTTATCGCTACACTCATGCATTGACTGTATCTTATCACTTGGATCTTATCTTATCACTTGGATTCAAAATTTTAAATTTCAAATTAAACTTACCGAGGGTCTAGCAGAGTTGCTGCCAAGTAGATGTGGTCGTTGTCATCAGACATGACGTGGGTCGCCATCACTTCGCGAAGTTTCTTCAAGAGTTGATCTTTAGTGGCGCCTATCCCCCTCACCTGAGCACGCTCCACAGACACAATAAGCCCCTTTAATGTTGGAAAGTACGATGAAAGTGAGGAGGTCGTCTTACTGCACAGGAGTGTTGCCTCGTGAAACGGCTCGAGGACCTTCACAAATTCTTGCATCGTGTCGCACATGTCTGTCCAGTGGTTGTAACATTTTGGGAGCCCCACACCATGGGACTGCATGACACGATCCTGGATGAGGGCCTCGATTGCAAGTCGCTGAGGTAGAATCGTAGAGAGCATCCTCAGGCAGCTATTCCACCGTGTCTCAACGTCTGCTTGGAGCTTGATGTGGGTGGAGTTGGGGTAGTAGATTTTGAGAAGCTCCTCAAATTTACGCTTTACTGGCATAGAGTTCTTCACTTTAGAAACAATCTTCCGGAGGACAGTCAATCCGTCTAAGATACGGCGCTGGGTCTTCATTACATCATGCACCACGAGGTTGAGATTATGAGCGAGGCATGAAACGGAGCCGTGGATGCTCCCGTTGTTGGCTGTGTCTCGGAGACTCTTCTTGATGTTCGCCCCGTTGTCGCTCACCCCGCACATGATGCCCATCGCTCTCGTATCGTGGCACCACTCATCTACAACTTTTTCGAGCCGTGATCGAATGTTGTCGGCCGTTGCAGCCTGGCTAAATTCTTGGATACTCAATAAAGCGCTTCTTAGTTGTGGTATCTGTCAAATTTATAAAAAAACAAAATATATTCTAATAAGTCTCGAATTTTCTGCAATTCCTATTTAACATTAAAAAAGTGAACATATGGCTTGTAGGGAGATTTAGAGAAACTTAAAAGCATTAAAAGTTTCATTCTGATGAGATAGAATTATTGAACCTTGGGAGCCAAATAAATTTTGGGAAAATGTAAGGGAATAATTGACCGCTTACATTCAAGGCTGTCCTTCATGATTATGAAAAACAATTATACTTCAAAGTTAAACCATGAAGAAGTCACCGTAGTTACGGATTTAACAATTAAGGAGGATGAAAACACACGTACACGTAATGCGTGGCCATCACGATAACCAATCAGTTTTTTATGTTTTGCGTATTTTAAAATGGGCAATTGAGTGTGTTTATGGGATTAATATTGTTAAAGCGAAATTCTAAGATTAACATTGACACCGGAATCATTATAAATCCGTTATGATAACATAATTGCAACAAAAATCAGAAAGGTTTTATAATTGGAAGAGACTCGTATGAATAAAATATAATGAACAAAATACGGAGTAATTATATAAAGGAAGAAAAATACTATTCAAGAGATGAAATAAAACTTCTTTAATTATTTTTTTCTCTCAAAATATGAGGGAGAAAATCAAAGAGTAAAAGGTGCATATTAGAACATAGAACAAAATAATAAAATAGATTACTTAATCTTTCTTCATTCGTCACCAACCAATGTAGCGTAACACACATGTACTCGGTGTTTTGGCCTCTCCACATATCGGTGGTAAAGCTAAATGGTACAACCGTCCTCCTCAGATCTTTTTGAAGTGCCATCTTCACCTCGCAATAGATAGCAGGTACTAAATTCATAGAAAATACTGGTCTGGAAGGCATTCTATAGCGAGGGTCCATGTATTGCACAAGGTTTCGAAAACCTTCGTTCTCGACGATGTTAAATGGGCGAAAATCTAGGGCCATCATCAATGCTATTTTCCGAGATATTGCAACTTGTCTAGGGTGGTTGTGGGGGTATGCCGACTCGACAGACATAAACGACGTCAACGATGTCTGCTGCTCTCTTCCTCTATGCCTCGGCTGGCTTGATGTCGATGATGTAGATGTCGATGACGGAGATGTCGATGACGAAGTTGTCAATGAAGAGGAGGATGATGATGGTGCGTTTGGCTGTGGGCGGCGTCGTGGGATATAAAGACAAACTTGCACATGCCTTGCTAAGTTTGTTGTATTAAACTTTCTTTTGCAGGTCCCACGAGATACAGATTTACTGCAATGAATGCAGATAGCTTTGCACTCGTCATTTTCATCGATTCGAAAATGCTCCCAAACTAGTGACTTTTTTCTTCTAAGTGCCTGCGAAGGTTGATGATCATCCATTTTAGTTACTACAGTATGTTAACCAAGCTAGAAAACTTGTGAGACTGGCTACTAAGAATATTTTCTCAAGCCTTTTATAGACGAATTGCGATATCGATTAAACGAATACAAATTATGAGACAAGTAAGTAAATCAATGAATAAAGAAAAGTCCTTCCGTTCCGACACTCCCCGGCTTTCCCCTTTGAAGATCATTTTTCTTTTTTTCCCTTTTTTATCTTTTCCGATTGTAAACTATCTAATTAATGAACACATAAACACAAATTTGCGGCGTTTTTCTTTGTGGTTCATCTTTCTTGTTTAATTTTTCCGATTGTCACATTTCTGGTGGGATCCACAAAGATGAAACTCATTTCCTTGCATCGGAAGCAGACTCTTCCTCAAGGCAGATCTTCTTGCAAGATCAGAGAGTCCAAATATCACGAAGAACCCTTCTCGAGTGTACTTCACTTTCAACCAATCAGCGGACATTTCATCATGAAGCGGGAACTGGACTTCGCAACGATGGCCCGTATGGCGATTTGCAAGCAAATTCCTATATTTAAAGGGGAAGTTCACCTTGCTAAAAAGTTTAGTGAATAAATAGAAACGTAATTGAAAAAAAAAAAAATTATGAAATGTTTGAGGAAAATCCATCAAAGATTAAAAGTTCTGATGATGTCAATATTTTGGTTTGTGACGTCATACGCGACCAGCTACCCGTGTATTGTGGATTACAAAAATCAATAAAATGTGATTTTATCAGTATATTAAGTGAAAATATTATCTTACATCCGCCTCCGAAAGAAGAAAATTTTTAGTCATCATGAACCATTTAAATTCTTCAAGTTTTATATTACATACTATAATGGGAAAAGCAGCACGTATGTGTCGTCACAAATAAAAATCTCCTCACCGTCATATCATCACCGATACCTTTTATTTTTTCTGATATTTTTACAAGAAACTTTCAGTCAGGGTGAACCTTCCCTTTAAATTTGTTATCAATGACATTTCGTGGAATGTGGTCTAACAAACTAAATCTGTGGATACCGTTGCCGTCTGAAGGGAGATGTTTGTTAAATTTCTGAACAATTGCAAACTATCATGGGCACAAGGGATGCTTACATGTAGGCCTAGTTCATTTCAGACGTTCAAAGAATATCAGTATTCCTATTGAACAAAGTGTGGCGTAGATATTTAAATACATATGATATTTTAAATTTCAAGGATATGAATAAATCTTGATTGGCTGTGAATAGTGATATCCCGATATTTTAATCTTTAGGATTGACTTTATAATCAAAATATTTTCTAATTCAAATCTTGTGGTTTTATAATCGACAAGAATTCAATCTATATCAAATATTCGACTGTCACTATATATTCACATCCGAACTGGATTAATTTCAAATCTTCGGAATTTAGAGAGTATATATATAGGCCTACGATAACAAACAATTTTTATTCCAAGAGTTAAAATGCAGCAAGAACTGCACATCACTATAGTATGTACCCCCCCCTTTATTATAATTTAACGATAATATAATGAAATAATAATTTTCTGAAAGAGCACAGGTGTTTGTGGTGGTTTTCTTTAATGATAATAAGAATATAGTATTGGTGAAGATGATAGTAATGGGTATGTTTAGAAATCTGGAATAATTTCTTGTCAGAAGGGGACCAACACCACTGAGCAAATGTCGGAAGCGCACTTCCCCCACGCTACCCCCAGGCGTTTAATCGGGGCTACAAAGGCGTAATGTATACCCCTTCACCCTTGATTGAAAAACAAAATGCTCTCGTTATGTAACTCAGATCTGGAAGCTGTAATCAATCCTCTCTCTTTCGGCATGCTAAAAGGCATACACGATAGGGCGGAAAGAGAGAAGATAGAGATAGAACCAGGAGGAGGAGGTGTTGGGTGACAGAGTAACAAAACGGTCACACACCCAAGTTCACTCTTATGCTATATTCGCACACCTTTTTCCCATAATCACTCAAAACGTATTCGCGCAAGAATGTTTCCCATATGATTTCATATCATCCCTCTTCATAATTATACTCTAGAGGTCTGCTTGGAGGCAAATGATCGCTGTTTTATTTTTATATCACCACAACAGGTAAAAAAATGAGGGATTTTGCGGTAATATGAATTAATAAAGTCGATCTTTTTTTGTGCTTTTTTTTTCTTCAATTCCTGCCTGTTTATTTCAAAATTACCATGAATTGATAAAACAGGGCAAGATCGTGTTAAATTGCAAAAAAAATGAAAAGTCGCAAGATTGGGAAACAGAGTATTGGCGCAGTTTTTTTTTTCAAAGCACCCTTTGCCCCCCCCCCCCCCCCAGAAAAAGGGAGACAGTTATAACACAAGCGAAAATAAAAGGCAAGAGAAAGTAAAAGATCGAAATTAACATTGGAGTTTTCACGCTTTGCGAGGAGATTGGTTGCTCCTGTTCCCAACTTTGCTAACAGATCATGTGTGTGAGAATGTGGGATGATAGAAAAAATCAGGGGGAAAAAACTCTTCATTCTGACATGCGGGAGCCTCAGCTGGAGCTAGCTCGTAAATTTTGGCGAAGTCCTGTCCTCCTTGCTTGGAATTGACCAATGAGAATCGTTCCCTCTGATTTCCATTCACGGTACTCGATGCTGATTGGATTTATCATCTGACAAGATCTCCTTCATTATCACGAGCGTTGTTTACAAAACCACTGGAGCGTAATGCGCGCCAGTCGATTAGGGGGATTATCTCAACTTCTCAAGTGGATGTTTCCAAAATATTAAACAAGTCTGGTCCCTGGGGTTAAAGTTGTCAATGAAGGAGATGTGGGCAGGAAAGGGTTTTCATATGTGTTAGGGACGCACCATCAGATATCCAGGGGAGGGGGCTCGAAGTTTGAAAAAAAAAACTTGACTTGCTAATTGAGCAACGACAAAAAATTGACTCAACACGAGAGTAAAAAAAAACTTGGTCCACTGACAAATCATCTCAAAGGTGAAAAAAAATCTGTTCTCAATGAAGTATGGAAAAAAAATGCTCAAAGAAAGGAAAAAAATTACATGAACGCAAACTTCCAACTCCCCCCCCCTGGTATCTAATGGTACGTCCCTTACGGAAGATGATTATTCAGGGAGATGTGTACCAGCCATGATCCTTCTAGTTTTCTTTCCTATCTTTTACTTTTATATTTGTCATCACCATGATTGTCACCAACATAATGTTCATACCTACAGCAGTATTGTGTAACTCGAAAACTAATACTCGGTTTATGTATTAGTTGGGGGAAAAAAATCCCCTACTTGACCTATGAGACTAAAAATTGCAATGAATAAGCTAATTTTGCTATGTCGACTAATAGTAGCCCAGTTCAATCAAAATAATAACAGATCAACATTGATACTCTATTAAAAAGCATATAATTTTTTTATTTAGTTTCTTATAAGACGCACAAAACTAATTCAGTTCCAGCATATTTTGTTCTACGCACATCACTATCCTGTCCCCGAACCCCCTATTGCTACGATCTGGCGTTATTTTAAAGTAACATAAACCATTGCTCTCATTCCTTTCAGCCCCCCCCCCCCCCCGTTCTCTCTCCCCCTCGTACGGTACCGGTAGTCAGTCTCTCTCCCGATCTCTCTCTCTCGAGCTCATACAATCGTTTGAATTCCCAGGTCATCATATCAGGACGGCCAGCATGGAGCTCCACCAAGCACCTAGTAGTACCTCGATGTGATGCTGCACGCGAACACGTGGTCTTTTTTCTTTTAGTGTTGTTTCCTCCGATCCTTCAGCGCTAGCGCTGCATTCATATCACATTATCACACCCATGGCATGCACAACCAACGACTTCAATTAATATATGCACTGGATTTAATCAGTATCACAAACAAGTTGGATTTATACCAGGATTTATAATGGGAATAATAAGATTCATAAGTATAAAGGTACATTTTTTGTGTGATCGTGATTTAAGTTGGAAACTTCGAAATCTATTCTGTTACATGTTCAAATTTGAATTGGTGATCATGACAATGATGCGATCTAATTCTTAAAGCCATGCAATTCTACACCAAGTCTGTCTTAATTTATGATTAATTTTTTTTATTTAGATCTTTTAATTTTTTTTTTGTTCTGTGTACAAACATTGTGCATTGTATCTGATCTACAGGTGTGTAAACCAGTGAAAAAATAATTTACTATAAGGACAGTAAAGTTATTCAATTCAAAATGACATGAACCACCCCCCCCCCCAAAAAAAAGTAACGTTAAATGCAAATGAGGAATGAGAAAGAATAGGGCATGATTTTCAAAAGCTGCAAAGCGAGAGATGGAAAAGATGGCTCGAGGAATGGGTGGTAAAACAGATGAAAAAATGTAGTCAAGATAGGAAAATAAAAATTAGAATCAATGGAGGAGTTGGTTTACACCCCTCTTCACTTTCTTGCACAGCCTTCATAACCGCTCACCTTACTGCGGGAAAGAAGAAATTTAAACATGCTTTTCATATTCTTAAACTGATTAAAAAATATACACATGCTTTCAAATTCAAAACACATCAAGTTTCCTTTATTTTTCGAAATATAACAGAAAGTGAAATAACAATTGAGAACGTGAAACAAAACAGTGAACATGATGGGCTCAGACTTTGGAGGTCGCGATAACATTCTTGTGCACGGTGGTGGAAGTAATTTACGAGCGCAGCCTGCCAAATGGCGCTAGCTGGGCAGAAAAAAGTGAACTGTAAATCTTTTTCTTTAAGAGGAATGTGGAATGATTGTGGGGCACGCGACTCCAATTAATCCGCGGTTTTCTGCATGGCAACAGGTATTTTTTTATCTTTATTTGTGGTAACCCCGGAGCAATGATGACCTCAGTTAAGGACATCTAAGGACATCAAAACATCCATTTCACTGTTGCAGTCATATCGGCTTGCTGCACGGCAGCGCAGCCGACCAAGAGCTAACACAGCGAGCGCACAGCAGCTACGGCCGGCTAGCGCAGCCAACTTTGGTCCGGCGCGGTGCGGGGAATTTCGCAACCGATCATAACGATACATTTGCTATGATCGGTGATCGGCATGAAACGATCGATCAGCATTGATTAGATCGAGATCGGCCGCCGATCCGAGAATCGGTTACAGGGGTAGTTCTACCTCGATTTGTACAGGGACTCAATGGACATATGTTTATGTATTAAGTTCGGATAAACCAGGAGGTGGGAGTTGCGCGACAGCCGAAGTAAGTCACTGTTTTTTCCCCTTTTAAGTTTATTTTTCCCTGTTTTGGTGCGTTTCAGGCCAAAACGGAATAATAATCTTTATTTTGGACAAGTTCTTTTTATAATTTTTATGAAATAAAGACAATTGATGAGCCTTGACGGGGGGATGTTGCATTGTAAACCCCCTAATGGTGGCTGCACGATAGCGAGCCGTCTGAGGAGAAATTAAAAAAATAATAAATAATGTTAAAAAAACTTCTCGAAACAGACGGCTGCCAGGCCAGCTGTAGGCCGTAGGCCTACTCTAGAATGAAAATAGCTGACAAGTGACAGGAAGATTGATAACCCAGAGAGCTCCCGCCCGCGCAGCGGGCGGGAGCCCAGAAGCTTACCGTGTATTTTACCATTGTCACCGGACTAGGGTGATTTATGGTCTAAATATTTCTCCAAATGAATTGTGAAAACAGAAAGTATACAATTACCACGATTATATGGATGAAGGTCTAACGAGTGGCAGATTCCTGACATCTGGGCACAGTCTGGAACCTCAAAAAAACGAAAAGTTCTCTCCTTCTACCCCGTCTCGATCGGCCATTTTTGTTAAAAATCGTAACAAAATGGCCGATCGAGACTGGGTAGAAGGAGAGAACTTTTCGTTTTTTTGAGGTTCCAGACTGTGCCCAGATGTCAGGAATCTGCCACTCGTTAGACCTTCATCCATATAATCGTGGTAATTGTATACTTTCCGTTTTCACAATTCATTTGGAGAAATATTTAGACCATAAATCACCCTAGTCCGGTGACAATGGTAAAATACACGGTAAGCTTCTGGGCTCCCGCCCGCAGCGGGCGGGAGCTCTCTGGGTTAGAAGATTGATAGACCTGGAACTAAGCTTGACTGCTGATTCTTCCAGTATTTGTGGCAAGGTATTAAAAGTAAGTAAATGTTGATGATAGGCATACACTCGGCCTCAATTTGAATATTCATTCACACAGGATGCCATCTTCATCACTAGCGCGTGCGAGTTTTTATGCACATACGTCCTATTGAGATATCACAATACTATGATGCTGTACTCGAATTGCACATGAAATATATCCCAGGGGCCCGTTTCTCAACACCGTCATAAGTCTAACTTCTTGACTAAATCAGAGATAGTGAGCTACTTGTCCGCTATCCGTTTCACGAAGCCCTCTTTACCAAGATCGGGTACAACGACCTCACTAAATATTTATGACACCTCCGAACCTGTCATAACTTCTTTCTTAATGACGTAGTGGTATCACGTGGGTAGACTATGACATGCAAAAGTGCCTAGAAATTTTAAAATTACAATCTTACGTAATCAATCATAGAGGTTGAAATTACATCACAAAACAAGTGGGTTAATGCATTCAATGATAATTGTAATACAAAGAAACTATAAAAACTGTTGGTAAAACGCCACAAAACGATTCATTTTGAAATAGTAAAATGATTTAATCGATAAAGATTCTACACGTCAGGCCATCCATAACTGAACTCGTATTTGTTGTTTTCAGACCCCTATACATTTGGATAAATTCTATCTCTAATTTATGCATATAATTTGTCAAATATCGTATGTTTCGGTATAAATGATTGAAAATGTTTCGTTAAACTATATTTTGATGACGTTTGGAATCGTAAAAGACCGTATAATTATCATCATTTTAAAAAGAAAACCGTTATGGTTTACTTTCGTAAACTATCAAAATTGGATATCCCGGGGGTACCCATCTCAACGTCCACAAGTGATTTTTTAGTCATGAAATGAATTATTCATAATTTAATTTTCTGTGCAATTGAATGCTCCAGTCTTCATGGTCTAAGTATGTATGATGCATAATTCACCTGTGCTATTATTTTAAAAAGATTTATTTCCCAATTCATCACAATATTTGCAATTTTGTCATAATTTTTCTTTTTGAAAATTATGCTATATTGTGACTAAGGCTACGTCTCGTCTGCTCTTTTTACCGATAGTATCGATATCAATGTATTCTAGTTAGGAAGCCTTTCGAGAAACAGGTTTAGTAAGATTGGAACTAACTCCGTGGTTGGTGGATAAAGATATGACTAACTTGTCCATGTGTTGAGAAACGGGCCCCAGATTATTACATTTTATAAAATAGCTGTATTATTTCAAGCATCGCGATTGGTCAATACGCGTCACATGACATCCAACTTTTTTTGTGCACTGCACGGTAGTGCAAAAGGTGTGCAACGAAAATTGACATTGCACGCTCGAGCAAACCAGTGCGGTTAAGTCCAACAAATCTGTACTGTAACTTTTTAAAAAATTGTTTCTGTGTTGCTATTTTATAAAACAAATAATGCACTTGCTCTGTCGTGCGTAAAAGTAAATGCAGAGAAAGCTCGGTTTCTTCAGATGGAGCACATGGGCACTCGCCGCAAGCGGCTCGTGCACAGTGCGACTCCTATCTAAAGAAACCTCGCGTGCTCTGCATTTCCACTAACGCACTCGGCTGCATGCATTATTTGTATACAATGTGTTCGTTCGCTACAGTAAATGTTGGTCACGTCAGCTCAGCAAACAATTAGGCCCTAATCAATTTACAAACATTCTCAGACTAAACAGGTGATCAGTATATTTAAGATAGATCTAAATTTTACTTTATATAAAAGCCCCGTCCCCGATCTTATTTAAAAATGAAACTTAGATCTAGGGCCTACTAAAAACTCACCAGCGGCACCGCAGCAGTTCAATTATTGCCGCGCCAGAAATCCGAAATCACAATCTCGGACGAACGGCCGGAGAGGGCTCCCTTTACGCAGTAAGATTTTGCGAAGCTAGCTGAGATTGGTCATGTTGGCGAGGGAAAACCGACGGATAAACAGTTCTCTGAGGACGTTTTGACGACCAAGTAGGGTATGTTTTTAACTGCAGCTATATTCAAATAAGTATTTACTATTTTAAGATTGTCCTCGAATTATAATGAAGGCACGATGTGCATTAATCCTATTATTTTTCTCGTTCAGACTTCGAGTTCGACCTCCCACTTCCAGCTCTCTTCTGCACTGTGCAACGCATCGGCGCCGTCGGCCGGGCTCGATCTCTATCGCAAGGCCCACGGCACGGCGACCGGCGCGGCACGGGCTTGGCCCTCTGGCTGGAGTCCCAACTAGCCTGGAGGCTTCAGGGGCCGATTGCACGAAAGGGTCTTTGCAAGGACCGTCTTTCGTGTCGCCCATTTTTTATGATGCGCCATGTGAAACGCATTTCAAATAAATTATCTGCAAACATATTTTATTTGTCTGTTAAAATAAACAAAATATTTATTTATAAAATGATGTAGGGGGGGGGGGGCCTATACTATAGTAGCTCATGAAATTGTATAAAATTTTATTTAAAACTATAAAAGCAAGCTTACGAATTTTATTTGTTTATCATAAATTTCAGGAACACCCCGCTTATACTATAGCGCATCATAAAAGATGGGCGACACGAAAGACGGTCCTTTGAAAGACCCTTTCGTGCAATCGGCCCCTGGAGAGTAAAAAAGTATCTACTGTACTGTAGTGTAGGTCACTCTAAGCACCAAGGCTTATTAATTCCTGTGTTAAAAAAGTGAGTGCACGCGAATTAAATGTTGGACCTAAATTACTAGATCTTACCATGGAGCTCCATGACAAAATCTGTTCTTAAATTAGACTCTAGATATTACTAAATTGAAAAAATGTATAAATAGTACTCGCCTGGTCTTTTCTTGGGGTATTGAAGCCTTTTTGTCCAGAACTTGCTCAACTTTTGCGGCAAATTTTGTCGCCATAGGGTTGTGCACATTCTCGTTTAATACTGGTTGTCACGTGACACAGCAATGTCGTTAGGCTGTTTGGCCTGTATTCAAGGCGTTCTATCCGTTATGATTTTATATTGAATGAAGCTAATTCCATCAGGTATAGGCCCCTATCAAGTCAAAATCGATACAGGGATCGAGAGGGGGGGGGTGGAGCCAAAAATTTCCCAGTCACATGGTATGAAAATGATATTTTTTATGATTGTCCACGATCATTAGGGCAAACCCGTGTGTGGCAGTACGGTAGCGTGATGAGTAAAAAAAAAAATAAATAAAAGAAAGAAAGAGGGCCAATGTAGGCATACATGGCGTCTGGGAATAAAGTTGCTTTATATGTTCCAAGCGAGTGAAGCAAGCGAGAAAAAAACTTTTCATGCAAATCTAAATTTGAGATAGATATCTTAACTTACACTTTTCCTTTTCTTTTCATTAATTCCCTTCATTTCTTTTTTATCTTGGTTGTAGAACTTTCGGGGGCCCCTAGGCCTAACCCTTCCATCGTGTACCCCCAGTGCAATATCAGCAGGTGGGTCTCGATAACTCTGGATATTTAGCAATTAGACCTATTTATAGAAAAACATAACGTTAATGTTTTGACCCCTTCCCCCCAAAAAAAGGAAAAACAATTATAAACTAAGTTATATACATCCCCCTTTTCTCATTTCGCTTTTTATTTTCTCTATTCCCTCCTTATTTTTTTTTGGGGGGAGGGACCTTTTCGGGGGGCATCGCCCCTAGCTACGCGCCTACCAGATGAAGAGGCGAGCGAGCAAAACCTTTGTCACTTTTATTACAAATATCAATTTTGCAATAGATTTTGACATAACATTCGGAATTATTCTCGCATGCATTTTTCTTTCCTTTTGCTTTTTTATGGCCTTTTATTTCTCTTCCCTTTCTCTTTCTGTCTTTCTTTCTTTCTTTCTTTCGTTTCCTTCCTTCATTCCTTTTCTCTTATCCCGTTTTTTTGTTGGTGAAATCCACTGGACCGGGGATCAAGGGCCAGCCTGCATGCCCCCGGCGGTTTACGCCTCTGCCGTGGATGTAAGCTATATATACGCATGATCTTAATCTTCATTATAGAGGCGCATCCAAGATTTTCCAAATTAAGTAGGGGGGGGGGGCAGGGTGAATTTTCTCAAGTAAAATTTGACAACTCCCAAAAAAGGTTCTTACTAAAAAAAAAAAAACCGGTCATTATATTGTCTCGCGTAAAGTTTGACAAGTTAAAAAAAAATGGTCACTCAAAATGAAAGTCATTTTGTCCGCGTAATATTCGGCAAGCCCCCCCCCCCCCACAAAAATAAGAAAAGGGAAAGTCATTTTGTCCACGTGATATTTGGCAACCCCCCCCCCCCCAAAAAAAAAAAAAAAAAAAAAAAAGGTTTTAAAGGAGAATGAAACCCTTGAAACCAGCTGAATCCATATCAAAGAGAAAAATCAAAGAAACATATTGTTGAAAGTTTGAGGAAGATTGAATGAATAATAAGAAAGTTATGAGCATTCGAATATTGAGATCACTAGTGCCATGTAGATCCTCCCAACGGCAATGCGACCAAGATCTGTGATATCACACACGTACAACTCCCTCATTACTTTAGTACTTATTTCACTTATATTCTCACTTTTATAGAGTCTATCACAAGGTGAGGTGTTCTCTTTATGAGATGACAAGTACAGAGGTTTCACAACATTATATCATTGATGAATCGTTTGTCATATGATTAGAATGAGCAAAAAGAGATGTTTTGGGGTATATTTTCAGTGTCCAAATGGGAGAGTTGTACGTGTGTGACATCACAGATCTTGGTCGCATTGCCAATGGGAGGATCTCCATAGCATTAGTGATCTCGACATTCAAATGCTCATAACTCTTTTATTGCTAGTCCTATTTTACTCAAAGTTTTGTTGATCTTATTCTTTGATTTTTCTGCTTTCACAAAAGCTAACTTGCTCCAAGAGTTTCATTCTCCTTTAACTATAGCAATGATCGAAGGTCATTTTGTCTCGCGTAAAATTTGACAATTTTTTTATAAAGTTGTCACTAAAAAGAAGGTCATTTTTTCCACCATTGATTATATTTGGCAAGCCCCCAACCCCCACCCCCATAAAAAAAGTTTGTCCCTAAAAGTGATGTATAGAAAGTCATATTGTTAATTTGTTCCCAGTAAAATTTTGAATTTGGCAATTAAAAAAAAAGGCAAAAAAGAGAAAAGAATATGAACGAAATATCCCCATTACAAATAATGCTGTACGTGATTCTCATGAGGGGGGGGGGGCACATAACTAGTATTAATAACATATTTAATTCCAAAATGTTTACTATAAATCTCAAAAGGGGGAACGGGCAGAAATGCTCACCCCAACCCCCCCCTCCCCCCCCCCCCCCCCCCCCGCCACTGATTCCAATCAATAATGACTTTTCTCTGCAATACTGATGCTTTGAAATCAAGATACTGAAGATTGATACGCTTAACATAAATTATGAACGTCTGACAAAAAGATAACCAACCGATCACCTGACCGATCAGCTGACCAGTACGCGTATCACTTCGGAGTTGATCACTCGTCGCAGCTGTGTGGAACGCTCACCGAAAATCAACAAAAAGGGCCTGAAATGTAAGTTTAACAATAATCGATTTTAATTTCAACTATTTTTACAACTAAATAAAGGTTTGCCGTCCGAATGAAAGGTATATCGGATAACTCTAACTTGTATTAAGGTGTACATTTACCAAAGTCTTGGGTTGGAAATCAGAACAGCATTGTCCAACCCATAATTTGGGTAATGTCGCCTATGAGGTCCATACATGTTAATGTTTGGACCTCATTGGTACTAGGAGTGGTGTAGGTAGGCTTACTCTCCATGTCATGAAGCCTGGTTCGGTTAGCCATTGGTCTATACACACCGTAGGTTTTCCCACGGTGAAACTAGACCTAAATCACACGTTTTGCTTAGTTAGGATTTGAGGTAGCCCAAACTAAAGTACATGGGCCAAAACAATATTAACCCCCCAAATTTAATATGTTTGTATATTTTATTCAATAAATAGTAGGGCCTAGTAAATATGAAAAATAATTAAGAGCACGAGCGTTGACTTACCCAGTCTGTTTTCGTCGCCGTCTTGATGTCTTTGTTATCGATACCTAGATAGCACACGTGTGTATAGACAGGAATAACCGTCATTTCTGGCATTTTACTAGTTTTACTATCATCCCCATTCACCGACGGTAGTGTGCTAGTGTGAGCCTGCATGTGTAATCATTTCTTCCAATTCGGGGGACCGGGTTTGTCTATATATATATTTTTTTAAATTCTAAATGACATTATAAATTTATATTATCTTGAACGAAGACCCACTTTTTTCGTTAGACTCTAATCTTTCTTTTGATAATATAAACATTTATGATTTATTCCTTATTTTTTTAAATTTCTGCCGGAGAGGAAAAAATGGCAGCCGTGTGTTGCTGCCCTATATACGTTCAACGAGTTGTGCTTTTGTCAAGGCTTTCCGATTAAATTTTCGATATCCTGGCCAATCAATGCGAGCGACAAGTTCCGAGCGCACGCATATCAACAAGCGCAAAGCAGCGGCACAAATCGCGATATGTAGCGACTGGTAAATACGTCTGTAAGGATGGTGACGTCATCCAAGATGGCAACTTACGTTGACCAACGAAAGGATCGAAGATGACTATGTTTTGATCATCATTTGAAAGGCATTGGCGGTAACTGCGGTCTAAGGTACAATATTTTTTAATTTTGTATATTTTTCGTAAATTTGATGTAATAATTTTTTCATAATGTGACATTTTATGCACAAAAAAATGATCCGAAAATCAGGTTTCAGCCGAATGTTAGATCTAACATAACTGCTAATACGTTGTCTATACGTACAGCCCTCCAAGCTCTTCAGTCTATGTATGTAAAAAATACTTGCATTGGCCGATAAATATCATGAATCGTAAAATACTTGCATCGGTCGATTAATATCATAAAGCAATTTTCACAGAAATTCCATATAACTTCTGAATAAGTAGCAAAATAGATCATGTATGTGCCGAAAACTACATAGACGAAATGGTACCTCGCTCCACTGTATGTCGCATGGACATGCGCACACACGTAGTGTACTCATCTTGTGTGTTACCTCGAGCGATGTTCGTGCAGGCTCCACTCCACTTCACTACCGCTACACTACGCTCCACCTACCTGAACATCGAGACGGTGAACCAGTTCGGATATACCGAGTCACAAAGGTGGGATGGAAATCATGTTTATCGTAAAATTTAAAGAAAAAAAATATAACGAGAAAAGATGAATAACTTTAAAATATCTTAATCTACAACCGTATTTCACTCCGTTTCTATCCTCCGGTTATCCTCAAAATTGGTGATTTTGGGCCAGTATCTTTTTCCTCACACGTATTATTCACCGCTGATTTCAAAACATTGCATGCGATCACGATCGGTCGCAGGTCAAAACGATATTTTTTTTCTTTAATTTTTACGATAAACATGATTTCCATCCCACCTTTGTGACTCGGTATATCCAAACTGGTTCACCGTCTCGATGTTCGGGTAGGTGGAGCGTAGTGTAGCGGTAGTGAAGTGGAGTGGAGTCTGCACGAACATCGCTCGAGGTACTCGTGTGTAAACATCTTCGTGCGCTAGCGAAAATCCATGGAATTCATAATGCAAGCCTGTAGCTACATGTACATGCTTCATTATGCCTTGGGCGTGCCCTGCACATGTTTTTACAACCATACAACGAAACTTCAACAATTCAAGTTTCGAAAATGATCAATAAATTTTGACCCATTCGAACCCAACATTTATAAAATGAGAAAAGAATGTGGCGAAACGTGAAATGAGCTATCAGAATTTCTGAATTATTGGGGCGGTTTCAAGGTCAGTTGCATTACACTTTTATGTGTTTATTCTAATACTTGGTGCTATTATTATGATCAATTATGATAACCCTTTGTATTTATGAACTTCCATATGAGTTTAATAGAAAATTTTGGTCTAGATCTAAAATAGAGCCAATATAATTTTTTGGAAAATATCTGCTTGATTCAGAGATTTAAAAAGACATAGCTATAAACAAAAATTATTTTCTTAAAAAGCTGAGACAGGTTTACTTGAATGGCTTCTTGTAACTTGGTTGCAATTGTAGTGTTTATAGATGAAGTTACATGTATCTTGTATTTTGTATTATTCCATGTAGGCACCAGCCAATGTGGAGAACCTCTCAACAGAATTTTCAATTCTTTTAGGTGATCCCCAGGCATTGGCTGGTGCTCAATTTTACATTTCTTTTGTAATGTTTCTATTGCTGTCATGCTTTCTTGCCTGGAAATGAAATAAACAAATAAATAAATAAATAAAATTTTAGTTTGGGACATGCGATCACAATCAGAGACACTACAAGCCGAAGACTGGATACTTTGGCAAATCTGTATACACTAAACAAGTGTCCAGTCTTCTCGTATTGGGTCTTGGTTATGTTGCTAGCAATAATTGTCATTAATTGTTTGAAGGAATTATTTTCATGGAATGTTTTTTTTTTTTTAATGAGTAAGCACATATACACTGTATGTGCTATGGCTGCCCTGTATCACTGTTTGTGCAAGGATTGTGAAGTATTGTGTATGATGAAGATGCAGAGTATTCATAATAAACTTTTGTTGTTGTTTTGATCTCATACTACTGTACCAGGGTAATGCAAAGTGCAAATGTTGAAAATACAGAAGATGATGGTGTGAATCAAACTGATTATGATGTAACATAATAATATTTTACTGTAACAGTATAGCCTTTAACAATGATAATAATAATAAAAGTAATAATAATAAAGATAATGATTATAATAAAATACACCCCCCCCCAAAAAAAAAATGAACAAACCAAAGGAGAAATACAAAAGCAATGATTTTTAGTGCTTTTATATCCTGTCTTAAGTTTGGTAAATCCCCCCCCCCAAAAAAAAAAAAAATAGATGCACCTTTCATTATTCCAATTCATAACTTCATGTAGCTACTGTGAATATGCCCTAAAAGAGTTATGATGTGGCGGATATGAAATGAAAATGCCTTTATATTTAGGATAAATTTTGCAATTTTATATGAAATTCTGATTTGATTTGGTGCCCTATCAAAGTAAAATATTTGTGTTTTTGTTTTTATTTCTATATAAAATGTATTCTTAGGCATGGAATAGGCTGAAACTTTCAGGATATATATATTGTATTTTTTGTCTCTATCTTTCGAATATCCAATCGCTATTAAAATTTATCAGATACATGTAAGTACATGTAAGTGCTAGAGTGCATGAGATTGTTACCGCAATGGGCATTCAATTTTTTCTAGATGAAAGCTTTGAAGACAAAAAAATAAAGGAAGTGGATATGTTCAAAGAAAGAAGAGTGGAAAATGTGAGGGGTCTATGTGAAATGAAGATTCCCATTTTAGATAAGATGTGAAAAATAAAATATATGAAAATTCAGTCCTTTAATAGGAGTGACTGTTTGAAATTCAAAATGAATAGTGGGATGGATTTATTTGAATACTGCAAAAAAGTAATTTTACTGTAGGCAATTCCACATGATAAAAAACGATCACCTTATTTTATGTTAATAGTACCAACAATTCAATTTATAGCCTTGATACCCAAATCTTTGGATTAAACTAAAAAATATACTGTACAAACTGGAATTTTGCCATGGTGATGATTGTCAGTGTTTTTATGTACATTTTGTTCAATCTTTTAATACGGTATTGCTCTGTGAAAATATCTTTATGTTCTGGTAGGTCCATTTGTCCATTACCATGGATACATACATGTACAACAATGTCATGAATGTAAGAATTAAACGTTAGAATCTAAGAATGGGGTGAAATACAAGACATATTTTACTCACATTCCATGATGAAATTGAAAGCAAGAGACGAAACAGGCACAGGATCCCTATTATGTTGATAAAGGAATTAGGTTGCTCATTTAAGATTGTCCATATAACTCCCTGATAATGTTGTATTGTATGAGATATTTTGATACATCAAGTTGGTTATCAGGGTTTGCAATAAAGTATCCCTCTATTATACATGTATGTCTTCTAATGTAATATTTTGGCAATTTTGTATGGAGTATTATGTTCTTTTGTGTGTTTTTTTCAATGGGTGTTATTCTGTATTTGAAATGACATGGATCCCCTGCAGGGCAGGTGAACTAGATACGCACACTACTCGCCTTACAATGTCAACATCATTATCACGATGGACTGACATTTTGCAGTATCACAGTGTCATTTATTATGCAATGTAAAGCACACCTTGCCTTCAAGAGCATACACATGTAACTCCAAGATTTAAAATAGCGCCTGGAAGAAAAACATAGGAGATTGACAGAAAAGGGTTAATATAAAAAAGGATGGTCTTAATAAAAAAACAGTATGATATCTACTCTTAACTCCCTGATATAGATGAGAAAGAAACCTACACTACGTTTACATAAAGTAGCATTGATGTGAATTTTATTCTTGTATTTTTATTCTTTCTGAGTGATTTTCAAAGAAAATTGTATCCTTTCATTTTTTTCTGACTTTCATTGACTTTTGCTTGCTATTTATAACAACCAAAGTTTTAATATTTTGATAATTATAATACTCAGTTATGGTAAAATTTAGGATGAAATTGTGGGATGGCCTTGAATTATGGTTTACTTGATGCATACATGTAATGTATAATGAGGAGATTGAGAAAAACTTAAAGTGAATGTTGTGAGTCATTGACATTGGTTGTGTTTCTGTTATTTTTCAATATTCAGTATTATTTCTAATACACACAAGTACTTGTAGCCGGTATTTGGGACATGCACTATGTGTACATATCACCTGCACCCACTGTAAAATTGTCGGCACTGGGCTACTTCAAACAAGAAGCAAATTGGCAGTAATGGAGTCTGGGCATTCATTCCCATGATATCCTGTCATCAGCGTTAACCTGACTCCTGTATAATTTTCTGCCTTCATTACATACATGTAGTTGACATTTACCAAGCCTGGAGGGAGAGAAAAAAATAAAACAACCCCTAACCTGTATTGTATGTCATTACACTTTTAAAATAAAATGGTCCACTCCACATTACATGGTAAAGTGGCTAGGTTGTGATGGTAGTTTAAATCTGTTTAGTGCTGCTGATGCTGTAGATATATCTGTTGAATTGTAATTATGATAATTGCTGCCCCCTTGGAAGCTCACCTGTGCAGGTGTATGATCCATCTAATAGGTCAGTGGGACAGTGACCGAAAGACAAGAACTCATTAAATTACATGTACTTTCTTCTTTTACATGTAGGTACTGTAACTTCAAAATGGCAACAACAACAAAATTAAAAAAGAAAAAAAGAGGGAGGAGAAAAAACAACAAAACCTGTGGAGAGTCATGATGCTGTGTGTATTTTTTTTTGGGGGGGATGGGAAGTAAATTTCTTTAAATCTACATTCTTCATGGCAAACATATGTGCAATTGTGCGTGTACATGTTACTGTTCGATTGAAGAGAAGTGAATGATTAGGGGCCTAGATATTCATTGTAATCACCCGGGGGGGGGGGGGGGGGGCACTCAGTATATAATGCATAGTGGGTATGTGCCGCGGAGGGGACCCAATTATTACACTCAAATTTCCGTTCCAAGGCACAGCATTTTTGTCTTATTGAGAAAAAGAACAAAGAAAGCCGCTCCAAAGCATAAGATTTTCTTCTTATCGTGAAAAAAGAAGAAAGAAATCCGCTCCAAAGCTTCGCATATTTTCCGTTACGCCGTTCCAGTCGCATTTATCTCCTACAATGAGCCGCAATTTTGGTGAAAAGTGGTCGCAGAGCGCTGTCCGACTATCGTCTCTGCGCTAGCGCACCCGGATGCCCGTTCCATAGGGATGCATACGCACTCACATGCAGGCGACCCGTTCCAAGGACCCCCGTTTTCACAAACATTTGTAGCTCTGAAGCCCGTTCCGAGGACCCTCCTTTTTACAATAAGCCCGCTCCAAGGCCCCCGTTTTTGGCCTTGCCCGCGGCACATACCTACTACTTTTTTTGGTCGAGTGCCCCCCCCCCCCCCCCCCCCCGGGTAATCACACTGTTTATATAAAATTGTAGGCTCTGAAAATTTGGTTTGAATTGAAAACAGGAATTTTAGGGATTTCCCCATGTTTAGGCCTTTCAGGAGGAAGTTTATCTTTTTGATATATCCCCTTCTAGAAATCAAAGGTCTGTGTATGCACAAATATGAATAGAGCTACAAATGTTATGAGAAGTGCAATGGCTCAAAGCAAAATCTGAATTATACAAATTAGTACTGACTGATATAACCACCGTGATTGTTTAAAATTTTGTTTGTAGGCCTATTCTAATGTCTGAAATACAGGTATTATCTTTCTTGGAATACTCAATAGAAATTAACAGTGTTGTCAGAGAAATTATGTTTTAATGTAAGTACTTACTTCATTATGTAAAATTATGATCATCCATTTTGGGCATGCCAACTACATCATGTATGTCAAGAAAAGCGAAGGAAATAACCAATTGCATTGGACAGGTGTGGCTTTTGTTGAATAGTCCTACCACCCATGGTTTAACATGGAATTCATCATGTCTCTCATTTATAAAGCTCAACTTTGATTATGAATGAATATTGTTTTAGACAGAGAGTTTAAGGCTATGCAGGGAGCCCCTGACGCCCCTAAGACTCTCAGTTTAATGTGCATTAAATGTATTTACACAAAATAGGCGGTGCTGCACCAGCCTGAGTTTGCTCAATCTCGAGATTTTAGCCCGATCAGCCCTCTTCACGATTAATCTCGAGATTCAAGAAACCCCATCTCCACCAGCGCAAGAAGAGCAATTTGTGCTCGAGCGGGGCATGAATGCATTATGGTCTGATGCTGTGAATAAATAATAACGAGTCAAATCTCGGGTGCGTCTGCACCTGGGAATTAGCGGGATAATTCATAAATAGGGCACTATTTTGCAAATAATCCCAAGTTGACTTTAATAGGATTGCAAGCTCGAGATTAATCCAGCGAACTATTGCGATGATTACGTCTCAATTACAAATAATCTTGAGATTGTTCAGATTGGGATAATTTGCCGGATCAGAAACAGCACTATTATTTTTGAAAACTCGGGCTGGTGCTGATAGGCCTCATGTGAAACCGAGGAAAATACAAGGGTTGTGCAAAATTAGGCTTGATTTTAAAAGCTCCGGATTTCTCAGGGAATTCTTTGAATTAATACCTTTTTTGTACCATGTCTCACCTTTTTACTTTCCCTCTCCGTAACATGGCAAAGGAGAAGTTCACCCTGACTATATTATATTCATGATAATATATTTGGGGGAGCTGCTCGCATATGACATCACACATTTAAAAATCTGTAACTTTCTTATTCTCTGATGGATTCTCATCAAACCTTTACCAATTTTTTCTCTATTTTTTCTGCCTTTATTTGAAATCAACAAATATAGACAGGGTAAACTTCCCCTTTAAAGAAACATTCATTCTTCCTCTCTGGAGTCGACAAACTTGTGATGTTGGAATAGGAAGTGCATGAAAGTCACCGTTCCACTTTGAACTTGTGACTGCTCGTCCTATATTTATTTTCTTATCACCATTTGTACAAGATGTCTTCTCAAGATTGTACAATACAGGTTAAGAGCTAATCAAGATAAGTGATATTACCTCACGCTTCTGTGATTCGTTATTACCTGCCTGGTTTAGATATGAAATCTTAACCAGTTGAAGTGTTGAACCATTGAAGTTCATGGCTCAACTTGGGCTGACATTTTGTGTGTTTATGTAATACATGCACCACTAAAGTGCTCTTCATCATGAGATTCTTGTGAGTTTACTAAATTCATTTCCTATAGCACACACTGTGAGGGAGAACTAAAAAATTAAGAAAGTATATATACATGTATTTATTTCACCAAACAATGAATTCCAAGCGCAGTGAAGAATAAGGATTTTAGATAATAATCACTAGAGCAATCAGAGAGATCCCAGGAAAATTGTAGTGTTTAAATGATATTTGTAATCACTTTGAGAGAGAAACACTGATGAATGCATATATGTACATTGTAGACTATACTTGTAGACACAATTCATTAGAGGTACAAAATGTTCAGAAAGCAGGGGGTTTTTTTGGGGGGGTTGATATAAATTCAAGGGAACAGGTATTATAGAGCACAAGTTAAACTTCCCTCATGTAACCACCTTCAGGGTCCCTAAGGCTTAACACAATCGAATATTAAATCGTACCGAATATTAAATCGTACGCTTGATTTTTACGATTGATCGTACATTGTAGTCAATGGAATCAATTGTAGAAAAATGTTCTACGATCATTGCTAAGCTTTGTGTTACAGGCCCCAGGTCATGCTCTTGTAATAAGCCATCAATTGCATATGGAATATATCTGCCGTCAGGAAATAAAAGCAATATTAGACTTATTCCAGGTTTAATAAATTCTTGACCTCAGAATTCCATTCCAAGCTTCAGCATATTTGACCTTTTGACCTTTCTATGCAAGGTCAAGTTATCTTGGCCAAGCTACAGGTTGTTTATAATTGTATGGATGGGGCATTTGACTTATTGCTTCTTTTTTTACATTTGAAACCCGCTTGTTTTTTTTTCAAAGATTAAGTAACCATGTGGTTCATTTAGTTTGATTTTGATCTCTTGTGAAGAGCTACAATCTAGGTTCACGTTAAACAGTGCATGAAGCTTAAATTTAGGGCATCCAATAAACGTGTGAAGAAAGAGAGGACATTGTTTAATGGAGAAATGGATGGAAAGATCAAGCTATCCCATGAGCTCATTGGTTTGAAGCCGGTGAAAGTAAGGGGCAGGGATCACGATGCATGTTTATTGTTGGGGGCATTCACGTGAGCGGGCGCATTGGTTGTAGATGAGAGAGAAATTGGATGGGGGATTTGAGATTCTGTTTCATTAGTGGGGAGCAGAGGAATGACAGGATAGTATTGAGCTTTGTTGAATGATTTTAAATTGGTTCTTGTGTACATGTATATGGGTCCTTCATGGATGCACAATCTGAAGGTTAGTTGTTACAAGAATTGTTTATCACATGGGATACTTGACTTACTGTGAGGTCACTGTACTCTGGTATGTTACACATTAAAGAGATTTTGGTATTCATATAGGCCTATTGTACAAGTATACCGGTACGTTATGTAGACTACCTGTACTCTTGAGAAGTAGAGATAACATGTTGAAGTATGTTTGAATATATTTTTATGTTGTGTGTTTATGTGAACTATTTTTTAATACAACTTTATTAAGATCAAAGCACAATTGGTATAGGTAGTATTAAAGTGAGTACACGTGTATTTCAGACTCTGAATAATAGTTGTTAGACATCCTCGAAGGTTAACAAAACACCAGCACCAGTTGAATAAACACAATTTTAGCCGGAGAAATACGATTGTCAAAGATGTTAAGTTCTAACCATGGTTGAGATCCATCATTGTTTCATCGATATTCAAAAAAATCTTTCAAACTGCAGATTTAAAACCCTGAAAAGGATGTAGTATCTGTGTTTAGTAGTGTATTATGATTTTGATTCATGTTTCAGATTTTAGCCTAAAATTAAATTTGATTTAATGCGCCCTAAAATAATGTGTATACATGTACATGTAGACCTATAGTACATGTACCTGAATAATGGATGTCATATCCATATTCACACTTGATGAGTAAATTTTACCTCAATGGCATTCATCTCGATATCTTGCAGGCAATGTAATTGGCAAATTGCTTTATTTTCTTTAATGGTACTAATTGGAAGAAGCAGTGCTTAGTTTTTTTTGCAGGCTTGTCAGGTATCAGAAGCTCTAATTATCTAATTAATGAGTTAGTAGTAATCTTTAATTCACAGAAGCATAATAGTGATCTCTGACAAGTCAATAAGTGTATTAATGATCTCTGACAAGCAATTAATGCAGATGTGGTTTGAATCATTTCATGAATAAAACAAGTTTTCAAAGACAGTTAAAGCCAGAGGTTGATTTATTCTGAAGAAAAAATTGAAAAAGCAGTTTTGACTCCAGTCAGTTGACACTGTTATTATAATTTAGCATTTAGGTTTAAATGTAGATCTTTATCATCTTGAAAAATGTAAATTTATCAATTTCAGTCTTGAGTTGCTGTTTCTTTAATTTTGTATGCTGTCAAGTGACAATGCAAACCATTACTTGTAATTGAATCAAATATTTCATCAAATACAAGCTATTTATAATACACAAGCTGTATATGTATTTCCCCCCTCTTGACTTAAGTTGCCCGTGCTGTTTCATCTTTGTTTCATCATTATCGTCATCGTGGAATTAAAATTACAATTACATCAACCCAACATTTAAGTTCAGAATTTCATTAAAATGATTACATTATGTATACATCTGGAAACCTGTTGCATCATACTTCTGTATGAATTTTATTATTGACATGAGTTGCTCTCATGAAATATTAACATGATTTACACTCATGAACCATTTTGACGTACCTTGTACCTATCAGAGTGATGAAAGCATGATAGCCTGGAAGATGCATATTTGCCCAACTTAAATGCCTACAGAAATGAACGTGAGGTCATGCATGTGCATACATTCAAGGTCTTACAATCGATAACATACATGTATGTGGCCATGGAAACATATCTTATACGTGAATGAACATGGTAATCAATTCAGACAAAACACTCACTGTTATCGACTAATGTATGTACTCTATACTCAGGAATGTTCATATTATACTACAATGTATATTAAAGAGAAAGCCAACCGTTTGTTGTACATTATTATGCAGAAAAAAATATGTGGAGGATTAGGAGAATGGTGTACATGTATATTGAATTATTTAATTGTAGAAGAAGATCAACTTCAATAAAAAAAAAATCACTATTTTGCTTTTAATACATTGAATATTTTCATCTTTTCTAATATGCAGGATAGTTTCACTGTGGTTTCAGAGAGAAAAAAGCAATTTCCTGCCGATATTACATGTACCAGATCATAAGCTCATCATCGAAGAATGGAGCAGAATGTTGATGTATACATAAAGTATACAGGTAAGTGTTTCTATCCATTGTGTATATTTTTAATACTCATTGTTTTTTCCCTGATGTTGTTTGTTCCCCCTGGGATCAGCACCCCCCCCCCCCCCGTTTCATAAAGGACTGTTGTAACTTTGCCATTATGGCAACTACCATGGAAACCTTGATTATGATTGGCTGTTGAGCCCTGTTACCATGGTACATGTAGTTGCCATAATGTCAAAGTTACAACAGTTGCAAGTTCTTTATGAAACGGGCCCCAGACCTTTTCATGGTTTAAATCTGCAAATGACACATCATGTACTGATATCCCACATTAAATTGATGTGCTTCGGATCAACATTCCTATTGTTTTTACAGGTATATTGCAGCTATTAATATTGTTTCAGCTACATGTACTATGGTACATGTAGTAGAGTGTAGGACTTTTTATATAAAAACACATAAATCATGCATCCATCCTTTTCTTATTGTATTGTGGACATGGATTGTCTCTAGTATAAATAAAAAATTATTGAATACCATTTATTGAATAAATTCGGGCAAAAAATGTAATCATTGGGGGTTCATGTTGAGTTGAATGTCCTATTTTCCCCCACTGATCTATTACTATCTATGCCATTAAATAAAAAAAATCCTATTTTCCGACAAAACATTTGTGCCCTGTACCATAATGCTAAGCAATTGATTGCAGAGCTGATTCTTACAATTGACAATACCTATTAATCAATACAATTAATTGTAGAAATTAGTGTCACAATTAATTTCTAAGCTTTATGTTACGAGGTCATGCACTTCATTTAGCAGTAGCCAGTAATGTTACATGTATGTATGAGAATGTTGGTGTGCAGGCAACCATAAGGAATGGAAGCTTGCACACAGGTAAATCAGGGCTGAAATTGGCTGGAAATGGTTATCGCATGGCAGACGAAGCGTGGTTCCACTCACGAGACCTGCAACTGACTGCAAGGCATATGGGAGACAATATTTATGATTTATGTGCCAGATAAGTCTGCAGTTTTATCTGCAAATCTGGAAGAATGAAAAGTATTTCCATATTGCACAAATGTTGTTTTTCGATTTCAGACAGGAACTATGGTGGCTTAGGTTGCATTCAAGTGATTTTTATGGGCTAGAGTCATAAACATGCTGAATCAATAATCAGACAGTGATGAATATAACATTGATAACTCTGATTATAATGATAAAACTGATAAATTATAGGCCCAATACTAAGTAATGAAAAATAAAATAATAATAATAACAATAACAATAATAATAATAATAATAATAATAATATAACAATAATAATAGTGATAATAATCTGTATGATGATGAATATGGTGATCATAGTCATCAATACTAGTGATCTTGATGTTGATGATGTAAATTGAGCTTTTTTTATTTGATGTTGATTGTATTTTTATGTAAATGATTGTAAAGGGTTATGCAATTCGGCTTTTCAGCCGCTATAAATACCCTTGTTGAAATAAACCGTTTTAAATAAATAAATCAATAAATAAATACTGACAATAATCACAATAATACCAACCCATGTTAGTCAAAATGTCTGATTGACTTTATTAATTATTCAATCTTGGTGAAGAAGCAATTCATTAAAGACGGTAATGTACCTGTGAATGATGGTCATTAAAAGGACATTAGTCATTAGGCTTCATTTGTTTTGAAGGTAAATTCAATTGTATAGTCACACATTTCTAATAGCTTGATTGTAATTCCTAAAAATGTCTTTGGGTGCGTTTAGGCTTCACTGATTGAATGAGAGTAGTGATGGGTTATATTGGTTTCTGGTGCAAAGCTTGTGTTACAATAGGGAGGCTATGACTCACCCACAGGCTTGGAAAACCCTTTACTAATTAAGTTCCCGCAAAATTTCAACATTGTGGAGTAGCAGAGAGTGTCCATTTTGGCAGATTATGCAGCAAGATTTTATAGTCTGAGAAATCAAAATGAAAAAGAGGGAAGAGCCAAAGGAAAAAAAAGTGAATTACTTTGAAATAGATTTTCTCTATACATGTACATGTAGGATTGTAGAACAAAAAAGAGGCAAATGTTAGTTTGTTGTGCATATTACAGTTTACAGTGATTTTACATTTTAATTTGATGACCAGTTATTGGATATTTAAAAAAAGTAGTGAAATTATTGGTAATTGTTGAATTTTTATAACACTATAAAGAGTGTATTATTAAAATTTAACACATTTATTACAGAATGTTTTATTTATTCATTTTATTTTCTCAAGCCAACCTAAACCATTTTTCCCCCTTTTTTTTATTATATTTTTCATAGAATCATACATGTAGGTCTTTCTTACTCCCAATTTGTTGTTTTAACCTGATACCCAAAGTTAGCTCTGATACTTAACCCACTGGAGACTGGCTGACATACATGTAATGTATAACATGCAGTCTCCATACACTCAACCCCTCATATATATTTTGTGCTCAATATTCAACGGGTTAATTCATTTACGTTATCCATCCAGATTGTCATCAGATACATGTAGATTGGCAGTAGAGATTCTGTATTAACAGGGAAGGAAAATTAGGATTTTTTTCTTTTTATCAAGGCATGCATCATCAATTCATTCATTCAAATGAAGTGTAATGTGACAGATAAAAGGATGACTCACAGTTTAACCAAGCCAGCCCACAAATTAGTATGCAAATGCAAGCAGGCAACTCACATACATTCTGGTCGACTGAAATTGGGAGAAAGACCTTTTTGATGAAATCACAGACAACCAACATACTGCGGATATTCCGGTTTTCTTTACAAATCATTTTATGACAGAACTTTCATTTTGTTCCATATTCTTTGTATTAAAAAACACACTAGTCAGGTAAATGAAAAAAACACATACACAGAGCAGCACTGAAGAATATACAGTTAATCTTGATATTGGTAGAGAAGTAGGCAATATTCCCTCCAACCTTAATATTGAAGTTTGGTTGTTTTTCTTTTATCAAGTGAAACATTTTTTTTTTACATTTTGCTTTCTGAAGGGCTAGTAGAAATGAGTGAAGTTGTACTAATACATGTATTTTTTTTCTTTCATGTATACTTAAAATTCATCTTCATTACACATGCCCACATTTAATGATAAGAATAATACATAAAGCTTTATAATATGTTTTTTTTTTGTTAACACACTTCAGGCTACATACATGTAAAGCACTAACTATAATTTTGAATATTCTCTTCTAACTTTACAAGTGTGTACTCATCTAAAACAAAAGGAAATCTATAGGGCCTATACGTTTCTCAGCTCTTTAATAGACATGCCTTAAAAAAAAAACCAGGTTGGTGTGCATGTGTTGACCAAAATATAGATGCATCTAAAAATCTAGGCCTATGGAAAAAAATGATAGTATTGTATGTCACACGAAACAAACTTAATATTAATAAAGGGAAACTAGAATCTATAGAGATTGCTATGAAGAAATAAATATTAAACAAATAACAAATTTAAGATATAGAATTTTTTTCTCTCACAAGTATTTCTGCACATGTAACATAATATTGTAATAGTGCAAGGATAGGGAAACATTAGCCGTCTGGAGTTCATTCAATGCTACAGATAAATGTATAAACACATTAGAGTGTAATTTAACCTTTACAACCTTAAAATGGGCCAATGTCACTCTTCAATAAACGCCTCTTCATCCCGGAAATGGGCTTAATATATTGAGACAAGGAATACCACGCTATAAAAAGATTTCACATTGACGCATCCATACATTTTCTAATGATCATACCCACTGCCTTTCATAATTCATGAAGAACAGTCATAGCATAATCTGAACAGCTTTTAAGTTGCTATGGCGATCGTGCAACAGGTGTATTTGAAAGTGTGAAACTCATGACCTGCCTCTCATTCGCATACCGTAATTTAAAGTGTAGTAGTATTGCTGAATGCATTTGAGAAAATTGAGTGGATTGAGCCAAATTATTAACATTGATTATTCACTCATGTAGATGAGAAGTTTCTCTACTGATTCATGTTATATTCTCATGTTTTTAGTTTAATGAATAGGCTTATAATTTTCAAGTCCTCTGTGATGCAAAATCTTCATTGGTATCAGATTAAATGTTTTCAGTTCAACCTCAAAGTTCAGTTTTAATTCTGATTAAAAAGCAGCAAAATTAACCATGAATCTATCACATTGTACGTATAAAGTGGAGTTTAATTTTTCAATGAACAATGAAAATGAAATTGTAAGAAAAAAATCATTGCCTTGCTGGCATAAGGGCGATAGCTCAAGGCAAGTGTGCACTACACAAGATGTACAGTGCGAGAGTAACACCTTTCTGCCTGACAAACAGGAATGGAAATTGACATGGAAATGATGGAATATCCTAACACGTTATAAGAGAACTATAATATTTGTATTGGTTTAACTTTGAAATTTGACGCTCGATTATTTATAGCATATAAACTGATAGTGAAACCTCCATATGTTGTTTTGATGCTCTAAAATATCAAAAATATTTTCTTTATTTCTTGAATTTTTTTATAGGTAATGCTTACATGCAGAAATGTAAAGAGGTTTCATGTGACCAATTGTGAATTTTTTCTTTCTTTTTCACATTCCTAAGAAGTAATTTGCTTGAAATACCATACAATTACACATCAGACAAAATGGGAGTTGTTAAAAATTAAAATTTGGTTATGGAAAATTGATCATTTGTCAGCAAAGAAATTCAAAAGATTTTTCCATCTTGTAGACGTTTATTATGCATGGACAAAATACCAAATACTTCCATAACCTAATTCAATTCCTTGTTGGCTTGTTGCATTATGCATCTTCTCTACCACCCACCCCCCCCCCCCCCTTCCAAAAAAAAGAAGAAAATAGTGATTCATGTTTTCCCCATCTCATTTTCCCTTTTATTTGCAAAAGATACATGTACAGTCCTGTATGGGACACAGCTGTCACAATGCAAACACATATTCTGTCTGAATGTTTCCCCTGGGTAAAAACTACATGTACCTCAATCTCCGCATCTCTGTACTTCTAGCCTATTTTCTAAATGGCATGGCAAAGGTCCCCTGTCTATATTGCTTTTTGAGAGAATCTTCCAGTCTGGAAAAATTGATGAGATCAATTTCGTCCGCCTCCTCAAAAATTAAATGATATTCCTTTAACCCATTGAATACTGCATGTGGTTTTTGCCTTTCAATTTTTAATGCTCAGTGTTTGGTTCATGCTTATGATCTGAGGCCTACATGTAGTTCCTAGTCATATTTTCATGAAAAATAATCTACCTGTACATGTATGTACTTGTTAAAATTTATTGGCTGCAGGTTATATTTTGGTATGACGTATTTCAAAATTGAAAGAAGAATAACTTTCCTGAAACTAATAATATGACACCATAAATAGGGACAGTGATTTTCCGCGATCGCAGAAAATGGACAGAATGCACGGAAATTGCCTTTTGAAATGGAAAGTGGCATTTGAAACAGAAATCACAGAAAACATATTTTTCCTCAGAATACACAGAACAGCAACAGAAATTACTCAAAAATCTCAACAAATTATGAATATTAAATGGCCACAAAACCTCACGAAACACAATCGCACTTCACTACAATCATGACAATCCACACATCGTGACTGCTCTTGACTCCATCACACTCGATCGTACCCATTGTCCCTGGCCCTAATTGCCGGCGCGGCCAGCGGGGTCGGCCGTATCAAAAACATTCACACATGGTTTGATTTCAACAACACGGTCGTGTGTTGCTGCCCTTTACGTTTGAAGATGTAACAGCACGATGTCCCGGTCTTGAAATCCAAAATGGCGGATAGACCGAAGTCATTGACTGCTCAAAACGATGTCCAAAAAAACCCAAAATTATCGATAAAATTTCATTCAACCATAAAATACTTATAATGTGAAAGGTGAGGATGTATTAATGTTAAATGTGTTTGTCAAAAAATTGTATGTACCCGCATAGATCCGATTAGAGCGGATTCTACTGCATTGTTGGTACAGTGGCATATACAAACGGAATTGCCACTTTTTTATGTACGGTACACAAAGTCTATGGGGAAGCGGAATTTCTGTTTTCTGACATGCTGAAACGGAATTTACGATTTTCTGAAACGGAAAATCACTGTCCCTACATAAAATAATGCAAAATACTGTATTTCAGTAGCCTAAATTTCCGTTCCAGAGCATCACCAATTCAGGCAGCCACAGAGATTCCCATTTTTCCCGTTCCGGAGACCCTCAAACTTATTTCTCGCTCCAGAGAACGCCCATCATGATCTACTCAGCCGGTCAGAGTAGCAAGGTCGATCAGCGCGGAGCCCATATGTTGGCCCGCCGAAGCTCCCCTTACCCGCAGCTAGCTTGCGCCGATGTTTTTTTACATAGCCGCTACCGATTACGCCTACGATCTAATGAGTTCCGGAGACCCCCGTTTTTTATGTGGTCCGTTCCAGAGCATTGTATATTTAGCAATCGTTGATCCAAGAGACCCTCATTTTAAGACCAAGATTTAGTTCCAGAGCCCCCTATTTTCGAGTTGGCCAGCACAGGTATCATGTTATAATTCAAGTACCCCCCCCCCCCCCCGGAACTTATCTTTCAATTCTAATTTTGTTTCTGTAAGATGTAGGCCTAAATATTCTTGAAAGACCAACGTAAAGTGAAAGTGGAGCTACTAGCCTCGGATGACCATTGTAGAAAGAGTGACATTGACCATACCTTAAAAAAAAAGAAATTCTCAAAAATGCATGCATATGATTGGTTGATTGATCAAGTTGCATTTGATTTTTTTTTTAGGATTTAGTTTGATTGCAGCTCTTTCTACATCAGGCCCCTGTATTTTGTTGGTTGTGTTGTCCAGAGTTTCCAGACTTGGACATCGGTAGCCCACGGATCTCTTCAAAAGATAAAAGGGAAACAAATTTGCCTTCCACTCTTCGCATGCTCAACATTATGCATACCAGGCATATCTATATACCATTGTACAGATGTATGTCTGCTGGCTGTCTGTCTTTTTTTTTTTTTTTTGAAAGAGATCATGTGGAAAAGCCATTGACATGCCTTCCTGTAGAAGCTTGAATGAGGATCAAAGTCCTTGGGTGACAGCTGAATCAAACCCAGTGGAATGAATGGTGGAAAGAAACCCCCATCCAAAGATATGAATCTCTGACATCCCATGTATGGATCCATATTTCATTACAGTCTGCCTTTAATATTGATGGTGTAGATCGGTACTTCTAGATACTGTTCTTTCTGAGAAATAGCTGCTTCATGTATATATTTAAAGCCGTTTCCTAAAGGATCATTATTCTGAATTTTTTTTTCCATTTGAAGGCTTATATTTTTCAAAGGTTTGGTTGTTCTGAAGGTTCGGTAGCCTGAGGTTCTTTATTTATAAGTATAGAGTCCATTATCGCAAAGTTTTGTTGATAGAAAAATGCTACATGTTTTTTTTTTTTTCGGGGGACACTTTCACAACCTACAGGCTAAATCTGCAATATTGGAGAAGCTTCCATTGCAGTGAATGGAGATTTTCTAGGGCTGTGTTTTATTTACCAGGGCTCTTTTTTACCATTTCGGTGGCGAAATTACCCTGAGACCCCATACAATTATTCCTCTGCATTGATACTGTAGGTCTAATCATCTTAGGGTGTGTTCAATGTCGATTTTCAAATTTAATGAGCAACATGAATCATGAGGCGCGATAGCTCAGTCGGTAGAGCGGGGGTTTCGGATTCCGGTGACCCGGGTTCGATTCCCACGTGGTGCGCTAGTGCCCTTTGGTAAGGCATTTATCCTCATTACCAGGTCCCTCGGAGAGGACCTTAAGCCGTCGGTCCTCTGGTTGCTTGCTCACAGGCATTCGTGCTTTCTTAGCAGTCAGGTAAAAAAACCTCGGTATAACATGATTTGGTATACATGATTGAAAACTCAATTGCAAAACACTGAACACAAACACATGCACTGTTCAGTGTCGAGAATATAAAGCCGTTTATATGTTGATTGTCTTTAAATTTCACGCTTTCGTTTGCGCAGTTTGACCCATCACAAGAAAGGTCAGTTCTGGCACCTGTTTGTGTAGCCATCCACTGCGAGAGCAAATTTAAAGAGGTTTCAAAACTCGATTGTTTTCAATGTCGCATTCGCGATACGCAAGGTCGTAAAATTTAAGCTGATCACGTTTTTACAAACGCATCTTTTTTTACATTTAAATTTTCCTCCGAATCATGATTTGAAAGACTTATAACGGAATAGAGGACATTGAACACACCCTTTGTTTCTCATATGTGTCTTGTAATCACGTTTTCAATCATGATCCATGTTGCCGTTTGAATTTGGAAACTGACATTGAACACGCCCTAAAGAGTATTGAAAATATGGCTCGGTATTTAGAAAAAAAATATGTTTCATTCATCCAAAAATGAATAAGTTAGTTTCATTAGCTGGAAAAGTATTAAAATGCATAGTATGAATTGGAGTAGGCATGAAGAGCCTTTAAACTCATTCATGTTTTACCTTTGGACTGGTGAACTTTTTTTAAATAGACAATTACTATAAATGAAAATTCAGAATATAGAACCTTTGATAAAAAAAAATAAAGAGAACATTTTTAAAATGGAATGGCTAATTTCCCTATTGTTTTTATGCATGTACAATGTATGTGGAGAACGGAGATTTACTATTTTCTTTTACTTTTTTTCAGTATGAAAAATAGATTTTTGATATATTGAGAATAATTCAATTAATTTGTGTAGATTGCAGTGTAGGTGCTGCGCATTCCCCTCCATAATATGTGGAAATTTGGTTACCGCTAGCTTGTGAGCAGTGATTAACATACGATGATGCATAATTTTCTTTGGTGTTGTAGACCGGTTCCTTTTCTCAGCTCACTGCCCATAATGATCTACAGACCCGAGCAAATCCAATTAGTTGGGATGAATTGAAGGCCAGCCCCAAATTAACCAGATTTTCATCCTGGCTACCTACTCTCTCTCTCGATGGACGCATGATATTATTAAATTCTGAAAGAACACGTTTTCCAATATGGTGTAATGGAAACTTCATGGAATGTGGACAAGTAAAAGAGATGCCCGGATGTGCCTGCCATTAATCTAATAGAAGCTTCATGTGCATGTGGAATATGTACAAATTAGAATTCAAATGATGGTAGTTATTATGAGATGTATCACTTATGTAGATTATGCATACCTGCATATGCCTTGTACTGAGAGGGGATGTCATTGCAAACAAACAGTTTTTGTGCTTAGGCCTAGTATGGATTAAAAATTATACAAACATTTATTCATCGTGCTAATATAAACAATGATCATAGTTCTATTGGTCAATATAACACAAAAACAGATAAATAAACTTTGCTGATAAGCAATCAAAATCCATTTACAGTAATTGACAAGGAAATAAATTTGTACAAATTCTGGAATATTATATTATTGTAATTGGTTTGACTGAAGAAAAAAAGGGGGCATAACAGGTACGAGAGAAATGTGGAAGAAATTTTACAAGCAAATATATTTTTTGCATACATGCCAAGTGTCCCTATCAAATAGGAATAGAGAAAAGAAAATTTGCCATTTATACCCATTTCTTCTGATTTCTATGATTTTCTTTTTAGTATTAAAAAAGGAAATAAATATTCATGAAAATATCATAGTTATTTGTTACTTTTTTGTTGTTGTCAGGGTTTAAATAGTGCATCTGTTTCTCGTGATTCAAATGATCAGTTGAAGAATTGCGGTTAATTGTTATCTTTGTTAAAATGCACAAAATTATATTACAAGAACTGCGCATGTATGGCATGTTTTGTGCGTAACTCATGTAGCCTCCCACACAACATCCCTGTCACTCTGTTCAGACCTAGTGTCCTTGAACTCCACAACTCATTTGGATTATTTGATTAACCCTTTTCACCTTGGGAGAAAACATGGGCTTACCTGTAATGCAGTTTCAAGTCTCATATTATGAATCTCATTGGAGAGAATCAAAGGATATATCAACATGGGTACTTCATGACCTAACTTTACCAATGGAAATGCGAAGAAAGAAGAAAAAAAAGGAAATGAATATTACTTTGCTTGGTTTGCACTTGACAGAAAGAGTTGTTTGTTTCTAGGCCTGTAATATCTAAATCTTTACATCGTTGTTAGGGTTATATTGATGATGATCTTCTACATCTTTCCTGAAGGGGAGCATTTCCTAAAACAAATATTGATTTTCACTGACGACGTAATGTTATAGTTACTGAAGCCATTGCACCTGATTGGCTGCGGGCAAATATGTCAGTGTAAATCACTACAACAAGCTGCTTCAAGAAGCCCTCCCCTTGTCCTCATGCCCATGGAATGAATGAGATATGCATTATGCATATCACTT
This sequence comes from Lytechinus pictus, assembly GCF_037042905.1. Classification (NCBI taxonomy): domain Eukaryota; kingdom Metazoa; phylum Echinodermata; class Echinoidea; order Temnopleuroida; family Toxopneustidae; genus Lytechinus; species Lytechinus pictus. Next base: position 31,061,049 of record NC_087251.1, read on the forward strand.
TTTTTTTCATATGGAACAAGAATGATTATTTATCCAAACATTGCGCGTCCGGGCCTAATGGGAAAGGCAAGCATGGAATAGCATGCAGATAATGGATGTTATCTTGGAGAGTCCCTGCTATCTTACCAAACAACAAACTACCACTGCAAACATTCACTAATGGAAAGGATCCTGAATGTCACAAGTTCAAAAATATTTGTATTCTGCTTCTATCTTGTCCCTCTCTCTGCTTTTGTTTACATTCAAGACATTTTCATTTTACTGTGACTGAGTTATGTTGCCAGTTTGCTGCATTATAACTGCATTTATTATACTGAGGTCTTGTCTTGTGTGGAGAATGCTGCAAGACAGTAGGCGAAAAATGTCGTCCTTACGACCCCGCAACAATCTAATGTGGAGTAACATTCCCCTTTACATATATGCAGCATCAAAATCACAGATTGCCTAGCATCATCTCTGAACCTACATGTATTTTAAATTAACAAGCAATTTACATCTTAAGTGAAATAGAAAAAGCGTGTGTTTACTGAAATTATTTGTATTCTTTTTATTGTTTTCATGTCATTCGCTTTATGTGTATAATTCTATTCTAGATGGGAATCATATCTTAGTTTTTAGAAAACAAAAAAGATTAACGTCACATAGAAATATACAAAGCAATATATTAATGGCCTTGAAATTTATATTTCATAGGTTTTTTTTGTTTTCGTCAAATACTGTTTGTCATGTGTTCTCATTTAAAAATCTGAGAATTTCGCACAACCAAACTTTTGAATGGAACTGACCAGTGCTGTGTATGCATGCTCCCAACCATTTTTGCATCAAGATTCTTGTCAACAAACAAACCCCTTGGTTTGATCATGGAGAGCAAATAGAACGACAGCCATTTCCTGTCAACCAATACAGTCTCTGGAGTATAGGAGTGATACATGGTTCATGGTGAAGGTTCAGAGGCTACCAGGCTCATACACTCTCTTCCGTTTCATCTCCGGGGCTTTGTTATTCCTTCAACTCCAAAAAAGAAATGAAATGGAGTCGGTGTATCCCTGTATTTCATGATTGGTGAAATGGTATGATCTATCTACCAATTCTCAATTTGCAGTCCGATGCTTCTTCAATGCATTGGCCTTCATGTGTCAGAAGTCATTGTTTTTACACCCAAAGTATATTTTCTTTAAAGAAACACTTGTGCATGGACTTGTAATGTGCAAAAAAACTAAAGAACTAAAAAGAATGTTTAATTGCTTTACAGTTCTTTACAAAAATAGGAAAACTAATCTCTAAAGGTACCCCAAAAATGTATTGAATTGTAAAATATCAAAAAGGATGTGTAGAGATGAATGACTTTATAAAGATTTGTTTCATATAAATCTTTCTTCTTTTCTTGTCTCCAATGAATAAGATATTCACTACTTTTGCTGTTTATTTGTCAGACTGCCTCCTGTCCTCTTTGCATAACTAGCTTTATTTGTTTGTCATGCTGTCCTGTTCGTGGATTTTTCCTGTCCCATTAAATTGAATGATTGATTACAAGCATCTATGTTTATATACAGTCATGGGGGTACAGAGACTGGAAAATTACCCCCAATCTTCACTAACATGCTTGAAATCTGTGTCCATTATTTTTATGGTTGTCGCTGTTTAACTCTCGGAACAAGATAATTGATTGAATACTGTTCTTCTTTTTTTCTGTCTCCCCCTTTTCTGTGTGCAGGTCAGCAATGAGTCATGGAGAAGTCGACTTGATATTGATCAAGCTCTCAGCCTGTGTCAGGTTGTAAAACACTCCATTCAGAGTTGCTGATCTTGGACTGAACCCAGAGTCATATTGCTCAGAAGTTAGTCATCGTGTTTCACCAAACTTTTGTTGGCTACACTTAAAGATTTTAACGGAGCTGTGCCATCAAATACACAATTGAAAAGGCAATACTGCTTAGAGGAAAATTGTCAGATGCATCAGCCATAATTACAAAAGCGTTGTTTTTTGGCTTGAGACTTGTTAGCACTGAATGAACAAAAGTTACCATGCTTTTGATTATATCCATTGATTTCTGGGAATGAGACAAAATGTAAACTGTGATATTTATAGTGAGTTGATAAACAATGGGAAGTAACCCTTCAAGTCATAAGGACTCTGGTGAGTCCGCGAGAGAGGAAGGAAGCACTGCAAGGGATCATTCAAGCACGATGTATCCCACTTCACTTCATGGACACCTAGGAGATGAGGTCTTAGAACCTCCAAGCCAAACGTTGCCATCTCCTGCAAAAGTGGACAAAGTGAAAAAGAAGAAGCCCCCAAGCTTTTCCTCCTTAAAGAGGAGAATTGTGAGAAGAAAGACTGCTGGTAAGTTTCAGGATCATGCTCGTTCTATACGGGATCTCATAGTAACATGGAATCCTCTGGATGTTTGCTCACTTATCGAGGAATACGATGCTCTTGCAGCTCTCAAGGAGATCACCATTCAGACAGACTTGGCTAGGACATCAGCATCACCACTGAAAAATGATCTGTTGCAGCTTTTTAATAGTAAAAACTGTGCAGATGTGAATTTGCTTTACAAAGGATCAACATTCCCAGCTCATCGTGCCATACTTTCTGCGAGATGCAGTTTCTTTAGAGAACTCTTACGGAGAAACCCAACCGTAGGTGCAGAGGTTCCAGTGGACCTTGGTTGGTCGGGGGTAACAGTGAACATGTTTGCTTCATTACTCAGATACCTGTATACGGGAGAGTTCAACACCCAAGATTCGCAATTAGAAAACTTTGATGTATTGATCCGATTAGGAGAGCGATTTGGAACGCCGAATGCACTTGAGCATGACTTCAGGATGTTACTGGATACAGGCAATTATGGAGATGCTGCACTTGTGTTTTCTTGCGATACTGAATCAGTTGGAGTAACTCGTGCTGTGGAGGCATCGAGGACATCTGTTGGGAGTTCTGTTAAGTGCCATAAAGCTATCTTGTCCGCAAGATCACCATTCTTTCGGAGTGTTCTCCAGAGGAGACACCAGCAGAGCAGTGACTCTACTACAAGGACGTTGCCAAGCATTACACCCATTGTACTTGATGAGTCAGTCATACCCAAGAAGTATGTTCATGTACTGTTGTATGCCCTTTATCAGGATGTAGTGGATTTAAGCCTTGTCTTGCCAGACAGTCCTAGTGTTGGAAGCCTTGGAGAAGCCCAAGCTATGGCATCAGGAAGGACACCACTTACCAAGGTTGAACAGGCCATGGAGTTGTATCAGATCGCAAGATTCCTTGATTTTGCAACTATGGCTCATGGTAAGAAAAACAAATCAGAATGAAAATCCCGAATAGTCATTAGTAATCAGTTCATTCTATATTAAAAAATTGATTTTACTTTGGTTAATGTATTGTCTATAAGAATAAACCAAATATTTACAATCTAAAAAAAAATGATATGTGTAAATTACTACTTGCTCAGACTTCCAAGAAAAAGTTTATTTTATATGAAATGCCCATCTTAAAAATGTTGAGAACTTTGTTCATTGTTAAAATATCAAATTAAAAGTGTAAGCTACTTGAGTACTAATAATGCATAATTTGCACCGAGAATGGAGCTGATGAAATTAAATGTTACATTAAGTCTTGGCCAGTGGATAACTTTGTATTTTTTTTTTCTCATGATCAATTATGAACATTGAGGAATTGGATTTATTGAAATTTGATGAAATAGTCTTTTTGCAGCAGACCAATGATCAACTTTAAATAGTTTCAAAGTGATTGTATGTCCATTCATTTGTGTAATGAAAATTGATATCAGTAGTCTTCTTTCAACCCCTTCTAACAACCCTTCAGCTTGTGAGGACATCATAGCACGGAGTATCACCACAGAGAACCTTGTCTCCATCTTGACTTGGAGTCTAGAACCTCATGGATCTCACTGGGTACATCGGCAGGCTCAGCAGTATCTACAGGAGGAGTTTGCTGCTGTAGCTGCGTCTCCGGTCCTCTTTGAGCTCCGGGAATCACAACTCATTATGGCTCTCAAGTCAGACTTTCTTCAGGTATGGTAGCTCTCAATGTCTCTTCAATGTACTGTAAATAGATAGATTGATAGATAAAGACAAATAGATAGCTTTGAATTCTACAATTATTGAATTCATCTATACAGACATACTACATAGTTCTTCCACCACTTTCTTAATGAGCTTGTCTATATACGGTGTTTTTGATAGCAGTGCATTAATAACATGTATGTTGGTCTACATGGTTTGCCTGTACAGTATCAGAGCATAATTTCAGAATAAAGAAGTCAAAATCGGATAAATTGCTCATCGCATAGTCTAATGAATAATGATAATAAAAGATGATGATAAATATATTTGATGAGTTTTCTTCATGGGAATACTTGTTTTGTGCATTATTGACCCTAACTCATGGAATATTCCTGTTATTCCACTTTGAGCCATCTACTGTATTTATCATTATTGCAAAATGTACATGTATATTGCTTGCTATTAAAATGCTATGTAGGTACATGTACATCCTAACTGGCCAGGATGCCTTGTACAATTGGGAAAATTAATAGAGTCCTTCAATTAGATTCCCCAGGAGGGTAGGTTCAATATCAATGTCTGGGGGATTATTTCCTCATTTTGATATCCTCTTTTAAGCATGGTAGATTAATCAAGAAAGACAAAACACAGCTCCCTATAGAATCCTGCATGTAGCCAGCCTCAGCAGCAGTACAAAATATATACCCTTCCTGCTGTGTGTGTGGCCAGGATATTGTCTTTCCTTCCCACTTGTAAGATGCACAGGAGATTCACTCATCAAGAGATAGTACAATATCTCTCTTCACTCAGACTCAGATGGAGGTCAATGTTATTGGGATATAACGAAGCCTTGGTTTCTTGCCGAGCTGTACTCCTTAATTACACTCTCTGCAGATATGAAATTTATTGCAAGCACCGGTAAAACTGCCTCGGGGAGTATGGTTTGATATTAGCTACACCCCTTGACTCAATAATGTTTATTGCTGTCTTTATTAATAAGTCATAGAAGCATGGCTGACTTATTGAATTGAGAATACATGTTTGTGGTAACTCCCGTAGGAACTCGGCAGGACAGCATTTTTTTGCTGGTAAACGCCAAGCTGGTATATATAACCAATTACTAGCTTGGAAACATTTTACGTCTAGGTTAATCAGTCATAGTGGCTGACGTAATAGACGACAGATATCACTCTTGGGCCTTTTTATCAAAGTGGAGACAATGGCAGAGTTGGGATTCGAACTCACAACCTTGCGATTATGAGTCCAATGCTCTAACCACTGGGCCACACGACCCGTTACACTATGTGTTACAGTTAGATTTTTTTTTTTACTTGAAATGTTCACACAACAAAAGGAATAATGAGTTTTATATACCGTACATGCATATTCACTTATCATATGATGTTGTATACAATGTGCTAATTTCTCTCAAAGTAGTGGATTATCTGCACAAATAGGAAGGTCAAATCTTCTGAATTTATTGTATATTTTTCTGTATTTTATTTACTGTATATTTAACCTTCTCAGTTTTCTCATTCAAAATCTGACTGGGTATGTTATGTTTATACTTGTACAAAGTAGGGGACAGAACTATTAATGTCCCTTTTTCTTTCATGAAGAAATTAATGAAACTGGTTTAAAAACTTGACTATGCAGAAGAGATATGGGATTGTCAGCCACAACAAAAGTCATACATTAGTTCTGAATAATCTATTGCAAACTCTAATTGTGTGTTGTTAAATGCTTATATCATAAAAAGTATGCACTTCACATACTAGAGTGTTTTGCATAACAAATGTTTATGGTGTACTGAAGCCACAAAACTAAACAAAATACATGTCGAAACTAAAATACTGAAACTATCAATTATGTGTGTGGTTGCTTTTGTTAAAAGTCTGTTGACGTGTAATCTGACAGCAGTCATTTTTTTTTCAATTAAATGCTTCTTTTCTCTACTCAGGTTGCAGAAGCAGATATTTTGAAAGCAGTAGTAAGATGGGGAGAATACCAGCTCATAAAGAGAATGGAAGAAAGAGGTAATTGATTTAGTTAGACTATAACCCAGCTCTTTATCTTTTAAGGTCAGTTTTAGTCAGTAGTCCAAAGATTTGAATCCAGTTTTGTCTCTGTTAAACAGGGTTACATGTAGGAAGGGTTCACCTCTCGCACATGGCAATCATCCTTACCCCACCCCACCCCCTCCCTCCCCTTAGGATTCAAAGCATCCCCCATCCTCAATCTTCATTCTCACATGGATACAAAATTATTAAATGGTTGCACATAATTCTTGGTTCAATTATTTGATTAAATTTACTAAATATGCCAAGCTGTTGATTGAAAGTTTTTTTTTTTTTTTTTCAAAGCATTTGTTGCACATTTGGTTGTTCTATAGAAGTTTAATATGTATAATTAATCAACAGATTAATTGTATTGATTAAAAATTGATTATTTTGTATATAACAATCTGTAGAGGCTAACCATAGATTACTCTTAATCATTAGCATATTGTGATTCCTTTCAAGCAATCAAATGATTATTTGTAGCTGGAGTTAAAGAGGTATTTCCTGCCAGAGATTAATTGGATTGTAATGAGATAATGAATATCAGATGAAATATCAGCCCAAAGTGGGAACCAATTGAATTTTAATGTGTCTAACTGAATGAGGAGTTAATAAGCACATACATTTTAAAGACTGTCCTATTCTTTTATTGTTGCTCCAGATTATAGTATATCAGTATTTATCTTGTTGTTTAGAAATATATATATTTGTGTGTTTGTTAGGGTATTTTTTATTGAAAGATGAGTACTATGCCGCATTAAAACTGGACTAAGCTACTTTTGATAAGTTTTAAATGATATTTATAGTGAGTGGTATTCTCATAATAAAACCCAAGTTTAAACTGTAACCAAACAAGATATTTTCCATAATTCTATGGAATGCTGGGTTTCCATTTTTTATCATAATACATTCATGAAAAAGATGACATACATATACCAAAGAACCCATTGACATAAATTTGCTTACCAAATTTGAGAAGCAAACGAGAAACAACTTTTTTAAAAGATCTTTACAGCCCTATGTGAAAATTTGCTCTACAAAAGATTTTTGTGAAGCGGTATTTAAAAAAAAAGTGGAGAAAATTGTAATGTGATATAAGGAAAATCATTCCCAGAATTACATGCCTATATTTTCTTTTCCTTCCTCTTTTTATAACAAAATTCCATGTTTTGGCTGTCATCTATTTGCAGGATTTTAACTGACTTTAACCTGAAAATGATTTAGCAACTAGCATTCCATAAATGTAGTCTAAGTTAACTTAAAGGACAAGTCCACCCCAACAAAAACTTGATTCGAATAAAAAGAGAAAAATTTAACAAGCATAACACTGAAAATTTCATCAAAATCGGATGTAAAATAAGAAAGTTATGACATTTTAAAGTTTCGCTTCATTTCGCAAAAGAGTTATATGCTCATCCCGGTCGGTATGCAAATGAGGGAACTGATGACATCACTCACTCACTATTTCTTTTGTATTTTATTATATGAATTATAAAATATCTTGATTTTCTCATCATTGTCATGTGAAATGAAGTTTCATTCCTCCCTAAATACGTGGAATTCCATTATTTTAACATTTTGTGGTTCAGGCAAGGAGGTCCTAATCGTCAAATTCGTTAAAATTGAAATATTGTATAATTCAAACAATAAAAAACAAAAGAAATAGTGAGTGAGTGACATCATCGACTCTCTAATTTGGATGTAACTGGCTCGTTCATATAACCATTTTGTTAAAAATAAGCGAAACTTTGAAATGTCATAACTTTTTTATTTTACATCCGATTTTGATGAAATTTTCAGCATTGTGCTCGTCTGATTTTTCTCTATTGATTCAAATCAACATTTTGTTGGGGTGGACTTGACCTTTAAAGGACAAGTCCACCCCAACAAAATGTTGATTTGAATAAAAGGAGAAAAATCAAACAAGCAAAACACTGAAAATTTCATCAAAATCGGATGTAAAATAAGAAAATTATGACATTTTAAAGTTTTCGTTTAATTTCACAGAACAGATAGATACACATTTTGGTCGGTATGCAAATTGGCAGACTTATGACGTCACCCGCTCACTATTTCTTTTGTATTTTTATTATATGAAATATTTCAAATTTTTCCCCATTGCCATGAGAAACAAAATTTGATTCCTCCCTGAACATGTGGAATTACCATTATTTTAACAGTTTTTGGTTAAGTCAATTGGTCCTTATTGTCAAATCTGTAAAAATTATAATATAGTATAATTCAAACAAACAAAGAAATAGTGAGTGAAGAACATCATCGACTCTCTCATCATTTCCATATCGCTAAGTTGTGCATTTAACTGTTTTCTTTTTGTGAAAAATAGCAAAACTTAAAAATGTCATTACTTTTTTATTTTACATCCGATTTTGATGAAATTTGCAGCGCTATGTTTGTTCGATTTTTCTTTATCGATTCAAATCAACAATTCTCTGGGGTGGACTTAACCTTTAATCAATGCTTTGAGAATACCAACCAAATATTAAGGTTTCATTCCTTTTTTAAAATCTCTAGAGGAAGGATCTTTTACTGCAACTTTCCAGTCTTCTTTTTTTGTCCCTTATAAAAAAAAATTAATCACCTTTTTAATGCAATAGCCTTAATGAATCATTAATTCACTATTCCAACCAAGATACAGAAATGATCACAGCCAGCAGGCAGTACTATCGTACATTTTACCAATTGAGGATTGGAATTCAGTTGTAAATTTGTTGACTTTAAGGCTTCTTGAAGAAACATAATACCTCTGTCCATTGATACTGACCAAGGGTGGTCAACTGACCATGAACTTTTGCTCTGATTTCTAGAAAATTGGTTATTGAGTAAATAGAGAAGTGATTGAAAATGTTGAATAGCAATATTTCTTGGCATTTGATACAGAAAGAGCTTTAGAATATTTTCTTAGATACCTTAGAAATGCATGGTTTTGTTTGATAGTGTAAATATATGTTTAAAACCTTATTACAGTTATAACAGGTTTTCTCCCCCAACACATGATTTTTATAAGCATAAAACATGCACAGAGGGGTTTGTGTAGGAGGATATTGAGATTATAACACTTTAACTGATACTGTTTTATGCAATAATTTCATATATAGATCAAGATTCCATTAAATGCATTTCACAATGGGTTCCATTTCCACCAATTTATTTTACAAAAATTTTGCTATAGTAAGGCTGAACAACCTTTAAATACATGTACAAGCATGAAATATTTAACAAGCATCAGAGAGTTTAGATTTCCATTAATTTGAAGTGTCATGATTTTTATGATATTCCGAAATCATTTCCCCTTCAATTCAAAGTAGAAGTGTTTAAATCCTGATATTCAGGGATTTGGACACACCATTGTGCATTATATTGAATGTGAAGGCCAATTCCACTTTTTAATACTGTACACTCATTGTCTGATTGGATGGAAGCCGAGCTATTGTCTCTTACCTTTGCCATTTGTCATTTCTACACCCCCTTCCTGTTATCAGCCCCACCCTAGAAATCTTTTTAACACCTAAACCTTTGCCAATGTCACTCTCCATGTGATTCAATCTGTTCAATTCAGTTCAATTTGGTTTATTAAAAAGGCCAGGTTTATGACAAATGTGCTGAATTACAACAGGATTTTACAATTCAAGAATTTACAATTTACAAATTTGAACAAACAAAAAAGATATACTGTACGCATTAAATAATGTATTGAAAATATGTATCATTGAAAATATCAAAATCAGAAAGAATAATATTAATTGCATAATACATATATTCCACGGAACAACATTAGAATATATGAAATAATAAAAACTTTCTCTCATCTGTTGGCCTTATATAGATGCTATACATGTGTGGATTGTTGATTTTTAACCTTGAATTGATTATGGACTTTTTCTATTGATAAATTCACAATACAAATTTCTACTAATTGAATGCAATCTGATACCGGCCAGATTTCAGTTTTGATTCCTCAATGTAATGAATATATAAGTATCACTATAAAGTGGAACTGGACAGATTTGTCGCAGAAAAATTATTCATTTTGTATGTAGTAAGATTTTGGTGTACATGTATATTGTGTGGGAACAATACAAATGAAGACAGACTTGCAATACAGGTCCAAAAGTTAATTGGGAATTACGTGTTTATACATGTATGTCATTAATACTGAACAAATAGCAAATATGAAATCTAGTTTAGTAACTCAAGAATACTCTAAAATAAGTTAGAGTTATTAGCAGAAGTAGGACAATTGTACAATATTAAGTTCTGTATGTCAGGCCTCTAGATGTTCATGTGTTAGAAAGACTTGTGATATAAAATTCTGATGATGATATGAAACAGATGTGGATTTTACTGAATAACTAATCCTACCCCCACAGTTTGATACACTAAAAAATGCTTTCAAATATATTCACTAGCTAGATATTTACTGTATCGAAATTTTTTTTTACTTAATTGGATAAGCGCTTTTGACATCAATGATGGACAGTTGTAACAAATTTATCAATGACATTTCCAAATTTGTCATCAATTCCAGCATATATGCTTTGTAAAATGGTTTTACCCATTGGCACTGTATGACACTAAATTATGAAAGTTATTGTTTTTAAAGTGAAATATAGTTTTTAGGACTGTTATGCTATTAAAGGCCTTCACTACCAAAATGATGAAATATTAGATTTCACCCTGAGCAAAATACTGTTGAGAAAAAGAAAATACAAGCTCAACATAAAACACAGGAGAGTGTTTCATGAAGCAAATAGTGATTTTAACTTACTTTTTGTTTTTGAGCATTTTTGTAAAATGTATCATATAATTTTTATAACATTTATAACCATTTTATAACATTTGTCAGCTGAAATCATTATTTCATGAAATACACCGCAGTACCATTACATTTTCTTTCTCTTTGTGGGTGCAATCGTGATAATATTGTTCCACATCCCTTGATTCCTAGCCTTCTTGTTTGCTCCAAACCCCAGGTCTTGCATTTGTGTCTCTCCTAAAAATTTCTTCAGGCCATCCATCTAGTGTAATATTCACCTTTCCACAATTTTTTTAAATTTCAAAGCGAACTTTCTATTAAAGCTGTTTTTACTATTTAACCATGAGAAATTTTAGAGCCCTTTGCAGAAAGAATTGCAATTAAACACAACTTTAAAAATCAAATGCAACTTGATTGTCATCCAATCAGAAGCATGCATTTAGTACCTGGATTAATTTTTTTTTTAGTTGAGTCAAAATGCAACTCGTTCTGCAACTGGCCCCTGATTGTCAAAAAAAAACAAAAAAAAAAACAATTTTATTTTTCCCTTGAGTTGCATTTGATAGCAGTGCTACACCGGGAATGAGATATTACTATCCTGATATAATATATTTTATTCTCTATATTTTGTTCGTGTTTTTGTCAGAACCCAATTTAGTGAGCCACACCCAACACAGTGTGAGCAGAAAGGGTTTAAAGAGAAGAGATATTATAGATACAGGAATGGTGTTCAGTTTCTATCCTTATGTAAATGCATTATTAAATTATCTTTTATTCTCTGTATTTTGTTTTTATTTTGTCAGAACCGAATCTAGTGAGCCACACCCAACACAGTGTGAGTAGAAAGGGTATCAAGAGAAGAGACCTGGATACTGGTGAATTAAGAGAGATCATCAGTAGTCTACTACCACTCGTCAGACTGGAACATATCATTCCCAGGGAACATGAGGTAATCCATAACCCCACACTCTCTCTCTCTCTTCTCAAATTTAAAGGGATGGTCCAGGGGAGCGTTTCATCAAGATTTTTGTCCGACAAGTTGTCAGATCTGACATCTTTCCTTGATTTTGATTGGCTGTGAGGCACTGTTACTATGGTAACTGTCGGATAGAACAGGACTTGTCGGATAAAACGTCCGACAAGTCCTTTCATGAAACGCTCCCCTGGCTGGAGATATTAATATTTCAATAAATAGAGTAAAATTCACAGAGCAAAATGCTGAAAATATCAGAATCGGATGACAAATAATGAAGTTATTGAATTTTAAAGATTTGCATTATTCCGGTAAAACAGTTCTAGGCATGTCTTCATGAATATTCATTAGGTGGGCTGATGATGTCATATCCCCACTTGTTCTTTTGTATTTTATTATATGAAATTAGGTTTATTCAAAATTTTTCTACCAAGAACTAAAACAATTGGATTGACAACTGTGTATTATTTTTTATTGCTGCAACTTATTTCATCATAATGGAGACACATCATTTACACATGTATGAAAAAATACTTAACTCATGTAATAACATAAGAAATAGGAAAGTGGTGATAATAATAAACTGCTTTAATATAGCGCTTAATACATCGGAACGACGTGTCTAAGCGCTTTACAGATATATTATTACCCCGGTCATCGGATTCAATCAGTCATTCTCACTCACAATGTATGCACATCCTCCACTCCCTGGGGAGTATTCCAGTCAGTCGCCTGTAGCGCACACAGTACTGGACAAGCTACAATTACTTTCACATCCTACCAGGTACCCATTTAGCACCTGGGTCGAGAGTAGTAAAGTATGGATTAACGCCTTGCCAAAGGACGCTAGACCGCGGTGGGATTTGAACACACGACCCTCTGTTTACAAGGCGAGAGTCAGAACTACTACACCACGGCTCCTCCACGATGATATGACATCATCAGCCCACATAATGAATATTCATGACGATGTGCATATAACTGTTTTCACAAAATATTGATAAACTTTAAAATTCAATAACTTTGTTATTTGTTATCCAATTTTGATGAAATTTTCAGCATTTTGCTTTGTGAATTTTACTCTGTTTATTTAGATATAAATATTTTCAGCCCGGACCATCCCTTTCAACAGGATATTCACCTACAACACAATTATTATTCAATCCGTATGTCTATTCATATTTTTTTTCTAATTTTCTATTTGCTCTATTTTCTTTTTTCACTAGTAAGTATTATTACTTTGTAAATTTACAAAACAATTATGATTTCAAAATGGATAAATGTTTGGGGTTACAGCTTTAAAAATTTTATGTATTTTAAATGAATTATGATTTCGAAAAAGATTGTTTTGGGGGTAAAGCGTTAAAAACTTTGTATGCTTTATAATGAATGAGCAAATCACACCATCCCAATCAGTGCTAAGTTTATGCTAACTCAAATATATTCACAGTTCAGCCTGTGTAATCAAAAGCTCTTCTCTCTATGTATCTGTGGTTTGTAACTGAAAACAACCACTTAATAGCAGGCAGTTTATTTTTCTCTCAATGAGAGTGTCTATCTAAGAGTGTAGCTGTCATATTCTGTGGCTGTAAAATCCAAGTGCCTTGATCTTGATCACTTGAAATGATGTTTACATTTGTCTCAGACTTATTTTCACATTAGGCTTTAACAAGTGAAGTGAAGAGAGGTCTGATCCCTACCCCACCCTCTCGCATGCTATCTGGGGATGAACTAGTGCTTTTGTTTTGTTTTTCTATTAGGTGAAAGATTTTTATCACATTTGTCTCCTTATATCCACCTTAGGCTTTAACAAGTGCAGTGAAGAGAGGTCTGATCCCTACCCCGCCCTCTCACATGCTATCTGGTGATGAACTAGCCAAGTTTAACCCCTGGGTGAGGGGGAAGGGCAGACGGTTCTACCCTAGACCAAGGTTATTCACTCCGTATGTAGAGGAAGCCAAGGTGAGTGTGACAGGAAGGACTTCCCTCTGTAGCAGTGCCTTAAAATACCTTCCAAGCCATTGAGGGTGAAAATCAAAGCGACTATTCATAGGCATTTAAAGGAGAGTGAAGAGACCCTTGGAACGAGTTAGCTTGTGTGATAGAAGAAAAATCAAAGAATAAGACCAGCGAAAATTTGAGTAAAATTGACTAGATAATGAGAAAGTTATGAGCAATTGAATGTTGAGATCACTAATGCTATGGAGATGTTCTCATTGGCAAAGTGAACAAGATGTGTGAGCTGTTGTCACACATGAACAATTCTCCCCTTTATTTAGACACACTTAAAATACCCTAAGACATATCATTTTGTTCATTCTAATGGTAGAACAAATAATTCACCTATGATGTAATGTGAAACCTGCATAACATTGTCCTCATAAAAAGACACTTATTTTAGAATAGACTATATAGATAAAAGGGAAAATTAAGTGATTTATGTACAAAAGTGATGGGGAAGTCATACATGTGTGACATCGCAGATCTTGGTCACATTGCCAATTGGAGGATCTACATTGCATTAGTGATCTCAATATTAAATTCAAATAACTCTCTCATTATTCATTCAACATTTCTTAATCTTTCAATGATCTCTTTCTTTAATTTCTCTCATATGAATTAATTTAGTTTCAAGTGTTACCTTAAATGAGAATGTTGATAGTGTTTCCTCAATTCAATGAGTAAACAAACTTTTAAAAAGAGAGATCTAGACAATGAATGACAAGTGCAAAGCCTTTAAACCATAGACGGACATCACTTCACAACCAAATCAGATATACTGAACCGGATAAAACAGTATGTAAAATGAGGAGGAAACAAAATGAAATATCAGGACGGTCAAGGACCAAGACAGATATAGTAACAGAAGTGTTGGAAAGCCAGAAGGAACAAAAAAAAATAATTAGGAAACTAGTGGGAAGAAGGAAGCATGTGACATCACTCAAACTAAAAGATTGGATAGAAGTCACGAGCAAAGTAAAGATAACTGACACCACCAAGGAATCTTATAGGAAACTTTACAACATGGACCTACTATTTTTGTCTCGCGTGCATAGCAGAGCGAGACTATAGGTGCCGCTTTTCCGACATTGTAATGAATATTCATTGTTATGTTGGTATTATGTGTACAGTCAGATCATCTGTAGAGTTATGAGTGATGTTTTAAAGATATATTTGTTTTGTTGTGAATACAGTTGACCTGGCTAAGAATATCTGTATTACACCTACATGCAATCTGCGTCATTACAATCCTAGAATATCAACAAATCAGTACGATCTTCCTCAAGTTTTATAGATTATTTCTAAATGTCTATACTAATGATGTAGGTCAGGTTTGGGTCCAGCGGAATTAGATGCAATAGTTTTGAGGGGCCAATTATTATGCACAAACAATAATGCCTCTGAAAGTGCATTTGTATCCAAACTGGCTGGATCTGCCACTGATGTTGATAATACCTTGATCTCTTTAGCAGATTGAGATTCTTTCCTCAATATTTATTTTACCAGGGAAGCGTTTCATGATAGAACTTGTCAGACATTTTATATGACAAAATCTGCCTTATCCGACAGTTACCATCGTAACAGTGATACTCAGTCAAACAAAATCAAGGAAAGTTATCAGATCTGACAGCTTGTCGGATAAAAAAATGTTGATAAAATGCTCTTGTAGTGGTTTCAAGAAAGGAATTGTTAGACGTTTTATGCGAAAGGTCCTGTTGTATCCAACAGTTCAAGAGGAAAAGTGCTTCTTAACCAATGAAAATCAAGGAAAGTTGTTCGATCTGACTCCTTGTCGGACGAAAATGTTGATGAAATACTCCCTTGGTATCATATCAAAGAGATTAATGAACCGTATTTAATTCCTCAGAATGTGATGACGATGATAATGATGATGTTGATAACTTGTATAATTATTACAGTGTTTCCTGGAAGAGCCGGTCGTATCAGATATGGAGTCGGACCAGAGAGGAATACGTATGTCTTATGTGCCTGATGCTTTATACATGCTAGAGGAGAGAGGAGGGGGGTGTTCAGACCGATGGGTTAGCAGGGTCAGGCAATACCCTCCCTCAGTCATTGCTGGCTCATTCCCAGGTAAGTGTGAACACATTCTTATTTAATCTTACTCATATTTGGGGGTGTTTCACGAGTAGGTAAGTGTGACTTAAAGTTGTCTCAAGGTGCCAACGTGCACATGATATTAAATGTAATTTCATTGAGTGAGTAACACTGAGCATGATCATACCGATTCAGGTGATGCGTCTTGTACCGCACACAACTTGGAAGTTAAGTGCGACTGAAGTCACGCTGAAATCTTTAGGTAACCCCCCCCCCCGCCCCCCCGATTTATGCTATTCTAATTGATATGTAAAAGGTTCAGCTCTTATCGTCCTCTAGATTCACTCTCGGCCGAGTGTGAATAGGATGGAATTTCATTGCATATAAGGAGATCTGGGGACCGTTTCATAAAGCTGTTAGTAAGCTACACACAGATGACTCTATTTTCTTTATGATATACCCCATATTGTCCCTGGAATTTCAAGAAATAAAATAAACTTTGCCTTTATATGCTTGTTAACAAGAATTAAAATTGAGCGTGCTTTGGAATCGCTCTCGCAACTGCCTAAACTGCCAAGTACCGAGCGACTCCCAACATGAAAATCGCTCCCGTCCAGTCTCTCAATTACGACTACATATATTAGTAGTCAGACAGCCAAGCCAGTGCAGCTGCAGTTTTTACTTTCATGCATCATCGCATTCTGACGTGTAACTGAGTGGATTTTTTAAAACCACGGGCACGGCGCTTCAGAAAAATGGGTATAGAGTTTCAAGCTCTCGATGTCCCTTGTACTATTTTTCAAAACGCTGCGTGGCACCAGGTCTCGCCGTAACTTTGAGAGCAAGAAATTTTCTTTTCTATTGGATTAATTTTATAAGATACTATCCTGAATTTGCAAGAAAATAAGATCGTGAACTCTGAAGAAAATCACAGTTTTTTAATTTCGGAGAGTCCACTTCTCAAATATAAACTATGCCACTTGGTGCTCTGGAAATTTGGCGCAGATCCCGCAATATTCAGACCAAAATTAGGATTTTCTGTGGGGATATTTGGTGAGTAACAGTCAGTGCCCGAGTGTATACATGTATTGGCGCTAATGCAGTTTCATACCCGCCTGTGTTGCGGGGATGATTGACTGTGAGGTAACTGAGCTGTGTGTTGCGGTGATGATTGACTGAGAGCTGTGCTATGTTCAGTGGCTGAGCTGCGCTAGCGTAGGCAGCTCCTAGCTTGAGAAATAATTGACATGGTGACGTTAGCTGTCAGGTTGTGATTGCATTGAATGCATTCAATATTTCATAAAATAATTTTCAAGTGAGTTTTTATCAAAAAGTATTTATGAACAGGATTCCTCTGAATACAAATTCTGTTCAAATTTGATGAATTTCATCCTTTTCAATTTGATCGACAAAATTGTATATTAAAAAAAGAAGTTAGGACAAGTAATGAGATACAAACAAGAATTAGATCTACATGTAAATGGACAACAATAAAGTAAATAATAATTCAACAATAACAATGAAGAAAAAATAAATAGCAATTAAATAAACAATGTTTAACTTTATATAAATTTGTAAACAAGCAGGAAAAACTGTGATGCGAAACCATGCGCTGAATCGTTTTTTAAAAATGGCTCTCAAAAACTGAAAATAGCTCTCGTAAAATGAAAAATGGCTCTCCTTTATTGTTCAAAATGGCTCCCTAAAAATAAAAAGTAATTTCAACACTGGTAGGTATTACAGAAAAAATGACAAGGGCCAGCTAGTTTTTGCGTGAACAGAGTGTTAATTTTATTGCCTCCTTCTTTGTGGTCTCTTTAGAGCGCCAATTACAAAAGAAAATCTGAGCATCGTCGATAAAGCCAACCTAATTCTGGATTTTTCATACAACAGTAGCCATTTTGTTTTATGATCAACTGCAAAAATGAGTACATGAGTAATACACGGCTTATATTCTCAAACATTGCCTAGAAGTGAATCATGCCCTGGGTGCTGGTCCACAAAGATTAAAAGCCAACATGCACATGGTATCCATCGTATAATCTCATTGATGTGTATACAGTAGCGGATGTTCCCTGAGCCTGATCCAACGAATGCGGTTACAGAGATGCCAGCCATTAGGAAAAAAACATGATTATTACGCCAGTATGCTTTTAATGTTTGTTACTACACTTTTCAGCGCCAATAGCTATGTACAAAATTGTAATACACAGATAATACATTGCGCAGTGGTGAACTCATCCGAGGGGGGGGGCAAATACTGCCATTGCATGCACCATTGTGTCACTTTGTTTTCATTGCGGTGCATAAAGGATTGCCTCGGCCGTGGCCGGAAAGCGGCGAATGTTCTTAAGTAGATTGCGTGCATTGCCTATGGAAAATTCTTGCATGAATCCATATCCACGCACGTGTGCGGATACAGGAAGTTATCTTTCCATGTTTTCAAAGCAACAAAGAAATCTTAGGATTGTTACAATAGGCGCTGGTCAATTCTTTTTAATAACTTTTCTTGCATCGTGGATTAGAATTTGTGTCACTTCTTTGGATTGTTCAAATGGATTATTTCATGTGATATACTGCAAAAGGATCAAATATTAACAATTAAACTGTGAGAGGATCTCGCGCTTGCTTATCCAGTTCAGCGAAGCCTCCAAACTTGCTACCCCACTGGGACAGGCGGCATTGGAACATTGTCTCCGTTGGTCCACCGCGGCACTGGTGGGCAAGATGTGTATTGCTACTTGAAAATTCTGCGTCAGATATGATTTGATTGAACTGATTTTCGATATGGCGTCGGGTTCAAAGATAAAACAGACTCTCACGCATCCATATGATTAGAGTCAGTGATGTTGAAGAATTAATTGAAACTTTTTTGAGGTAAGAAATGATGGGAATACCTTGGCTTTTTTATGTCGAAGCACACCTTTGCCTTGGCCTTGCCTTATTAGAGCTACACGGTAGTCCTAAAAAAAACTTCTTTTGTTTTTTGTTGTTCATTTACATCCCTTTGTGTACCCTTTCTATTTACATCAATCTGCAGATGAGCCCCATTGTGCATCTGATCTATACCACTTCAAAGAAATGAAATTGATACTACTGCGCAATGCTTATGAAATAACCCTTTTTATCTCAAAGAAATTTATGATAGTCCACAGTGCGTATGAAATTACTTTTTTTACCTCAAAATTAGGATTTTTTAGCTTCATTTTATTTTGCATTAATTGACGAAGCAATACAGAGGTAAATTTAACAAATCAAATAAAAAGAATCCTTAATTATTTAATATGGCTAAGGGAAAACACCTGGATGAGAGTTGGAGAAGCTACCTCAATGTAGGACAGGTTCGCTGAATTACCAGATCCTGCATGCCTCCTTCCAAACTCCATCTAGGTCAGAATAAAAAACTAAAATTAAAATATCAAATAAAGTTAGACTACATATTAGCAACACAATGATTCCATATGCTACTTGAAATTGAAGGCATATCCTAAACAGTTTCTTATTCAAACTCATAATTACAAGCATAAAAAGAGAAAATAACAATGAACATGATAAACTGGCAAGTATAGATTTCTCAGATATCTTTCACCAGTAACGAGGTATTTCTATTTTATTATATCATGGGTGATGTGCATGCCCATTTCTTTAGCTCTGAACAGCCAATATCTTTTGGGGCCCAATTAGCCCCCAGTCTTCAAATACAGCAGTCTAATACAGGTTAAAGGTGTAAGTCCACCATTGTGCCATCATGCACAGACTTAAACTTGGGTAGGCACTGTATAACCTGTTGTAGTATTACTATAAGGAACATGTCAAGAGAGGGGGCTGTAGTGCTGATAGTCCAGTGCAGAATTATACTTCAAATTAAACCCGTCATTTATTTTGATCTTTCTTGGATTTTGAGAGATACAGGAAGAAACGGAGAAGCCTCACAACTTGAGCAATATTGTTCAAGCTAGATTGCTGTATACTGCCCTCTCACATTTGAAATTTGACAACCGATATCCTTTATCAGTCAAAAGAGGGAGCTATTTAACTTCTTCCTGTTTTCCAGCTTTGGTGTACTTTGGCCCCAACCCAAGAGTAATGTTCCACGGGGGTCATAACTGTGACCCGATTTGAACAATCCTTGGCTACAGAAATAATAGTTCCATCTGCTGACTTGTTTACAAAGGCAGAAGTGCATTATGAGGAAGAAATGTCTTTGCTATCTTTACAATGGCACATGTTCATGAAGAGTGACAAAGCTGTGATCTCATGGGAGAAGAACATGAAAATAAAAGAGATGAGACAAAAGAATGGTAGGAGACATAAAGGAGACTAAACCATGTGGAGACATGAAACATCTAGGGTCTTCTAAAATCTTTATAGCTATATTTTCAGATCATTGTTCTTGATCTTGTTTTGGGTTCAATATGCATTTTTCTTGCATACTGAATCATGATTATGTGAGAACTTGCATGAATGCGACCATGCTTGCAAATAGGTGTGTACTGGGGGGGCACTCCCATTGACGAGTCAATACCAGGCGCGACCATGGGGTTTCGAAAACCATCCTAAGCAAGTATTTTTGATATTCTGAAAAAGCACCCCGATTGGCGTGTGAAACCCTACCGTTAACAAGTTTTGGAAACAAAATGGTACCCTTGGCAGGTATTCCCTGAATTGACCCCCTAAATAAGTATAACGATATTTTAATGGTTATGTCACAGATGTGATCACAGATCGGCTTTACATTTACTTTTGTAATACACAGGCCCGGTCTTAATTAAACCTAACTTCAGAATACGGGCCATAGGGTTTAGTACCGCCCAACTTCCCACACCTCGCTCAAAATGGACTGTAAACATGTAGTGCTGGCAAAAAAAGTACATCCTTTATATTTCAGTCTTTTTTATACCCTCGCAAATTTGACCGTAAACACGTAGCTTTCCTAGTGAAATATATATCCTTTTTCAGTAATTTAATGTTTTTTACACCCTTATTATGTTACATGAAACACAAGACCAAGGCTGGGACAAAATGGGCACAACACATTCATATGTAGGGATATGATTGCTTTTTTGTTCTGAATATAAATTTGATTATCAAAATGATGTTTCCCTGTTGGACAAATAGTGAAAAAGCTTACTATGTTCTTTTCAATTTCAGAAGTGGATCCAGGATTTAATGTGGGGGTGCATAAAAAAAAAAAGATTCTCACCATTCACAAAGAGCATTTTCCTATTAAAAAAAATTGAGAAAAAAAATTGACAAGCAAAAAATAAAAGAAAATGTGGGTCAGGGGGTGGGGTGGGGCAAGACCAGGGATGGAATCTGAGCAATGGCATTAATTCATTTAGCAAGAAATTTATCCACAGGTCTTTACTCTATCTAGATGAGGTGATTGGGTACCCTATAGAATGTATCCCTTGAACGCATCAAGACCTGAAAGTCGTTCATAGTGTACCTCAAAATATATTTTTTTCTAGATAGATGGCACAATGTATTATTAGATTTCATTTGTTATTAGGTATCTTAATAATCATTGCATTTTAATATGTCGCTCTAGCAATATAAAAAAAACTTTATTATTGCCAATTTAAAAAAAAATGATCATATTACCCAAAAGAAAATCCCCATCAAGACACTATTCCTTGATTTAAAATATCAGTATTTTCAGTAAAATTGTCATGAATCATTATACCTAATATAGAATTTAGCATACATATTCCATAGTGGCATGGTATTCAGAATGGTATTACAATTCTTTCAAATGACAATACTCTCTAGAAAAGACAATGTCATTTTGTAGAAAACATGTCTTAAATTTAGAGGCCGCTTGGGTCACATGCAAACTAACAAAAGGCATGCCAAACATGATATTTTGCTTGTATTTATTTATATTTAAAGAATGAAATTGATATAAAACAGGTGCTTGATTTTTGTTGATTTTGCTGTTTTGCTGATGAACTTTGAACATGTCTTTAGTGATGCTTTACAATGGCATATATTTTCAGAGGTTGAACTCTTGCCAAACATTGTGGAATCACTTATACTCCCAAGTCAGATGTACAGTACGTCTCCGTCTCAGTACAATAAAGACACTATGATGCCTTTCGTTTGTTTTGATTTTCATAGATACTAGTACTTCTTACATTTCTATTTTAAGTGCATACATGTACATCACATCAAACTCTTGCTTAAAAACGCTTTAATATATGTAGTTTATTTCATTGGTGATATTAAATTTTTGTTTAGTGCTTTTCACGTCATAACAGCATCTCTACGAAGCACTAACAGATATATTATTAATATTATGTCATTATATGCACATATCCATTTCCAGGAATGCTAATATTAAGTAAGTTAAAATCAATAAAATGTGACGAACTGTTAAGCAAATTCACAAGACCAGTAGAGCAAAAATTATAGAGGACAAAAATAAATCATAGGGAAAAAGGCCTGCACAGGATACATGTGTTTGACAGTGTATAATCGATTGATGTTAGTTCAAGGGCAGTATGTTATGAGAATACTGGATTGAACTGGTACTCCAGTTCAAGTGTATGGAAAAGGGGAAGGATGATCTGTTCACACTGTCAAGTAAACATGGGCTTTTGAAATGTGGATAGAATCATACATTTTTTTTTTTCATTTTATGTAATTTAAGATAAAATCACCACAGTAGGAAGATTCTATGCATGATGTAGCTTGTTTTTTTCTTTTAATTATGTTCTTTGTATACATGTGTTTTTCTTTGAATTGGATATCATGACTTTCTTCCTCTTGTGTGACAATCACCCAAAGGTGTTTTTTTTATACATGTAATTTATAAAATCACCACAGTAAGAAGATTCTATGCATGATGTAAATAGCTTTTTTTTCTTTTTTGAATTATGTTCTTTGTATACATGTGTTTTTCTTTGAATTTATATAATGACTTTCTTCCTCTTTTATGAGAATCACACAAAGGCAGATTTAATTAAAAAAGAAACAAATTAAAATATGATTCTTGGTCCCATAAATCACCTTTCCTTTGCGTATAAAAATCTACAAATAACACACGACTATTTCCTTACCATTAAATATCACTCATTTGACTTCTAGACTCCTCCAGACTGCTTACCCAGGCCCCGTAACACAAAGGTTAGCGATTAATTGCTTAATGAAATGGCCTATCAAGATTATCGTTGCATGCGCATGTTGCTGATGAGACTGACAAGGAACCAATCGGAGTTGTTCTTTCAAATTAGCAATTAATCGCTAACCTTTGTGTTACGGGCCCCAGGTCTCAGTCTGTATTTGCCATTTATGTGATCTCATTGTCACATGCCAAATGAACTTTGATCTTTGTAGCATGTCCCTCATTAATTAGCCATGATAGCAAGCAGAATATAGGTGTAAATTAATATCAAGTTGTGTGTGATGTGACACCTCTTGATTTATGCAGGTGTGTAGTCTGGTGTGTTTTATATTAGGATCCTAGATGGAAACATCAGATCAGGGTCCTTGCCATTGCTTTAAAGACCTCTTCATACCTCAGATTCTCTTGTTTAGACAGCGTAGAAAGGACATTAAGCCGTCCTTCACATTGCATGTTGAAGGCCTATCCCCTTTCCTTCCCATCTTGATGGCTCTGTGCATGCTATAAACTGCAACCTTTTACATGCTATAAACTGCGACCTTTTACATTTCCACTCATTATACAGATGGCCACTGCCAGGATAATGGACATCCAGACATATTTTGTTTTCAAGGCATCAAAATTTGCCATGTTCAAACAGTTCTTGCTGGGTTTGTCAGACACATTGCATTTTTTAAGTAGAAAAATAGTTTTTTGGTAAGAAATGAAAATGTTCTTAAAATATATAGTAATTAATGCTCTACTTCAAAGAGTTTGTTACAATCCATTTAATGACAAGAAATTTGTCACTCTAGCACACATTTTTTTTGTCGTAAAAATTGTTTTAATTAGAGGAAAGGTAACACTTTTCATAGTATTGCAGAGATAACTTTATTCCTAAAGATATAGGCTTAGAAGATAACATGTTCTTGAAAAAAAAAATTAATTGCATACACTGTAACATTTAGTTTACTGGTGATGGTGATAAAAATAGAGATTTACATGTAATATTGTAAATACTTGTAAATACTTATTTGGGGGAAGGGACTTTGTTATTAACGAGAGTAAGTAATTTATCTTTGCAAATTATTGAAAAAAGGTTTTCATCTTTACACCCTAGACTGGGTTGACTTTAGTCACAGTCAACATTTAAAGAGAGAAACATAAAATATAGAGAAAAACCTTTTTACTGATTTTAATGTAGACAGAAAGCAAATACTTAACCATAAACAAAGTCATTGAGCTCAGGAACCACCCTCAGAAACAATGTCATGTACATGGATTTCTAAGAATCCCTTTCTCAAACTTTGTCCTCGAAATTCAAGAGAATATTTGTTTCAAGTCTTGGCGAATTTACAATTTTTTTTTTTCATTTTCGAGAGTATTCGAATGTTTTATTGATGTTTGGAAGAGTTCATAGACCATTGTAGCAACATCCCCTACCCCCAAATAAAACAATGATAATGTTATTTATGAATATAATTGATAAAGATCAAAATGAAGTAGAAAATTAAAAGTAAATACTCAATAAAAAGAAATATCCACACCTGTATCTGTAAATGAAAATGTTTGCATATTTTTTACCCCCTTCTTCTCCATACTCTCCCAACTCTCCCGACTCCACCCCTTATTAAGAATGTAACTTCTAGAGTATTCTGTTAAAATAATGTTTGTCAGGTTTGACAAATGTAAATACATTTTACATGTAGGTTCTCCAGGTCTTTCCAACAAATCAAACACTAAACAGAATAACTTTTTTGCTTCAAAACAAGTCCACCCCTACACAAAGTTGATTGAAATAAAAAGAGAAAAATGCAACAAGCATAACACTCAAAATTTCATCAACATTAAATGCAAAATAAGAAAGTTAAGACATTTCAAAGTTTCACTTAATTTCACAAAACATCCAGGTATTTTATGATATGAATTATGAAATATTCTAACTTTCTCCTCATTGTCATGTGAAACAAGGACTAATTCCTTCCTCAACATGTGGAATTGCCATTGTTTAAGAATATATGGTTCAGTCAAGTTGGTACTTATTGTCTAATCTGTAATAATTGAAATATTGTATAACAAAAGAAATAGTAAGTGAGGGACATCATCGACTGTCTCATTTGCGTGTCACTGAGTTGTGCATGTAACTGTTTTGAGAAAAATAAGTGATACTTTAAAATGTCATATCTTCCTTATTTTACATCCGATTTTGATGGAATATTCAGCGTTAATGCGTGTTTGATTTTTCTCTATTTATTCAAATCAAGATTTTCCTTGGGTGGACTTTAAATTATTTGCATTGTGGTTCACTGGGTCAAACCATGTAAAGAAAAGTTAATCTGAAGATAGTGTCATTGAAACCACAGAGTTCTTTTGTTAGGAAAAACCATCAGGTTCTTGGTAAAATGAAGGCATAAACAGGATGTCTCTTCTCTGGTATCATTATTCATGTTCTACTCATGTTCATAAGACTTTCTATGTGTTATTGAACTTCGAGAGAAGGCTAAATGATGTGAAAGTAAATTTTAGAACATTGCACAAGGAAATTCCCCTCCATTGTCTTTTTCTACATTTCTCCTTGTTTGTATTGAAGAGTAAGGAAATTTTCTCCATGTTTGGAACTAAAGACCTTTTCCATTTTCCTTCTAAATTTCTAGAAATGTAAGATAATAATTTTATTTTCTCCACATTAATTATGAAATTAATTATTTATCATTAAGAAAAATATAGTCTTATTGTTTTTTTGTTTTTTGTTTTTTAACCATAGGCTGTGGACTTTGTACTGATAAAAATTAACCAATTATTTTGTACTGTATATTTTCACCTTAATGTATTGTGTTATGGTTTTTATGAAAGTTGATGGTAGCAGCTGTTTTGAAGCGGTACACAAACACCCATCAATGACATCCTATACTTCTACTGAATGTGTGATCAATCACCAAGCAAGTTGCTTTATTTATTATGTGTCTGATACATGCACATGACATTAATACTTGATAATGTAACTTTGAATAGGCTGCTATATGGGCTAAATCAAAGAAATAGCTACAAGAATTATAATTATGTTTGGGACTCATTGTTAATGATTTATAGTTTCAATTTGCTATAAAAGTTTATATTTGATAGCGAGTTTATCTGTTTTCTTGGTAAGATATAAAGTCCATGTTACATTTCAACAGAGCCTTGAAACCATCAACTTTTAAGGGTTTATTTTTAAATTTGCAGATATGTAATATTTTAACAGGAGATATAAAGTTGAAAATTTCCCTAACTGGAGATTTGATTTGAGTACCAAATTCTATTATTGTTTCACTCCCGGTTGCTTTGTGTATAATCTTTCCCCATGATTTGTAATTTTGTATCTGTAATTATTTTGTAACTGTTGATGTTGATTTATATATTCAATAAATATTGAAAGATAAAAAAAAGTTTATATTTGATAGCCTGCAAAGCTTTTGATGAGGAAAGTACTTTCGCCAGCAGTAATTTACTATGTTGTCAGAAATTGTGTGATAATTATTTTGTTATATTCTTAGAATGTGGAAAACATGAGTATGATAATTAACAGGCCTGGAAAAAAATGAGACTATATCCAGAGGCCTTTGAACACTGGGCTGAGATTTATAATGAAAGTGGGGGGGCACCTTTCATCCATCAAATAATACATTTCCCTCTACATTTATTGTCTGAGCATAATGCTCTGCCTCTCAACATGTATCAATTTCTTCTCATTTCATTTCATTCTTGAGAATTTATATCCATCTCACTCATAATGTTTGATATATGAAGAAAGAAAGGAAAGAAGCAAATGTGGGCACTTTGTTATATAATGATAATAAAGATCTGATTGTTTATAAGGTGCTTAAATCTAAGCACTTTAATATTATTTTTCCCTCGTGTTTCAGCCTACTTGTATCACCATGTGAGGTGCTGACGATGAAGGGCAAATGAAATAAGATTTTGCATCCTATATATGGCACTATAATATAGTAAAATAACAAGAATAAACAAGATGATCTAAAACACTGATACGAGTTTGTCATATATGTTTGTATAATTGTATGTAATTTTGTTTGTTTATTTTTTAGCTCCTGATGAAGCTACTGTGAAGGCAATGCGAGTCAGGGAGAAAGAGCTTCAGCGCTCCGTCACAGCCAAAAGGGCATATTCCCTACGATGTACAGATCATGCGGCGGTTACTCGGGAACTCCATACCCGGGTGGTCAGAGAGTTTGGTTTCCCCGATGAAGCCGTAGAGGTTTTCGATAGCCCAGCAGAAGGTGGAGACTACGGGGGCCAGGGATCCGGGGGACTGGATGATAGTGATCTGGAGGTCTTTGGACGGATGTGGAACGATCTTCCAGATCTTCATCATCGTCATGAGCCTGCACATCATACCGAGGTGAGTTACATTATGAACAGCAATGGACAGCATATCATTCAGCTAATCCAGCCAGGCCAGATACAATGATGAGGTACCAATCATATAGTTGCCTCTTGTCGCGCTATATTTAACCCCGGCTTTAGCTCCATCTGCTAAAGGCACTTGGTGCGTGAAAGGAATTAATCCTACCAGGTACCCATTTACCTCACCTGGGTTGAGTGCAGCATTATATGGATCAGCTTCTTGCTGAAGGAAATTACACCATGGCTGGCTTGCTGTATTTTTTTTTGCACAATGGTGGGCATGTCCAATGTATTGAGTCTCATCCGGTTTCATTAGCCCCTGGCATCATTTTCAGTTGAGAGCAGGATATATAGTGAAATAGGTATGTTAGTTCCTGCACTGAACATGATCATCTGGAAACTCGTATTTCTCTGTGGAAAACAAGGTCATTAATGAATCACATTGATAAGTCCCGGTAATATATTGATGAGGAAATGGTGCAGACGGACTCCAAATGTGTTTGTTTGGGGCCATCATGGTAAAAGGCTATTAGACTGCTGGGTACAATGTATCTGCCCAAATGCACAAAGCAGATTCGTTCTGGTGACTGTAGCCCAGCCACCATCATGGTGAACAAGCACTTCAAAGAATGAATTACAGTGGTGGTGGTGATGATGATGTTGATGGTGGCAATGGTGTTGGTATTGATGATGATGATGATGATGATAATGGTGGTGGTGGTGGCGATGATGA
The DNA here is from genome assembly GCF_037042905.1 of Lytechinus pictus. Classification (NCBI taxonomy): domain Eukaryota; kingdom Metazoa; phylum Echinodermata; class Echinoidea; order Temnopleuroida; family Toxopneustidae; genus Lytechinus; species Lytechinus pictus. The sequence continues at coordinate 31,089,183 of NC_087251.1, forward strand.
TAATGACAATGATGACAACAATGGTGATGGTATTGATGATGATGATGATGATGATGGTGGTGGTGGTGGTGGTGGTGGTGATGGTGGTGGTGATGGTGGTGGTGGTGATGATATTAATGGTGGTGGTGATGATGAATAAAGGGATTCAGGTTTGATGATCCTGATATTGCAATCTTTCTGAAAATGGTGATTTATTCACAATGGTGATATAGATTGTGATGACTAAAGAGAAACAAAACAGTAATCATTGTGATACCAGCATACCTGAGTGTCATTAGTTGCTATTGGTTTGCACTACATACTCTTTGTGTAAAACCATTACTGAATCCAAATCGAATTGACTGTGGTGCTGATTTATATTTCTACGATTTCTACAATTGATTTTATTGATTATTGTCTATGAACAATCATAAAAATCGCCTCCGCTATTAAATGCATAAGGGGTATCTCACTGAGAGGGGATGCTTACGAACGTTGCGAATTTTGATTCACCAACTTCTGTGAGGAATGTTGCAAAACTCTTACAAATGTTCGTTTGCGATCTATCAAAATTTGTTTGCCCACTGCTTTAAAACAGACAAAAAATATGTTCGCAAAAATTCAACACACAGTTTTTATCAGTGGGTCTTTCTTATACAGGAGCCATGTGGTCATTTGGTTGCTATCATAATAGCGAATAAACAGTCATATTGTCTTGCATCATTTGCAAATTCTTAACAACTCTCTTGCGAACGCTAAAAACTGTTTGTGAAAAAATAGATTCAGAAAGAAATTTTTAAAAACATTTTCATAATTTATTAGCAATAAGAAAAACTGTT